>NC_090880.1:2121904-2139404 GCF_036669935.1 Montipora foliosa
GAAACTGTGAATGCAGTAAATGACAAGGTTCAAACTGCCCACATTGTTCTAACCAGAGATCAAATTTTGAAACAGTACAGTGATGTTTTTAAGGGATTAGGGTGCATGGATGGCCCATACCATATGGAACTCGATGAAACTGTAAAACCTGTTGTCCACCCCCCTAGGAAAGTCCCTGTAGCACTAAGAGACCGTTTAAAGGAAGAACTGGACAAATTAGTCAGAGAGAAAGTTATCACCCCCGTTACAGAACCTACAAATTGGGTGTCTAGTTTGGTTCTAGTAAACAAGCCAGAGAAGTTAAGAATTTGTATTGACCCACAAGATTTAAACAGAGCCCTGCTGAGAGCCCATTATCCTCTCCCCACCATTGAAGACGTGGCAACTAGGCTATGTAAGGCTAAAGTCTTCTCAGTTTTGGATGCAAAGAATGGATTCTGGCAAGTTCAGCTAGACAAACCGTCGTCACTCTTGACCACGTTTAATACACCTTTTGGCCGTTATCGCTGGCTTCGCTTACCATTTGGAATCAAATCAGCCCCAGAAGAGTACCAGCGAAGAATCCATGAAAGCCTACAAGGTCTGAAAGGTATAGAAGACATTGTAGATGACATACTCTGTGTTGGTGAGGGTGACACCTATGAAAACGCAGTTAAGGATCATGACAGAAACCTAATTGCACTCTTGGAGAGATGTCGTGAGAAGAATATCAAGTTGAATCCAAAGAAGTTACAGTTGAGAAAGCAAGAAGTGCCCTACATCGGTCATGTACTGACCCCTGATTGGCCTCAAGCCGGATCCAAGTAAGGTCAAGGCAGTTGTAGAAATGCCTACACCTTCAGACAAGAAGGCCGTGCAAAGGGTGCTTGGAATGATTACGTATCTTGCGAAATTTCTGCCTAACCTGTCTGATGTGACGGAGCCGTTGAGACGTTTATTAGACAAAGATGTGCAATGGCACTGGAACGATACTCACGAGAAAGCATGGAAGCAAGTGAAACAATTGATCACAAGAGAACCAGTGTTGAAGTATTTCGACCCCAGTAAAGAAGTAACCCTGCAATGCGATGCATCGGATTCTGGACTGGGTGCTGTCATACTGCAAGAGGGTCAGCCTATAGCATTCTCGTCAAGAGCGCTTACCAGTACTGAAAGAAATTATGCTCAAATAGAGAAAGAGCTGCTCAGCATAGTTCACGGGTGCACACGCTTTGACCAGTACGTTTATGGTAGGCCAATTACAGTACAGACGGATCACAAGCCGCTAGAGAGCATTTTCAAGAAATCTCTGCTTTCGGCCCCCAAAAGGCTCCAAAGAATGTTATTACAGCTCCAGAGGTATAGCTTGAATATAGTGTACAAGCCTGGAAAGGAACTATTCATTGCTGATACACTCAGTCGAGCATTCCTTCCCAATAAGCCGAGTACAGAAGAGTTGAAGTCGGAGGTTTTATCAGTCAAACAGGAAGAGCATCTAATCAAATCCATTGAAGAGATCAACATGGTCGAGTTTCTGCCAATCACAAGTCAACGCCTTGTTGATCTCAGAAGAAAAACTGATCTTGACGAAGGTCTTCAGCAGTTGAAACATATTATCAAGATTGGTTGGCCAGAAACAAAAGAAGAAGTCCCATAAGAAATCAGGAGATATTTTGACTTCAAAGAAGAGCTCAGCATCCAAGATGGTATCCTCTTCAAAGGAAATCGAGTAATAGTACCTGTAGCGCTAAGGCCCCACATGATCACGCAAGTACACTCAAGCCACCTTGGTATTGAAAGTTGTTTAAATAAAGCAAGAGATGTCCTGTTTTGGCCTGGCATGACCGCAGAGATCAGGGACTGTGTTTCTAAGTGCGAAACATGTAACACTTATCAGACAAACCAGCAGAAAGAACCACTCATACCTCATGATCCACCTAAACGTCCTTGGTCTCATGTTGCAACAGACCTTTTCAGTTTTGACAACAAGGAGTGGTTCATCATCGTTGACCACTGGTCAGATTACTTTGAACTGAACCAATTATCCAGTACCAACTCAAGCTCTGTTATCAAGTCTCTCAAGAATCAGTTCGCACGCCATGGCATACCTGATACTCTGTATTCTGACAACGGACCACAGTTTGCTTCCAGAGAATTCAAAGAATTTACATCCGCCTGGCATTTTGACCACCAAACGTCTTCACCACACTATCCACAATCAAATGGCAAGATTGAAAATGCTGTTAAGACAGCCAAGAAGTTACTAACCAAAGCAAAGGCAAGTGGACAAGATCCATACTTGGCCATTTTGGACTGGCGAAACACACCTTCACCCAGTATTGGATCATCACCAGTACAAAGATTATTTGGACGACGTACAAAGACACTGTTACCTACAGCAGGAACTTTGTTACAGCCAAAGATCGTGGAGGGAACTGAAGGCAAGCTCAAAGAAAGAAAGACGAAACAAGCACTGTTTTACAACAAAGGAACAAAAGAGCTTCCTGTGCTTCAACCCGGAGACACAGTGCGCATGAAACCGCTGCCATCAGACAAAGAAAAGCTGTGGAGAAAGGGATCTGTTGTCAAACAAGTGGCACCTCGCTCCTACGAGGTAGATCTTCAAGGAACTATGTTCAGGAGAAATAGAAGACACTTGGTAAAGACCAAGGAACCATCGCCACAGTTGGATTTGGAATCCCAAGAAAACCTGCCAGCTAGTAGTACCCCTTTACCTGTGGAAGGACCACCTGTGGTGCAAACAAGATCTGGTAGAATCATTCATAGACCAGGACGACTACGAGATTTTGTTTGAGGAACGTTGTTTAGGACTTTGAACTGTCATCGTCTGATTGCGTGCTTTATGGTGAATAACTTTTTTTATGAGAAGGGAGATGTGATATTATGAAGTAGTGATCAATACCGCTGACATAATATCGCGAACTCGTAAGAAACGTTTCGGTGACGTTCTTGTAAGTTTACTTGAGTTTTCACTAAGACTGTTTAGTTGAGTTTGCTCGTTTTGAAGCTAAGGACTAACACAATAAGCGTGCATTAAAAATCAATAATTGAGATCATTTGTAATTCCCTTTTTATTTTTTGACTATGTTAACCACGCGCCTGCCCACAAAACCAATGAATTTATTGCTTTTTATACATGTACTGATATCATTGATGCTTACGGGGACAAACCTCTTCCCCTTGAAGAGCTTCCAGTGGACAACCAAAAAATTGTTGTCTTTGAAGATCTAGTTTGTGAAAGTAACCAAGATGCTATCGTCAATGAATAATTTTATCAACTGGCGACACCTGCAGCGTTGTCTATTTTGCACATACATAGTGACTCACAAGGTGCCAAAAACCAACCGTGATAAAACAAACTAATTTTTGTGGAGCTGGGTGTTGACTACGAGCTGTTCAGCAAACCGCGTTACTGCTGGAAAATATTCCTTTTTTATTACGATTAACCCAAAGAGTTAATAAAAAAATATATTAAAGAAACATGAAAAAATATAATGACACGGCTTCTAGAACAACAACTGGGGAGGATGGACGCTTGCGATGAAGACTGACGGCAAAAAGGTATCCGACAGCGCAAGTTTTTCTCAACAATCGAAGTTCTCTTCGCTAACCGCATAGATATTTATTTTCGACATCTTCTGCAATCAACTCCTTTGCCAATTTATACCGACCTCGTTCTCAGGGCTTTAATCTGCGGTGGTGCACGTGCAGCTAATTCTTTGTTTTTTGGTTTTTATTTCAGAAAACCTTTAATTTCATTATGATTCGGTCTTGTGGAGCAACAAAAACGCCTACAACCTCCCAGGAGGGAAGACTGGGTTTGACTTTGAAGAGACCAAGCTACCGACCTACTGGAACACTTCTTTCTCCAAGATCTGCCTCGGTATGAAGATCCCTTGTCAGCCAATCAAGTTTCTGGTCATCAACAAGCAGGCCCAGTCTCTGCATTCACTAATAGCTGACGGTAAATACCGCTCCACATCACTGAGCCGCAACACATGGAAGACGGTGATTGGTTCGCAGGCGTCCTTGCAGGCCAACTGTAACAGGGAAGTGTTCAATGCCGCTTCTGCAGGCCACTCTAGAGCAAGAATCGGTATAATTGGAAATGCGCCAGAATTGGGTTTGGTAACGGAGGGCATCATGATGATTCCAACACATGTGGGAACTTTGCAATAGATGACGTTTCTTCAGATAATGGGGGCAAAAACATTACAGCCATGGGATATATTTTGGTTCAGTAGAGAACAATGCACCTCTATTTGAACTTTCAAAAGAGTCACAGTTGAAATAAAAGAGTCATTCCATTCTCAAGCCTGGTTTGTAGACGTTGAAGCGATTGACTGGCTGAGCGTCAAAAGCAAAAATCAATCTTAGGGAATGGTAGCACTAGCCTACAAAAAATTAAATGTCACGAGCTGCATTTTTCGAAAACAAAAAGGCTTCTCCTTACGAAAAATATAGGCCGACAAGGAAGCAAGACACCGGCTCCTTTGAAGTTTGGTAGAGTCAGCCGACACTAGGTTCTCACACGACTGTTGCACTCGTCCAAGCTTTGCGGTTTACCATTTCTAGGCAAAACAAAAAATAAAAATGCGCCAGTGTGATCAAGCCCTTAGGGACAATTCTTATCACGGAATCAACAAACACCTTTCTTTTAATTATTCCAATCACTTTAGCAAGATTTAAAAACATTGAAGTCCACCCTGTCCATAATACGCAAAGTACATCTGTTCCACTACCAAGTAAGTTTCTTTGCTGTTTACGATTTTAAGAAAATCCCAGAATGCAAACGCATCAAATACTTGTTATAGAAGTCCACAAGCCCTATGAGTCAACCTTTGCGCACATCTTTCTATTTTTAGAACGCCGCAAGTTTTCGGCCCTGCACGTACTGTTTACAATAACCGATCCGAATAAAGTTGTTATCAAACAAAGACAAAAATAGCAAAAACAATGTATGCAAATTGGACAAATTAAGGTAAATTGCTGTAAATGTGAGTTAATTTCTAAAAATAGAAAGATACACGCAAGGTTCATTCAAAGATATGTACATAGGTAGGCTCCTACTCATGGACTCTTGGTCAGTAACGGTATTAACTGGAAGGAAAACAAAGAGAAGCCTTTATGCGGCTATTCGTGAAGCCTCTAAGTTAGATTTTGTTCGTTTTTAATTCGCCTACACAACCTTCCCCCATCTTCGCCTGAGAAGGGGTGAGTTTGGATTCCCACATAAGACAGCCATAGTCCTCTGAACTTTTAAATCTACTTCTAAAGGAGAACGAGATCAAATTCTCAAATAATAATTATTTCCTTCCTTTTAAGTCGTGGATATGCAAAGCGTAGCAACGACTGTTGTTAGGGGTCAGAATATGCGAAGTTTTCACTCACTCAGATGTAAACTAATCGATAAGTCATCGACCAATAACGACTTGTTCAAGATATGCCAATTTGTCACTCATTCAGTTGAATCAAGAGATTATAATCTCTTGCCAAAAGAAAACTACTGCTCTTTTAGTTTGCTATTATTTCATCATTCTATTGGTTATATTCAATACCTTTAAGGTGCACTTGTAACATACTGACCCCGGGGGGGGGGGGGGGGGGACTCCCCTATGAAACAGACGGGGATGTTCGTCGTCTCGCTTAGGGGTGTAAATTTTGGATTTTGGTCTCGCTTAGGGTGTTCCGGGCAAAACGCCAATATTTTATGCCACCAAGGTCTCATTTGGGGTTCCGCGAAGTAACGCAGAATTACGCGAAGAGAAACAGAACTCAAATTTCCTTTTAAATTTTCTTTTTAGATAAAAGCATTCGATGATTATGCCTTTTTATCATTAAAACTCATTGCATGTCGTATTTTTGTGTTTTTAAACGGTCTCTTTTAGGTCAAGATTTGCTTAAGCCATGCCTAGATTGGTCTCCTTTAGGGGTTAAATTCAAAATTTCCAACGAGCATCCCCGTCTGTTTCATATGGGAGTCCCACCCCCGGGCATACTGAATGAGCATTAAGGTAATTATATTAACACGGGGTTAAAACCACTCGATAGTTGTGTTTACAAAGTTGAGAAATATCCAGATGTTTTCGGCATCACCTTGTTGTAGTTGATCATGAACAGAAGCATTCCTTTACAATAACAATCAAACACGAATTCACTCTTTCCTACTATCCTCTGGTACTTCATAGACTTTTGACAATCTCGTAAAAAGTTTAAAGGAGCCGAAAACACCGGATGGCGATTCTTTTCACCTGGCTCTTTTGCATCTATAAAATGCAACTAACTACAGCATGTTTCATGATGCGTTCCAGATTCGTGAAAGGTTAAGAAGTTTTGGAAACAATGCTTGTTTTTACTGAATTATCGCAAACTGAGGCATTCGTGACTGTTTACAAAGTTGAGGACCCTTTTTTTTTTTTAAATGACCTTGTGTAGTCTGCCAATGATAACGCATTCTTTTTAGATAAAAATCAAACACGAATATTCAGTCATTATTTCCTAGCCAAGATCAGAAAGCAACCATTTGCAACAAAACTTCCATTTTCTAAGCAACGTATCCACGACTTCTTCACAATTCTCCTTCGATTGAATTTGTCATAAATCGTCAATTTATCACCCTCTCCTCCCACCCGTGGATATGTAAATGAAAATAAGGGATGTGTTAGTGCCATCATCATCATCATCATCATTATCACTCGTTAACAAAATTAAATCCCTTTCCAGTACCCTCAGAGAAACGACGAAGCACCATTTTAGAATCTGGGATCGAGGCACGAGGTTCCTCATTTGTGTCACTGTTGAGCACGTGCTCACAAGGTTCCTCGACCGCATGGTCTCAGGGGTAAAAATTGCGCCAGAACAGACTGAAAACATCTCTGATATTTTCCTTAACAAGACTTTAACGAAAATGCTAAAATTGCAGGCAGTGCGTTGCATTAAACGTTCCTGATCGGATCTAAAAATGTCAGAATGCTGTCAGGAGCTGCTGACAATCATTGAGAAATGCCCAATCCAAACGCCGCTCCGCTCATGTGCAGAACCTAACTCAATAAAGTTCGACTAAAGAGCGACGGCTGATTCATACGCCGTACCTGGGTCGAACGAAACTGAAATCCATACAATAGTAAAGGGGCCTAGGTACAGGTAAAACTTCGGAGTGTATTGTGGTAAGATTATCACAATTTATGCGTTAGGTTCGGCACATGACAAGAGCCTTCTACGTTTAAACACTATGCACCTGGTCTTTTTAAGATTCAGTGAAAGCTTATTAACCCTAAACCATACTGACAACTTATTTAACTCGATATTCAGCAGATTAACCAAATATCCAGGATCTTTACCAGACAGAAAAACGTTGGTATCGTTCGCGAATAAAATCAGTTGTAGTGCCGTAGATGCATTGACTATATCATTAATGTAAAAATTAAGGCCGTAGAATAGAGCCCTGAGGAACCCCACAGGATATATTAAAGCGAGAAGAAACATGACCGTTGAAATCTACAAATTGTAATCTGTTAGAAAAATAGCTTTTTACCCATTTTAAGGCCAGTCCACGTATACCATAGTGTTCAATTTTGTCAAATAAAATATTATGTCATAATCTCTTGATTATGATTAACTGTATCAAATGCTTTTGAGAGATCAAGGAAAATACCAACAGCTATATCACCTCTATCACAGCGCCTTGTTTGCGGGTCAGGTTACATCGTCTAAGAAGTTGGCAGAGCTCAAGAGACGTAAGCCAGAATGATTATCCCATAGAAGGAGGGCCTCAACCTCCTCCACCTCAGCTCCCCAACAGGATCATGCCTCACGGGATAGGGTTTAGCCTGCCGTAGACCTTTTTGCAGATACGGTGGCCACTTTGATTTCTATTGTTTCAAATAGCTATTATGGGATGCCCAGAGGGCAAATACATATTAATTTTTGCCTCTGAGTATCCCATAATGTCTTTCGAAACAATAGAAATCAAAATGGCCGCTGTAGGTGCAAAAAGCACCAGCTTCTTCCCCCCAGGTAACTCCAGGGAGGCGTCGAGGACAGCAAGCCCCAGGGGGTCATGCCAACAAGCCTGGAACAGACCCAAAAACATCACAGGATACAAATCTCTAAAATGTTTGAGATCATTTGCGCTTTTATCCTCATCAGTTTGGATGACAAAAAACTGGATCGTCATTATCAAAGGCAACATTAAGTCAATTTGTAAATAGAATGATACCTGCTGTGAGCAAACTCGTGTGTTAATAAAACAAAGTGTACAATGACGACAAAATGATGTTTGGCATGACGGTTTGCTGAGACTCTTTTAAACTTGGCAGGCCTCAGATCGGTTCGACAATGGGTGCCGATAGAGACAAGGTCCTTAGATGCTCTTTCTTTCTTCTGGCCTCTGACAGAGAAAAGGGCACCGGATTGGACGTGAATATAGGCTGAGTGTCGAAACTGATACGAGGGCCATGTTGTAGAAGGTGGAAAACATGTTGATCCCTTGTTATAGACTCCCAGGAGTCCAGAAAAAGGGACAGACAACCGTCCCCCGGCCAACAAGCCGGCATGCCAACAAGCCTGGAACAGACCCAAAAACATCACAGGATACAAATCTCTAAAATGTTTGAGATCAGACCCGGCCACCGTCCTGTCCAGTCAGACTGGACAGGACGGTGGCCTCCCCCTGTCTTGCACTTCAACTTTCTTTAGACCTGCCGCTGCCCACAGCTCCGGGGGACGGTTGTCTGTCCCTTTTTCTGGACTCCTGGGAGTCTATAACAAGGGATCAACATGTTTTCCACCTTCTACAACATGGCCTTCGTATCAGTTTCGACACTCAGCCTATATTCACGTCCAATCCGGTGCCCTTTTCTCTGTCAGAGGCCAGAAGAAAGAAAGAGCATCTAAGGACCTTGTCTCTATCGGCACCCATTGTCGAACCGATCTGAGGCCTGCTAAGTTTAAAAGAGTCTCAGCAAACCGTCATGCCAAACATCATTTTGTCGTCATTGTACACTTTGTTTTATTAACACACGAGTTTGCTCACAGCAGGTATCATTCTATTTACAAATTGACTTAATGTTGCCTTTGATAATGACGATCCAGTTTTTTGTCATCCAAACTGATGAGGATAAAAGCGCAAATGATCTCAAACATTTTAGAGATTTGTATCCTGTGCATCGCGTTCAAATTTTCAGAGATTGCTCATTATGCAATGCACTTTCAATATTCAGTACTTTTATTCTCGGCTGACTGATTACAAAAAATTATCCTTATGCTAATAGTGCGAAAAATGTAAACTAAATGCCGCGCGAAAATGCATGGATCTTACTTTATTAGTATGCGGACAGGTCAATAGAAGTACATTGCTAGAAGACTGCACCCTGCCAGCAGAGCCTTTCTTAACTCGCCCGCTGGTGAGTTTTTAGAGAGGCTCTGCTCGCAGGGTAAGAAGACTGGTACTTGAATTGGAAAAGCAAAGCACTTTGGCACAAAATATGAATCAGTTTTAAGTAAAACTGGGGATAAAATTCCAAACTCTATTTGAAATCTAGGACATACCATAGATTACATACGCAAAAATCAACTAAAACATCCGGCGTACTGTTGGAATATTTTAATATGGGGGTTTGTTATACCGAACAGGCGGATACGCCACGCGATCTCTTCATGATACATGAATACGGGTCTCGTGGTCACCTGTGATCAATCGTAACAAATTACTCCGCCGGAAAAACACATCCAGGCTTATACCCATATCATTCTCTTAGATCATCCTTGGGCTGTATCGCAGCGAATAAAAAAATGTGCATAAATTGTGCCTTTATAGTACCCTTTACAGCCCGAGTAACTCAATGACTTGCCTTATTAATTTATATTTTCACACAAAATAATTATATTAAATTCCCTCTTATATCTGTAGACTGCTACTGCACATGTTATCATGACACTGATACTTGGCGTTAACGGCAAAAGGGAATGAGCCGAGTAAAAAGAAAAACAGTAAACTTGTTTTAAACTGATTGGATGAGGTTGTTAACAAGAAAATTTTCGGTCGTATTTGTAACTATAGGAAAATCTTATTAACTTAGTTTCCTTGTTTAATTTACACTTGCTTAGTACCACACTATTACTTGAGAATCAAGGAATTTTGGAATCTTGGTCAAGAGGGCGAGCTTCGTTATCTGGTACAAAATGCGTTTACGTCTTATCGTTTATTTCGTTGCAGTCCTTTTCTCGATGGCTGTGAATGCAGACAGATCCGACAAATCTTGCGCCAAACCGTTCAACCAAGTCATGCTTTGCAATCTTATGTGCAACATGCTTCAGGATTCGGGAGCCAACGAGGCTATTAAAACGCTGCAGAATAAACTGGAAAGTCTCGTTGCAGTAGTCAACATTTCCTCACTAGGTAAGCTGATTTTTAATTTCAATGGTTTCGTTGATGGAATACAAGCAGATGAGAAATTGGCGAGAGGCGAAGAGAACATCGCGTTTGACGGTCTAGAAAGCATTTCCTGCCCGCTTTTAGCGATTGGCATCCCATCTTATATCGATTCATCAAATATTGGTTGACCAGCTTTGTCAGATGTTCCATATCCAAAATAAAATACTTTATGAAGTTATTTCTGATCACGACATTTTTTATACACTTTCTACAGCTGTTCCTGCTGTTCCTGTCTCTTCGTCTTCGTGCAAAGAGCTGTATTAAAAACACAAGTAAGCGCCTAATGAAAGTAATGAACTATATGTATTTTAAAATGTAGACATCAGGGATTAATGCACACGGGAAGCTTTTCGTACTAGCTTCCGAACCATTTCAACCAACGAGGTTTTATTTGGTACAGGTTCTCCAAAAGCCAAGTGTATCCACTAATGTTTGGGTTGCAGAAGATTCCTGTTTATTGTCACATGGGAAACTTTGGATGCGGAGGTGGAGGATGGACGCTTGCGATGAAGATTGACGGAAAAAAGGTATCCGAGAGCGCAAGTTTTCCTCAACAATCGACTGAGTTCTTCGCTAACCGCATAGATGTTTATTTTCGACATCTTTCTGCAGTTGTGCTCCTGCAGCTAATTCTTTGTTTTTATTTCAGAAAACCTTTCATTATGATTCGGCCTTGTGGAGCAGCAAAAACGCCTACAACCTCCCAGGAGGAAAGACTGGGTTTGACTTTGATGAGACCAAGCTACCGACCTACTGGAACACGTCTTTCTCCAAGATCTGCCTCGGTATGAAGATCCCTCGTCAGCCAATCAAGTTTCTGGTCATCAACAAGCAGGCCCAGTCTCTGCATTCACTGATAGCTGACGGCAAATACCGCTCCACATCACTGAAACGCAATACATGGAAGACGCTGATTACGTTATGCAATAAATTATACATTGGTGAGACAGGTAGACGACTAGGTGACCGATTCCGCGAACACCTTCGCGATGTTGAGAAGAATGACAAGGATGCATCTAAGCCAGTCGCTCGCCATTTCAATCTGCCTAACCACTCCAAAAAACACATGGCTATCTGCGGCCTTTCCCTATATCTAGATACGACGGAAACCCGCAAGAATCTGGAACAAAAATTCATCTTTCAAACCGGCACCCTTAATCCTCATGGTATTAACGAACGCTTTTCATTTAACTAATATATTCCTATTTTTCACGTTGCCATGTTACCACCAATAGCGTAGCTCCTACTCTACTATAAAAACTACACGTAACCCATAATCCCTCGATTCGCTCTGACGAAGGGCTAACGCTCGAAACGTCTTCTTTCAGGTGGCCAATTTACATTATCCACTCTGTTGATAAAACCAAATTTTTGTATACTACTTCCCCACCGACGCAGCACCACAGTTTCTTTAGAAACTGACCGTTTTCAAAGCAATTAAGAAATACATGTAGTCGTGTTCTGCAGACAGCTGCTTCCTGTCCAGTGAGTACATAAATTGTTCACCACATACATCCAGGTATAAAAGGCCCTATTTCGTGCTCTGGTTATTACAAGATCAAGCTGATTTACGTATTTTACTGCGACAGCTTAGCTCTCTTTAACAAGATTCTTCGACTAAAGCGACTTCAAAGATTCCTGTTAGGTTGTTGACACTTTTTTTATTATGATTTTTTTTTCAAATTTTGCAGTATAATGTCATTTTCCTGACTTTATTTTTTAAAATAGGACACCGCTATGATTAGGGAGAACATGGATCAAAAGCTTGGATATTTGACGATCTTTTCAATATTCTTTATTCCACGGTTGTTCATGATGGCTTCTAGCAAACAGTGTGAGGTCAAGTTATTAAAGTCCGGCAGAGCTCTTAAGAATCACATTTTAAAAACGGTTGCTGTCAGAACTCCTCTTGACTGCCACTTTCTATGTCAAAATAATATGAAGTGCAAAAGCTACAATTTCATGATCACCAGCGATATCTGCGAGCTGAATAACAGTACTAAAGAAGCTAGACCCCATGACTTCCTACCAGATGACGCCAGGTTCTATATGGGGATAAGGCCGGATAAAGGTAATATTTCAAACTCATCGTTAATTTGTACGAACGAAATTGTAGACATAGAGTTTGTGGAGGCATTATTTCTTTGGTTCTTTAGTTTTCTTAAAAGAACAAGGCTTCTCCAAATCCGTTCGGTGGAGCTTTATTTTTCTCTATTTTAAATATTTTTAACAATTTGTAAACCATTGCAGAATCGTACATATTTTGTTGCAATAGAAACAGACTATCACAAGATGGTGAAGGAAGAGAAAAAGGGGAAGGAAGGGGATGAAAATGATATCAATTTTCGAACATTTAAAAATAGCAGGCTTTCAGGGTGCATAAGCGTGCATTAAAAATCAAAAATTGAGATCACTTGTAATTTCCCTTTCTATTTCTTGACTATGTTAACCACGCGCCTGCCCACAAAACCAATGAATTTATTGCTTTTTGTACATGTACTGATATCATTGATGCTTACGGGGACAAATCTCTTCCCCCTGAAGAGCTTCCATTGGACAACCAAAAAATTGTTGTCTTTGAAGATCTGGTTTTTGAAAGTAACAAGATACTATCGTCAATGAATAATTTTATCAACGGGCGCCACCTGCAGCGTTGTCTATTTTGCACATACAGAGTGACTCACAAGGTGCCAAAAACCAACCGCGATAAAAGAAACTAATTTTTGTGGAGCTGGGTCAGTTGAATACGAGCTGTTCAGCAAACCGCGCGCGTTACTGCTGGAAAATATTCCTTTTTGATTACGATGAACCCAAAGAGTTGATAAAAAAAATATATTAAAGAAACATGAAAAAATATAATGACACGGCTTCTAGAACAACAACTGGAGAACCCGGTCCGCCTGGTCACCGTGGGTACAGGGGTCGCAAAGGGGTAAAATGGCACTATCGTTACTGTCACTCTCGTAAGCGGTGATATTGAAATGGATTTATACAAAATGAAACATCTTGGCACTCCTCAGGCTATTGAAATGATGCACTGCATGGTCAATGTTGGGTTTGTTTATGTTCAATCCCCAAGTTCAGAATTGTACTTTCATTGTACCTTTTACAGCCCGGGTAATCCAATAACTTGCCTTATTATTTTCGCACAAAATAATTACAGCAAATTGCCTCTTATATCTGTACACTACTACTGTACATGTTGTACACTGACACTTGGCGATGACGCCAAAATGGAATGAGCCGAGTAAAAAGAAAAACAGTAAACTTGGATTAAACTGATTGGATGAGGTTGTTAACAAGAACATTTTCGGGCGTATTTCTAACTATAGGAAAATCTTATTAATTTCCTTATTTAAGTTAGTACCGCACTACTACTTGAGAATCAAGGAATTTTGGACTCTTCGTTAAGAGGGCGAGCTTCCTTATCTGGTACAAAATGCGCTTAAGTCTCGGCGTTTCTTTCGTTCCAGTCTTTTTCTCGATGGCTGTAAATGCACCAATCCGTTCAGCCATGTCATGCTTTGCAATCTCATGTGCAACTTGCTTCATGATTAGGGAGCCAACGAGGCTGTTAAAACGCTGTAAAAAAAACTGGAAAGTCTCATGAATAGTCAAGAAATCATCTCTAGGTAAGCTGATTTTTAAAAATTGATCGGTCATTTCGATGGTTTCAATGACAGAATACAAGCAGACGAGAAGTTGGCGAGATGCCAAGAAAACATCACGTTTAGTCTACGTTTGACGGTCTCGTAGGCTTTTCGCTGGTCGCTGTTAGCAATTGACATCCCATCTAATATCGATTCATCCAATATCGCTCCACCATGCAGCTTTTTCAGAGATGTTCCTTATCCAAAATAAAATACTTAATGAAGTTATTTCTGATCACGGCATCTTTAATATACTTTCTACAGCTGTTCCTGCTGTTTCTGCCTCTTCGTCTTCGTGCAAAGAGCTGTATGAAAAACACAAGTAAGCGCCTAATGAAAATACTGAATTATATGTATTTTAAAATGTAGACATCAGGGATTAATGCACGCGGGAAGCTCTTCGTATTAGCTTCAGAACCATTTCAACAAACGAGGTTTTATTTGGTACAGGTTCTCCAAAAGCCAAGTGTATCCACTGATGTTTGGGTCGCAGCAGATTCCTGTTTATTGTCACATGGGAAACTTTGGATGCGGAGGTGGAGGATGGACGCTTGTGATGAAGACTGACGGCAAAAAGGTATCCGAAAGCGCACGTTTTTCTCAACTATCGAAGTTCTTCGCTAACCGGGTAGATATTTGTTTTCGACATCTTCTGCAATCAACTCCCTTGCCAACTTATACCCACCTCGTTCTCAGGGCTTTTTTCTGCGGTTGTGCACGAGCAGCTAATTCTTTGTTTTTTTGTTTTTATTTCAGATGACCTTTCATTATGATTCGGCCTTGTGGAGCAACAAAAGCGCCTACAACCTCCAAGGAGGGAAGACTGGGTTTGACATTGAAGAGACCAAACTACCAACCTACTGGAACACGTCTTTCGCCAAGATCTGCCTCGGTATGAAGGTCCGTGGTCAACCAATCAAGTTTCTGGTGATCAACAAGCAGGCCCAGTCTCTGCATTCACTAATAGCTGACGGCAAATACCGCTCCACATCACTGAGCCGCAACACATGGAAGACGCTAATTGGTTCTCAAGCGTCCTTGCAGGCCAACTGTAGCATGGAAGGGTTCAATGCCGCTGGCTCCTCAAAAGGCTACTCCAAAGCAAGAATCGGCATTATTGGAAACCAGGAGAACGACTGCACAACTACAGACTCTAGAATTGGGTTTGGAACCGGAGGGTATCATGATGATTCCAACACATGCGGGAACTTCGCACACATTACTTCAGATAATGGGTGGAAAAACATCAAAGCCATGGGATATATTTTGGTTCAGTAGAGAGGCATGTTTCTGTATTTGACTTTTCAAAAGAGTCATTGATGAAATAAAGAGTCATTGATGAAATAAAGAGTTATTCCATTCTCAAGACTTGCTTAGCGTAGAAGCAAAAATCAATCTTAGGGCTGGATCACGAGCTTCATTCGTCGGAAAAAATGGCTTATCCGTACAATTAATATCGGCCGAGTCCTTTGAAGTTTGGTACAGTCTGACAAAAACTTGTAAGGATCTCACATTACGGTCCCACCCATCCAAGCTTTGCGATTTTACCGATTTTGGCAAAACAAAGGAAAAACGGGCTAGTGGGAACTGGCCCTTAGGGAAAATTGTTATCACAGTATCAAGAAACACTTGTGAAAAGTTGAAAGATTTCCATTAATACTCGAATCACTTTAAATAGCAAGGCTAAAAACATTGTAGTCCCCACTGTCCATAACACACAAAGTATATTCCATTTCCACTGCTAACTAAGTTTCTTTGCTCTTTACGATTTTAAGAAAATCCCGGAATGCAAGCGCATCAAATACGTCAGTAAGCGCTTTCCGAGCCAAGTGGCCCAACACGCCGGAGCTTATCCCCGGTTTCCTTAGCATGAAGCGACAAGGAGTATTTCTACTCCCCCCTGGATGGGATGCTGGTCCATCGCAGGGTTACTCCCAGCCTTGAATTCGCCGGTACCCATTTATACACCTGGGTGGAGAGAGGCACCGTGAGAGTAAAGTGTCTTGCCCAAGAACACAACACAATGCCCCCAGTCAGGACACGAACCCGGACCACTCGATCCGGAGTCGAGCGCACTAACCATGAGGCCACTGCGCCTCCCAAATAATACGTCAGTACCGGTATTAATTAAGGACGTTGCCTGATAATTGAGAGCTATGAAAATAGCATAAAAACAAATGGACAGAATTGTTAAACTTAGCTCGGCATTAAGTCTTGTGCTGTCGCCTTCGTATAAAATTAGTTTTTTTTTCTAACGTCCGTTACCGTTTAAAAACAAAATCTTTAAAGAAATAAAGTCCGCGTTTTACTAGTCTGCGTTTTACAAGTCCTCGTTTTACTAGTCCAGTCCAGTCCAGTCCAGTCCAGTCCAGTCCCCGAAATACAGTATGCGGTGGCGGACCGTAGTTTGTCAACCGCAAAACTTTCTTTATTCCCCTGGGTCTACTGGCATGACTGCATTGACTCAGTCGTCCAATCACAGTCACGCTTCCTTCGTGTTGACAAAGTTCAAACACATTCGCGAAGGCGGAAAGCATTGAAAGATACGAGAATGAAAAGCCGTAGTAAACAAACTTTTGCGCATTCATGCCGCTTTTATTAGATAATAGGATTTTGTACGTAGTAGGCTTTTCGCGATCTTAACTGTATTTATCAAGCCTTCAAGGAATTAACATTAATTACGCAGATGCTAATAATTAAATTTCACTGTCTTCAGTAAGTCCAACCACAAAATAAGTTTATTTGCATGTCAATATATATTCCTTGAAAAAATCAACAAGAATTTGTGACGCTAGTGAATAATAAAGCAGCTGCTATTTCCAAAACGATGGAATTACCTGGTGATAAATAACCTTGTCTGGGAGAGTGAATTTTTGACTTTGCAGAAACATCGGTCAACCTCAAGAATTGGGCTGTTGAATTTGCACATTTTTTGTCAAAATTTATAACACTTGAAAGAAAAAAAGCAAACTAGCAAAAACAAAAACCCGGTGTATTGCCATCATTTTGACACAGATGTATCCTTGTTTACGCGAGTTGTTAGTAAACACGCACAATAACTTGATCATGGCGGCCGCTGAAGTCCTGGAAGTCGACGGCACTTTCGATTTTGCGATTTCCTTGCGCAGCCAAAAGTACAATACAAAAATTGAACGGAGCAAAAATCTCCCAAATTGTTTTTCGCTTATGGTAACTTTTTAAAATTCGAGGTTCAAAATTTATGTTGTTTTCATGTCGCAAATTTTATTGCTGATTGCAAAATATTTTATTGTCGATCGACACTTCCTGAAAACTTCCTACTGCTCTTCCCACAAACTGTGTATCACTATTTAGTGTAAATACACAGGTGATTATACAAAATCGAGCGCTCTCATTGGCTCGCTATCTCGGATTATAAGCCGATAATCACCTCACA
>NC_090880.1:2151904-2166904 GCF_036669935.1 Montipora foliosa
TTCATGATACATGAATACGGGTCTCGAGGTCACCTGTGATCAATCGTAACAAATTACTCCGCCGGAAAAACACATCCAGGCTTATGTCCATATTCATTCTCTTAATTAGATTCCTTGGGCTGTATCGCTGCGAATAAATCCATATGCATTTATTGTACCTTTATAGCACCTTTCACAGCCCGAGTAACTCAATGACTTGCCTTATTAATTTATATTGTCACACAAAATAATTATAGTAAATTGCCTCTTATATCTGTACACTGCTACAGTACATGTTGTAGACTGATACTTGGCGTTAACGCCAAAAGGGAATGAGCCGAGTAAAAAAAAAACAGTAAACTTGGATTAAATTGATTGGATGAGGTTGTTAACAAGAAAAATTTCGGTCGTATTTGTAACTATAGGAAAATCTTATTAATTTCCTTGTTTAATTTACACTTGCTTAGTACCGCACTATTACTTGGGAATCAAGGAATTTTGGAATCTTGGTTAAGAGGGAGAGCTTCCTTATCTGGTACAAAATGCGCTTACGTCTTATCGTTTATTTCGTTGCAGTCCTTTTCTCGATGGCTGTGAATGCAGACAGATCCGACAAATCTATATGTATTTTAAAATGTAGACATCAGGGATTAACGCACGCGGGAAGCTTTTCGTATTAGCTTCCGAAACATTTCAACGAGGTTTTATTTGATACAGGTTCTCCAAAAGCCAAGTATATCCACTGATGTTTGGGTCGCAGAAGATTCCTGTTTATTGTCTCATGGGAAACTTTGGGTGCGGAGGTGGAGGATGGACGCTTGCGATGAAGACTGACGGCAAAAAGGTATCCGACAGCGCAAGCTTTTCTCAACAATCGAAGTTCTCTTCGCTAACCGCATAGATATTTTATTTTCGACATCTTCTGCAATCAACTCCTTTGCCAACTTATACCAACCTCGTTCTCAGGGCTTTTTTTCTGCGGTTGTGCCCATGCACCTAATTCTGTGTTTTTTGTTTTTATTTCAGAAAACCTTTCATTATGATTCGGCCTTGTGGAGCAATAAAAACGCCTACAACCTCCCAGGAGGGAAGACTGGGTTTGACTTTGAAGAGACCAAACTACCGACCTACTGGAACACGTCTTTCTCCAAAATCTGCCTCGGTATGAAGATCCCTCGTCAGCCAATCAAGTTTCTGGTGATCAACAAGCAGGCCCAGTCTCTGCATTCACTGATAGCTGACGGCAAATACCGCTCCACATCACTGAGCCGCAACACATGGAAGACGCTGATTGGTTCTCAAGCGTCCTTGCAGGCCAACTGTAACATGGAAGGGTTCAATGCCGCTGGCTCATCAAAAGGCTCCTCTAAAGCAAGAATCGGCATTATTAGAAACAACCAGAAAAACTGCGCAACCCCAGACTCCAGAATTGGGTTTGGTACCGGAGGGTATCATGATGATTCCAACACATGTGGGAACGTCGCTGTAAATCACTCGTCTTCGGATAATGGGGGCAAAAACATTAAAGCCATGGGATATATTTTGGTTCAGTAAAGCAAAATTGAGTCACAGTTGAAATAAAAGAGTCATTCCATTCTCAAGCCTGGTTTGTAGACGTTGAAGCGATTGACTGGCCGAGCATCAAAGCAAAAATCAATCTTAGGGACGGGTAGCACCAGCCTACAAAAAATTAAATGTCTTGAGCTTCATTTTTCGGAAAAAAAGGCTTCTTCTTCTTACAAAAAATATCGGCCGACCAGGAAGCAAGACACCGGCTCCTTTGAAGTTTTGTAGAGTCTGCCGACACTAGGTTCTCACACTACGGTTGCACTCGTCCAAGCTTTGCGATTTACTATTTCTAGGCAAAACAAAAAATAAAAAATAAAAATGCGCTAGTGCGATCCAGCCCTTACGGACAATTCTTATCACGGTATCAGCAAACACCTTTCTTTCAATTATTCCAATCACTTTCGCAAGATTTAAAAACATTGTAATCCTCCCTGTCCATAATACACAAAGTCAAGAGAGTATGAAGGTAAGAGAGGTAATCCCTCTTATTGGTCCTATTCCCATCGTAATCCCTCTTAAATTATTTTTAGATCTCCTGTGAGATCCTGTATTCCCACGAGGGTTAAATGATATCTAATCATATGTCCCCATTTTTAGCAATGATTGCGTGGGAATTCGCTGAGCTGTCAACATTGGTAAAAATGGGGACAAATGATTGGCTATCAGTTAACCCTCGTTTAACCCGTGTTTTACAAGTCCACGTTTTACTAGTCCAGTCCAATCCAGTCCAGTCCTTCTTATACAGTATGCCGTGGCGGACCGTAGTTTGTCAACCGCAAAAATTTCTTTATTCCCCTCGGTCTACTGGCATGACTGCATTGACTCAGTCGTCCAATGACAGTCACGCTTCCTTCGTGTTGACAAAGTTCAAACACATTCGCGAAACCGGAAAGCATTGAAAGATACGAGAATGAAAAGCCGTAGTAAACAAACTTTGCGCATTCATGCTGCTTTTATTAGATAATAGGATTTTGTACGTAGTAGGCTGTTCGTGATCGTAATTGTATTTATCAAGCCTTCAAGGAATTAACATTAATTACGCAGATGCTAATAATTAAATTTCACTGTCTTCAGTAAGTCCAACCACAAAATAAGTTTATTTGCATGTCAATATATATTCCTTGAAAAAATCGGCAAGAATTTGTGACGCTGGTGAATAATAAAGCAGCTGCTACATGTATTTCCAAGACGATGGAATTACCTGGTGATAAATAACCTTGTCTAGGAGAGTGAATTCTTGACTTTGCAGAGACATCGGTCAACCTCGAGAATTGGGCGGTTGAATTTGCACATTTTTTGTCAAAATTTATAACACTTGAAAGAAAAAAAACAAACTAGCAAAAACAAAAACCCGGTGTATTGCCATCATTTTGACACAGACACGGTATCCTTTTTTTCGCGAGTTTTTAGTAAACACGCTCAATACCTTGATCATGGCGGCCGCTCAAATTGACGGCACTTTCGATTTTGCGATTTCCTTGCGCAGCCAAAAGTACAACAAAAATTGAACGGAGCAAAAATCTCCCAAAATGTTTTTCGCTTATGGTAACTTTTTATATTCGAGGTTCAAAATTTATGTTGTTTTCATGTCGCAAATTTTATTGCTGATTGCAAAATATTTTGTCGATCGACACTTCCTGAAAACTTCCTACTGCTCTTCCCACAAACTGTATATCACTATTTATTTACCGGTACATCAATATTTGTTTTGCGTAAGGCAGGCTTACAAAATCTGCATCTTGCTTAGCTCGCATTTTATGAGCCCTAAAGTAGAATTTTCGGTCCTATGTTTCTGATAGCAAGTCATATATTTTGAGGTCCCCCAACCAAATACTAGGGAGTTTTAGCAAAGACGACGGGTACGGCTACGGCAACGTCACAAAGCAAGAATATTATTGGTTGAAAAAGGAAAAATGCTCGTCCTGCACGTGCAACACGAATTTCCGTGCATTCCTTTGCCTTATTATATCTCTCAGATAGTAAGCGCGCTGTAATTGGCTAAATTAGCGGGCCGCATTCTACAGTACGGCCCGCTGTACAGCCCGCTAAATTTAAAATTTCGACAAAACATCATCTAGCGAGTTTTTCATGTCATTTCTGTTGCATAAACTTGAACTGAAAACTGTTTGAATTTTGCAAGCAACTATTTCAAACTTAACAGCTAAGGAGATTTAGTTTTTGGGATTTTGGCACGGCATTCTTTGTGGCAGTTGAACCTTCCGCTTCACTTTGACTGTTTCCTTGCCCGCGCGCCGGTTAACCTCAGAGATATAATAATTATCTTACTAACCTCGTTTTCTCGGTCCGTACTGTAAGTTACGGATCCTCGTTTTTTCCCGTTGATTTATGGCCCAAGCGCGATGGAAAAAACTCGGTCCGTAACTTACAGTACGGACCTCGAACTCGGTTAGTAAGAGGTATGTACTCCACAAAGCAACAACGCGAAATCACCAAATTTTAGGTTTTGACGACAACGTGAGCATGTAACAATGAAAAACTCATTTTCAGTTTTGACTTTAATTAAAACCGTTCGTACCGGAACAGGATAGTTCGCCTGTATTATTCAATGTGAACAAGACGGATAAATCGCGAAATACTTGCGATAGCGCTAAGTTATATTTTGGACTGACGTTTTCGTTGCTGTAGCCGTCGTCTTTGCTAAAACTCCCTACTAACTCCGCCAGACAGGAATTAACTTCAGTAAAATATTTTCTTGGAAAGCTATCAGAGGCTTGAGGTGATAAAGAAGTTGCAAGGGATCTTAAAAATGATGAACATGTCAGCCTCGAAGCCAATGTTTCTCCATTCCCTTTTACTTTCTTCAATCTTTCTGGGTTTTCTAGTAATAACATGTCTTCTCATGGGGCTATTAACCTAAGACATCTACCTTGGCATTACAATGATATACGGTACCAAAACAATATCGTGTACTATTAGAGCTGCATTTTACGCATAAACAACTTAAATCTACAGGAAAACAAAAGGCAGCTCAGGTGACAGTTGCGGAATAAAGCGCTGTGTTTCTGTACTACCACACCTACGCAATGAGTGCCTATTTTTTAATTGTTGACCTTTTTCAAAGCAATTAAGAAATACATGTAGTCGTGCTCTGCAGACAGCTGCTTCCTGTCCAGTGAGTACATAAATTGTTCACCACATACATCCAGGTATAAAAGGCCCTATTTCGTGCTCTGGTTATTACAAGATCAAGCTGATTGACGTATTTTACTGCGACAGCTTAGCACTCTTTAACAAGATTCTTCGACTAAAGCGACTTCAAAGATTCCTGTCAGGTTGCAGAGACTTTTTCTTTTCTTCCTTTATTATGAATTTTTTTTCAAATTTTGCAATATAATGTCATTTTCCTGACTTTATTTTTTAAAATAGGACACTGCTGTGATTAGGGAGAACATGGATCAAAACCTTGGATATTTGACGATCTTTTCAATACTCTTTATTCCACGGTTGTTCATGATGGCTTCTAGCAAACGGTGTGAGGTCAAGTTATTAAAGCCCGGCAGAGCTCTTAACAATCACATTGTAAAAACGGTTGCTGTCAGAACTCCTCTTGACTGCCACTTTCTATGTCAGAATAATATGAAGTGCAAAAGCTACAATTTCATGATCACTAGCGATATCTGCGAGCTGAATAACAGTACTAAAGAAGCTAGACCCCATGACTTCCTACCAGATGACGCCAGGTTCTATATGGGGATAAGGCCCGATACAGGTAATATTTCAAACTCATCGTTAATTTGTACGAACGAAAGTGTAGACAAAGAGTTTGTGGAGGCATTATTTCTTTCGTTCTTTAGTTTTCTTAAAAGAACAAGGCTTCTCCAAATCCGTTCGGTGGAGCTTTATTTTTTTGTAATTGTATTTTAAACATTTTTAACAATTTGTAAACCATTGCGGAATCGTACATACTTTGTTGCAATAGAAACAGACTATCAAGCTGGTTGGTTATTTAATAGTAATACATAAAGCAGCAGTTAACCTAGCAACCTTTGTGGTTTTGTTAATTGGTTTTGATAGAAGAATCCACCTTACAAGATGGGGTTTCTCTCCACTAACTAAAATATTCACTAATTAGCAGGTAGTTTGAGGGGAATATTGTGTGTGTGAATGGTGAGTTGAGGAAAAAGCATAGACAAAAGTTAGGATTTGTTGTTTAATAGTAATACATGAGGTAGGAGGTAACCTTAGTAACCTTTGTGGCTGTCTTACTTGGTGTTTTTAGAAGAATCCGCCTTACAAGAAGGGGTTTCTCTCCACTAACTAAAACATTCATTAATCAGTAGGTCGTTATGGGGAATAGCGTGTGTGTGGATGGTGAGTTGACGGAAAATCATAAATGAAAATTAGAGTAATATGGTTACAAAGAGGAAAAGTAATTGCAAGGCAATCCACTTACCTCAAGTTGGGGTTAACAAATGAAATAAACTCTGTGTGAAAATAAAAGTTTTAAATTCAAAAACAACCGGAAGTACAAGAGTATTAAAAGGAAGGAGGCTTTTAATAATAATAATAATAATAATAATAATAATAATAATAATAATAATAATAATAACACTAATAATAATAATAATAATAATAATAATAATTTTGGAACATAGAAAATTTTATTGAAAAGTTATCAAAGCCTCAAAAATTAACATGAAAAGTTTTTTTTTTGTAGTATTGAAATTTTCGTTCTTATAAGCATATAAGATGATGAAGGGAGAAAATTTACTTTGTTTACTTATATTAGATTGGGAATCTTTCGTTCTTGTAATCGAACATTGAAAGTAAATTTCGAAATTATCTATGTGGAATTTAGATGAGACTTCTTCTGAAAATGCTAAGACTAGTCTGTAATCCATAAGAACTTAATTTTTGAGGAGCTGGGTGTTGACTACGAGCTGTTCAGAGTTGATAAGAAAATATTAAAGAAGCATGAAAAAATATAATGAGACGGCTTCTAGAACAACAACTGGAGAACCTGGTCCGCCTGGTCGCCCTGGGCCCTAAAGGGGGTACAGGGACCTGACCACAAGAGTCAAACGAGACAAAGGGGGGCAAGGGTCGCATTTTTCACGGGGACCAATAATGTCCAAAAGGAGACCAAAGACTTCAGGGACCCTGAGGAGCCCAAGGAGTACAAGGACCACAAGGGCCTTTTTGACCTAAAACACCAGGTCAACAAGGGCTACGATGAACTTAGGCAGTACAGGGGTCACAAAGGGGTAAAAATAAATGGCACTATCGTTACTGTCACTCCATAGGCAGCCCAAGCTCGCGTCACTACAGACAGCCGTTGAGAATTTAAGACTTTGTATGGGAAATAAAATACAGTCGATTGCGAAGCCTAAAAAATGCTCAATTTAACTTTCATTCAATAAAATGAATCAAAATGACTCACCTCTGGTGTATTCTTGTGCCTTTTGGAGTTTATTGTACAGTTTCGGGAAGTCCGTGTTTTCAATGTTCTAAGACGAAGTCAAGGCTGCACACTAAGATTTCGACCGTTGTCAGCTCAGAGGCGGTTTGCGACTCGAAAATCCATCCCAGCCAAGATTTTTTCACGCAAAGCTAAAGCCACATCATTTGCGAACCTCCGTGAATCGTAGCCATGCAGCTGTTCGAGAAGCCGCTGTGGCGATGGGGTAAGTGTTGTAAATGAAATGACTGTACCTCTATCGGGTGGAGTTAATTTGACCTCGGACCCAAGCTCCGTGTCCTCGTCGGTGATCAGTTGCTGTTAAATTCATCAGCTATCGTGGAATCTGAAGCAGAAAATGCTCATTTCCAGCCAAGTGTGTGGGAATTTTTGACGACGAAACATTCACGGAGGTTCGCAAATGATGTGGCTTTAGCTTTGCGTGAAAAAATCTGTATTTTATTTCCCATACAAAGTCTTACAACGCGTTTAAATTCTCAACGGCTGTCTGTAGTGACGCGAGCTTGGGCTGCCATGATTTATACAAAATGAAACATCTTGGCACTCCTCAGGCCATTGAAATGATGCACTGCATGGTCAATGTTGGGTTTGTTTATGTTCAATCCCCAAGTTCAGAATTGCACCTTCATTGCACCTTTTACAGCCCGGGTAATCCAATAACTTGCCTAATTATTTTCACACAAAATAATTATAGTAAATTGCCTCTTATATCTGTACACTGCTACTGTACATGTTGTACACTGATACTTGGCGATGACGCCAAAACGGAATGAGCCGAGTAAAAAGAAAAATAGTAAACTTGGATTAAACTGATTGGATGAGGTTGTTAACAAGAACATTTTCGGGCGTATTGTCAGAGATGTTCCTTATCCAAAATAAAATACTTTATGAAGTTATTTCTGATCACGGCATCTTTAATATACTTTCTACAGCTGTTCCTGCTGTTCCTGCCTCTTCGTCTTCGTGCAAAGAGCTGTATGAAAAACACAAGTAAGCGCCTAATGAAAATACTGAATTTATATGAAGCTTTTCGTATTAGCTTCCGAACCATTTCAACTAACGAGGTTTTATTTGGTACAGGTTCTCCAAAAGCCAAGTATATCCACTGATGTTTGAGTCGCAGAAGATTCCTGTTTATTGTCACATGGGAAACTTTGGATGCGGAGGTGGAGGATGGACGCTTGCGATGAAGACTGACGGCAAAAAGGTATCCGACAGCGCAAGGTTTTCTCGTCAGTCGAGGTTCTTCGCTAACCGCATAGATATTTATTTTCGACATCTTCTGCAATCAACTCCTTTGCCAACTTATACGAACCTCGTTCTCAGGGCTTTTTTCTGCGGTTGTGCACGTGCAGCTAAATCTTTATTTTTTTGTTTTTCTTTCAGAAAACCTTTCATTATGATTCGGCCTTGTGGAGCAACAAAAACGCCTACAACCTCCCAGGAGGGAAGACTGGGTTTGACTTTGAAGAGACCAAGCTACCGACCTACTGGAACACGTCTTTCTCCAAGATCTGCCTCGGTATGAAGATCCCTCGTCAGCCAATCAAGTTTCTGGTGATCAACAAGCAGGCCCAGTCTCTGCATTCACTGATAGCTGACGGCAAATACCGCTCCACATCACTGAGCCGCAATACATGGAAGACGCTGATTGGTTCTCAAGCGTCCTTGCAGGCCAACTGTAGCATGGAAGGGTTCAATGCCGCTGGCTCATCAAAAGGCTCCTCTAAAGCAAGAATCGGCATTATTGGAAACAACGAGAAGGTCTGCACATCCACAGACTCCAGAATTGGGTTTGGTACCGGAGGGTATCATGATAATTCCAACACATGTGGGAACTTCGCACACACTACTTCAGATAATGGGTGGAAAAACATTAAAGCCATGGGATATATTTTGGTTCAGTAGAGAGGCATGTTTCTGTACTTGACTTTTCAAAAGCTCCTTTGAAGTTTGGTACAGTCTTACAAATATTTGTAAGGCTTTTACATTACGGTCCCACCCGTCCAAGTTTTGCGGTTTACCATTTTTGGCAAAACAAATGAAAAACGCGCTAGTGGGACCCGGCCCTTAGGGAAAATTGTTATCACGGTATCAAGGAACACTTGTCAAAAGTTGAAGGATTTCAATTACTCGAATCACTTTAAATAGCAAGTCTAAAAACGTTGTAGTCCCCAATGTCCATAACACACAATAACACCATAACATAACACCATTTCCACTGCTAACTAAGTTACTTTGCTCTTTACAATTTTAAGAAAATCCCGGAATGCAAGCGCATCAAATACGTAAGTAAGCGCTTTCCGAGCCAAGTGGCCCAATCCTTAGCATGAAGCGACAAGGAGTATTTCTACTACCCCCTGGATGGGATGCTATTCCATTGCAGGGTTACCCCCAGCCTTGAATTCGCCGGTACCCATTTATACACCTGGGTGGAGAGAGGCACCGTTAGAGTAAAGTGTCTTGCCCAAGAGCACAACACAATGTCCCAAAGATCAAAGCCTCCGCCGACTTGTGAGAAAAGACTCTTAAATTTTGGCTACCAGAAGGATGATTTGAGGAAAGTATATTTATTGCCTTTTGAAGTAACAAAAGAAGTAAAGCTGTCAATGTTCCAGTACAAAATTATCCACAATATCCTGTGTACTAAGAGTTTATTATTTAAAATGAAGACTCCCCACGCTGCCCTTTTTGTCCAGCAGATCATACCATCATTCACCTTTTCACTGAGTGTGCGCAAGCCACTTTGTTCTGGAAGGAGTTTCTGGATTGGGCCTCGCACATGGTGAACTCAAAATTATCGCTTTCAATAAAAGAAATTATGTTTGGTATTATTAATAACGATTCTAAATTCTGTTTAGCCCTCAATCATTTAGTCATTATAGGAAAGTATTTTCTTTACGTAAAAGCTCTTAACAGTAAATTTTACATGTTTAATGAATTTGTTTCCCTAGCTCGTGATAAAATTAGGCTAGAAAAATATATTTCTTGTAAGACTAGTTGCGAAAAAGAATTCAGAACAAAATGGTCTGTTTTTTCGTCTCTTTTAAATACGGAATGAAACTCTGTTGTACTCAACTGATTGCGCTCTAAAGTTTTTATTGCATGAGGTTTCTTTTTTGTTAGTTTTAAGTTGTAGTGTTTGTTAGTGTTGCAGATTGTCTTTTGTGAATGTTAACTGCACGTGTGTATGTTTAATAAAGTTGGAATTTAAAAATAAAAAAAACAAAAAATAAAATAAAATAAAATAACACAATGCCCCAGCCAGGACCCGAACCACTCGATCCAGAGTCGAGCGCACTAACCATGAGGCCACCGCGCCTCCCAACTGCCTACTAATTGAGAGATATATTTGCGCCGTTTTATGATTATGGAGGAAATGTGGATCTTAACAAGTGTTATTGAAATCCAAAAAGAAAATTGGGAGTACCCACGCATTTTTCAAAGATAATTCATGAATAATATTTGTAAAAAGCTTTAAAATACAAAGCAATGTATGGCGTTCTTTCTCGCAAACTGAAGCTAAATTATCTCTCAAAAATGTACGGTTACGCCCCAATTTTCTTTTTGGATATTAAGCCGTACTTACTAAGATCTACTTTCTCCGGATAGTTTTAAACCGCGCCAAAATATCCCTGTATTAGTAAGCATCACCTATAGGAAACCCGAGTATCTCGAGATGCGCAGAACGCATGAGCAATAATAATAGTAGGCACCGTCCTTAATTGGAAGTAAAAGGAGAAACCTTTATGTGGCTATTCGTAAGGCCTCTGAGTAAGACAGCTCTTTGAAAGTGTCTTGTATCCAACCTACCCCCATCTTATCTTGAGAGGGGGTGAGTTTGGACTCAGTTCCACACCTGGATAAGGATGACAGCCATGGTCCTCCAAAATTTTAAACGCCGCCTAACGGAGAATGAGATCAAATCCTCAAATACGTTCCTTTTGAATTTGTCATAAATCGTAAAATTATCACTTCCCTAGCCCTAAAAAGGTGGATCTGTAAATAAAGATTGGCAATATCATCATCATCTCTTTCCAGTACCTTCAGAGAAACGACGAAGCACCATTTTAGAATCTGGGTTCGAGACACGAGGTTCCTCATTTGTGTCACTGTTGAGCACGTGCTCACAAGGTTCCTCGACCGCATGGCCTCAGGGGTAAAAATGGCGCCAGAACCGACTGAAAACATCTATGATATTTTCCTTAACAAGACTTTAACGAAAATGCTAAAATTGCAGGCAGTGCGTTGCATTAAACGTTCCTGATCGGATCTAAAAATGTCAGAATGCTGTCAGGAGCTGCTGACAATCATTGAGAAATGTAAGAAAGATGTTAGTCTTCGATCATGTATGATCCGAAATCAACAACATCGACCTCGATCATGTAAATCATCTAACTGTGAGATAATTTGTCGTCGATTTAGATAACTCCGAAGATCCGAAGTTTGTGAAGTCTGAGATTGAGGACGTGGTATCTTTCGTGCTTTCTTGGCCGCAACGGTACGTAGATCACAAAGGGGACTTATGTTAATAACTTTACCTTAACTGGCTACTCTGCAGATCTTAGCTTAGGGATTTTACATACGGTTTTTACGCTTCTTTCAGTCAGTGTAGATGCATCTTCAGGGATCAGCTGCATTTAGCCCGTCTGGAAGATCTACTTCAGCGTCTGCTTGAATGTGCCATCGATCTTATCTGCGAACTTCGTGTTCCAGCTGTTGAAGACGGAAAGAAATCGATTCCCGAAACTGATGATGAAGCAGCAGAAAGAACGACTGACGTGGACCCGAAAGGCACATGGACACAACCAGAAAAGGAGAGATTGTTTCTCGCGGTGGGCAAGATTTTCCAACTTCCTTTTCCGTTTTATCAAGTGCGAAAAATCCATCTTTTGCGGCAGGTATGTGGGCTTCGTCGCTCAGTTGATTAAACAGGAAGAAGAAAGAACTTTATAAATATGTGGTTTTTGCGTAAATTTATGCCGGTACGACCGACCGGTGTGAAGTCAACATGGACATGTCATGTGCCCCTATGCACGCGTACACTGCCCATATAGTTGCAGTTTTAAGGATTTGTTCCCTTTCCCGAATGTTAAAAAGTAATTGTTTAAAATGACATTGACTGGATTTCAAATATACATGGATATAATATTCTTTTTCATAATAAGCAGTTACTTGTTAGTACTTTCCATGTTTATCAATAAAGGGCAAAATTACTGAGCGCTGATTGACTGAGACAGAGGGCATTTTTTCTTAATCGACGGCATTTTTGGTAATCAAGAGAGGGCTTGATTACCTGTCAATGATTGGTTAATCCGTTGCATAGCAACTGATTTGCCGTAGCGCTAAACAGGCTTCCCAGATAAAAATAGACTGTGCACCTGTTTTTCCTTCGTATAAATTTTGCCCTTTATTGATAAACAAGTAATCGCATGAGTCCTCGTACTATTAAGGATTAATTGCACTTGTGTTTTGGAAATTTTCCAAATTGCCCTCGTCGCTTCGCGAAAACACTCGTACAATCAATCCTTAATAGTACTCGGCCTCATGTGATTACCTATATTAATCACTTTAACTTTTTGAGAGTTTTTAAACATCACATTCCACACCTGCCTTTGTTACTTACCAACCACTCACATTCTACATGTATTTCTTGAATTTTGGAAGGTTGGATTCCACATGCAGTTGTGCATGTATCGAATCTTATCGCTTAAGTCCAGGGTCTGGTTTCTCAAAGCCTGGTTAGTGCTGACCCTTGGTTTAGAGATATCAAAACCTTTAGGTTTCCATGGTATATTATTTTTAATTCTTATTCGTCTTATCCATGCTTTGAGCAACCTGGGGCAGTCCGCTAACGTTCCAACATGTTTCACGATTTTTTTCACTAATGTCCAGGGCCTGGTTGTTCAAAAGCAAAGCAAGTTTGAATACAGTTCTTTTGATCATGAGTTGTTGTTTCAATCAACAACAATCATACATGTATCTCTTAAATGAGACAACTTACAAAGAGGACTACATTTGTACGTGAGTCTGAAATGCCATACCACTTACAGCAGGTTTTTTCATGAGACCACTTTTTGAATCGAGTACAAGCCAGGGAAATTCCTCACACCAGCTAGTTTGAAATTTTGCTGGTGTCTGTTTTCATCCTATATACTCTTTTCCACTCAAGTTCCTTTTAAGCCGATGACAAATGGTTCAACACCCTGCAACATTTTTTGCTCAAGAAATGATGAACAATTTTGCATGGACATGTTGAATGGAATGGAGCTGGTTTCTATTTTTGTTCAACATCGTTCAACAATGTTCAACCTGTTGAATGGCATATTTCAACATTCATCATATAGCATGACCCACTGTTCAACATTTGTTAATCAACAAATGTGTCACCGGCTTTAGGATCTTTTCCAGCACTTGTGCTACTAGATGGGGAAACCAAATTTATCCATGCATCTCTTTAATTATAGCAATAATTATAAGTTTTAGAATGTTAGCAAATATTTAATTACCTGGTCATAGTCCACTGTGATGGTTTGAATGTCCGGTTTCCATGAAAGCATTTGCAACAGTTCTCTTTTACCTATTAAGCATAGGAAAACAGTTAGAGTAATACATGTCAATCAATTTACTTAAGCTGTTGGTGAAGCCCTTCATGACTTTGCAAAGTTGTAAATGTGACCTCTATTTTTTTATAACCTGCGATCAGGCTCTATTTTAGTTTCGCGTGGTACGTGGAGTTGGCGAAACGAAAAATAGAGCCTGACCAAATTCCTCTTCGAAATTCCTTCCTCCCACTTTTTTTGATTGATTGACATGTCCTTCATCGGCCAATCAAATTTACTTCCATTACACCTATACACGCGTGGATGGCAGATTCACGCTATTTTGTTTTGACCAGAGGTAATTACCGTGGGAGGAATATTATAAACGAAAGCGAAAGTTACCGTTAGCTTTAATTTGAGAAAAACACATTTAAAGCATGGGGACGACTATATTGCGGCAAAGGCCGGTGAATATGCAATCTTTTAAGCTTGACATCTTAATTTGTAATTGAGATAACCTAGCATTTTATAGTTGGACGGTTTGGAAATACATGTACATTATTCCTTTAACGTGTTTGCCCATGAAGGTTTCTTTGGTGATTTTTTCGGGTAATATCTTCAGTTGCAGTGTATTTCTAGAATTGCGCGCAGTAAAATCATGATAAGTTTGGCTGCTAATTTTTTGATGGAGTACAAACAGTAAGATGGACTCGCAAAGTTTCTTTTATTGTTGTACAATTGATCTCTCTGGAAACATGCCATTTTAGTTTCTGGAGTGCGAGTTTTAAGTTAACTAAACTGGAAATATTATGAAGTGTGCAAACAAACCGTGTCATGTACAGTAAATAAATAAAGCCGTTTGATACACAGATATTCCAAACATGCATTCGTGTAACTTGCGATTTTATCAGCATCTCCTCCTGTTGATATATATGTCCCCTGTCTCATCCAGGAAACCAATATGCATCGGCTTTCATTGCCATTTGAAAGAATCAGCTATTTAGCTTTCAAAACATCAGGGAAGTTTGTGCCAAAGTACTTTCAACCCGATGGCCACAGAGCTCGACAACGGAATCGTTAATTTCACTCGTTCCAGAGATTCAAACCCGATTCTGGACAAGTTATGAGATGTTTCAGATGGCATATCTGCATTTATACAAATAAAATCAAGTTGCACCGTCGACGGCATTGTAAGAACAAAAGGGAGCAAATTTTTTCGTACACTTATGGAGGATTAGTCTCGAGGACTTCGCGAGAGCGCCGCGCAATCACGATGGCATTTTCACTTCCGGCGTTTCAACAGCCAATCAGATCACGAGTTTGGTCAGCCAAAATTTGGCCGACCGTCCGGAATTCTTGAGAGACTTTTGGTCAGGCCCAATTTTAGCAAGCGACGACATAAGAGAACATATGGGCGAAGCTAAAAATGGGCCTGATCGCAGGTTATTTTTTTATGGAATATTTTATTGA
>NC_090880.1:2174404-2181904 GCF_036669935.1 Montipora foliosa
TTTACCATACAGAACTACTCAAAAGCAAGTTAACACCACACTATGCAAATGTGACCATCCAGATGAAAAGGATGCTTAGACCATTTCTTCCCAGAGACGCGTTTCAAAACAGTGTTTCAAACAAATTTAAACCTGTTTCAAACAGTTTCAAACATGTTTCAAATGTGTTTCAAACAACAGTGTTTCATCGCGTTTCAAAAACAAGTGTCACATTTCATTGCGTTGGAAACAGAAGAATTAACATGTGCATAATTATATTATCAGTCGGTTCTTCTGCATGAATTGCCTTAGCAGTCTTTGTAAGTTTTGTCAAATATGAATGAATTTCACTTTTTTTCGAAACGTTTCTGAAGCTAAAAGAAAATAATTTCAAGATCTTCGAAATGGAAATGAACTAAGGTACGAGTGTCTGTTTCTTCGCTAGGATGTGACTGATAACATAAGAATGATGCCTACTGTAATTGTTATTGGCATATGTCGCATCTCGAGATACTTGGATTTCTGATGGGTGGTGCTTATTAATACAGGGATGTTTGTGCGCACTTCAAAACTATGCGGAGAAATGAGAACTTAGCAAGTGCTCTTGGTATCCAAAAAGAAAATTGGATGTAACCACGCATTTTTCAGAGATACAGTTAACTATGCTTCAATTTGGAAAAGAACGCCATACATTGCTTTGTAATTATCTTTGAAAAATGTGGGTTACCCCCAATTTTCTTTTTGGATTTCCATAACACTTGTTAAGATCTACTTTTTTCACATAAAATTATTCAGTAAACCACGCAAAAATACCTTTGAATTAGTACGCACCGTCCTTAAATGCCATTTGACAAAGTTGGCGAGTTAACCCATTGACCCCTAGGAGTGAGGCTTAACAGGTCTTACTCTGTCAAATGCCAGACCATTAATTTTTACTCATCAACTGGGGGAATCCTTGGGTGCCTGGGAAGTGAGGAGGTTAAAGATGGATTGAAATTTTGCACCACCCATTGTAGAGTAAAGAGACCATGTTTTTGTGTACCTGTTACTTTCAGGTACCTTTGCAAACTAACTGACAAAGACCTGAGGCAGCCTGATGGTCGTCTTATGGTGGATTCTATGTGGAGTGCTGTAAAAGGACCTGTTGAATCTGGACCCATCTGTGATAAGTACGTACATGTACCTTCAATGATGATGTTAACCTTGTCCATGTTGTAGTTACAAAAACTAGTTTGTTTTTTACCTCCTTTTTTTGAGGTTATGATAATGTCTATAAGACAAAGGAAAGTAAAATGTGACCCTATTTGGGAAAAGCAGGCTTAACGAAAATAGCGTTGAAGCGTTTTTTCGTTGTAATGCATTTTCAACGCATTGAAAATGCGTTGAAGAGCATTTCCATTACGTTTTAAAACGTTGGCAATGTTTTTCAACGGAACCGAAATGCATTGCAAATCCATTTCAAAATCATTTCAAAACATTGTCAATGCGTTGTCAAACATTGACAACGCGTTTAATGAAACCGCCACGGGTCGTTTGGAATCATTCATAGCACCGCTGCTATTAGTTACTACGAAATCTTTACAACGAATTGTTATGCAACTCTAGCACGTACGTATCGGTTTGAATTTGAGCAGAAACAACAAATACATGGAGTTTTCCTGTAATTTTGCAGAGAACGCGGCTAAGTGTAAAACTCAACTATCCTATGGCTGCTGTTACTTACCTTTTTGGTTTCAGTTCTTACGGTGTTGAACGAAATTACGGCGGTAAAAAGACTGTTTGATACATGCGTGTGTTTCAAATGACATTCGATTTGAACAATCGATCGAGTCTCAAATTTAACTGAATTCAAATCAACCGTTCCTTTGTGAAAAACTTTAATATTATTTTTGGTGTTATGCTTTATTGTTTATCCTTTTGACAAGAGATATTGTGTACGTGTATACATGTATACATTAACTGTGCAGTGTAGGATTTTTAGAATAGAAATAAAATGGCTCCAATCCTTGTCAAAATTAATACTTTTGCCATCGGCGACTGGTTTGAGAGAGCCTTTAAATTAAATATACATCCCTAAATTGTAGAAGGGCATCGGACGAAACTTGTGTTCCGTACAGTACGTAGGTTATCAACAAAAATGGATGAATACAGGAACCTTGCTAACTCGGGTAAGGACTCACACATGAAACATGTAAAAATCAACGCTGTGGTTGTTCGGATCTGCATGCATGCAGTGTCCTGACATGAGTTAAATTAAAACTTGTTGCCTAACACCATACAAATACATGTAGCTGCAAGTTTAAAGTATCTTATGGGTGCCAAAACCTATAGGCTTGCATGATATTTAACGATGGTTTAATAGCGCTAACCATGCTTCGAGCAACCTGGGCCTGTAGTTTCATGACGATTCCCACAAGTAGAAGTGTGACATTCCACAGGCAAAGATGTGTCGGCAAGTTCTCTTGTTTCCGGAATGAAGGACAGATACTTCATTGCTTTCATCTTACTATAAGCATTTAAGTCCACAGATAATATTTTGGCTTCAAATACCACTGCTCCTTTCCGTTCTGCGAATCTCGTCATACATATGCACAAGATTGCTCGTACCCCCAACATGTTTAACTCCTCTTAATGTTTACCTTACAACGAGTGCCATCTGACTTGGCCCAATGACCAAATTGCTTTGTGTGTTCACTGTAAGTCTTAAAATAAAGAACACTTTATGTGTAACCAATACGAAAAATCGGGCCGATAAATTGATCCTGAGAATTTCAATTGGCAACTGCAACAAAATACCGCAACATCACAAACATGATTTGTATGGCACATGAATTAAACATTAAACAAAGGAATGTCAACGTTGCGCACGAGTGATCACAAATTTTATATTAATAACCATTCCCTTGATTAGCAAGTGAAGGAGTCATCAGAAATACTTAAAATACTAAATAGGAGTGACATTTCCTGAAACGCAATCGTTTGCCAAGAGCGAGGCAAGGCTACGTTGATAAAAAAATATGTTTGTCAAATGCGTGGTGTGCGTGACTTGGGATGATGAGTTAAGAACGATGGAAATTGCTATACCGTCGGTTGCATTTAATCGTGAACAGCTTGATGCATTTCAAAGACTTTTTGAAGCTTACTCTTTATTTTCGAAGCCAATGAAATCGAAAAGTTTACGTAAAATTTATGACAGAAAAAATATTGAACTATTTAGTGGCAAGCTTGGGGGCGAAGCGCCAAACAAATCATGCCAACATTTTCTTTTTCAACGTTTATACTTCTGGTGGGTATATTGGCTGTTGCTTCGGAAAAGTTTTAATGTAAGTTGCGACAAATTGCTCTTTATTAATCAAACAAAATCAAATTCTCTCAGATGCAGAATTTTGATGTTCAACTGAATTTGTTGCTGGTAAATAAACCGCTATTGGTTGTGTTGACAATGTGTTTAGCTTTGTTTTCAACGTTTTGTGCAGAATTTGTATCAAACATTGGAAAAAGTTGCCAACGCGTTGGCAACGCGTTTTTCATCCATTCTTAAACATTTGTTGAACATTGTCAACGTTTTTACAATGGACTGAATAACATTACAAATGTGTTGAGAACCATTATCAATGCATTGTGATGCATTATCAACGCATTTAAAATGCATTGAAAATGCATTACAACGCTATTTTATATGATATTTGTACCACCATTTTTAAAATCTCAGTGAAAAAATGATTCGTCCGTAGAAATAATTACCATGTGTCATGCATAAACATTGCTTCTGTAGAATAGCCAGGAAATTAATGGTTGTAGGGCAGCACATGTTGTATTCAAAATACCGGTAAGTGGCAGGTTATTCAGCAGTTGAGCTTGAAATTCAGAAATATTCATTCCTTTGAATTAGTAAATATGTTAACTTAAATTAATGCTTCAATGACCATAGGATAGTCTTAGGCCGGGATAAGTTCAAGCTAGCCTTCCACGCAGACACTCAGGGATTCATGATGGGTGTCTCGCCCACGAGCGTCTGATGAAACAAGCCACACAGTCCTTTCCCTTTGTTAAGAAACTGTCATCTGGAAATGACATGCTGGTTACTTAGGAAGCAATCAGCGCTGTGTAGATCTCCCCTGGTCGTGTCAATGCATCAACTTCTTCTTTGGATAAAGCATGAAAGGGACAAAGCCTTTGCAAAATATTCCACAGAAGCATTAATTTTGTTTCCTCTGTGGGTTATGCATTTGCATTCTCGCGAGTCAAAATGTGAGTGCTTAGCAAGGGTACTAGTAAAATTGAATGCGCTGTGGAAATATATAAATACGCATACAAATATTAAAGTACTGCGAGTGTAATTGAACTTCACGGAAACCATTACCTTCAAGTGCAATGAACGCAACTAGGACGGTAGCAAAAAGAAAGCTTGAAAAAATACATTACGTTTAAATAAGCTTGTGAACCGATCGTTCGTACTCAGTGTTTCTCCTACAGTGTATTTGAAAAATAAACCAACTGTTAAATCAGTTCAATTGAAAGACTACTAAATCAGTTCAACTGAAAGACTACAATCTAAATCAGTTCAACTGAAAGACTACAATCTTTCACTGGTACAGTAAAGGCCCCATAATGTTTGTTAAAAATGGAGAAATTGATGATCGTCAAAGTCATGGAAAGTAAATCCCAAGGGAGTGACATAAGGAACTTCCTCAGTGTCCTAAGTCTTCCAGCAACTTTATTTAGGGTCTATAAAGTCTTTCAGCAATTATGAGTCGATTATTAACATGTCATTAGAAAGGAGCTGTAGGAGTATAGCAATGGCTACCAAGATTTTTTAATGGTTAACAGGCATCGTTCGTGTTAACAAACAATTGAAAGAGTCCTCTCCTTCAAGATGTTGTGTTAACCACTGTTAACTGTTGAAACTTTGTTGAAACTCGCTGTTAATCATGTAAATAACTAGGAAATCATCAAGAAATCCAGATCAAATGAAAATCATGAATTAGATCAGAAAAATCACAGATTATCAATTTTAAGTAAATTTTTCTTCCTTGTTCGTGACATTTAGGATCATCCTCTCTTTGAGTAAATAAATGATAATTGAGTTATAGAGTGGTGATCCTTTTAATGCGCTATCAAGAGTATTGACTCATAACATGATAAAATTACACCAGTCTTTAACAATGACAACAATATCAAGTTCTCACAAAGACATAATATAATATCATTGCACACACAAGTTGAATCCTCTCTAAAAAGCCAGCTGAGTTGACACAGCAGTTGATACAGTGTGCTGTCAAACACAATAAGACTGTGTAATGCATACCTATTTTTTAACTTTTAGGGATAGCTTGGATCTGGCCTTTAAATACTTCACTTCATCAACCTTAACTGTGCGACTTGCTGGCTTGAGTCAGATTGCTGTGAGTTTAAAATTGAATTCAGTGTTGTTGTTATCATTATTCTTCCTACTGTAGGTTGTTAATTAACCCGTTGACCACTCAAGCTTCTTAGGACACCCCCAGTTGACGTCGACTAAAATCGTTGGGCATTAGACTGAGTAAAAATTAATAATTATGTTAAATCTCACTCCCAGGAGTCATTGGGTTAATATTGCTGAATTTCAGACTTGCAGATTGTCAGGAACAATCCCCATGAATGAATGGTTTCCTGAGATGTATCCAAGCTTTTTCAAATTTGAGAGTCCTCCTGACTTCCTTTTACAAATAAAGTGTGGATCCAGTGAAAAAATTCTGGGGTCCTGGGGCCTGATTCTCAAAAGTTCCGATTGGGAACTTTTCCTGCCTTTTTCGAGTCTCACAATTCCCTATCTTAAGATTGGAGAGATTTTAAGTCAAGAAACTTCACTATCATTTTGCTTTTTGTTGACATGAAAACATGTGAGTTACAGGACTGCACTCACCGGGACGATGGTACTACTTTAATTATGATATGACTCCTGGGTTCAAACCATTTACAAGTGTCGTGCCTTGACAACGATAAACGCACAACAGCAATTTTACAGCTTCAATCTGTGGACAGTGATATTTTTTAAGAGGTTTGCTGATCTTGGTCTCTGAGGACTGATGATGACTAAGAAGAAAAAAAGAATTTTGGAAATCAAGGGGGACTAGTGACAATTAAATTTTGTGGTAGTGACCTTGAAGAAGTCAGTTGACTTTCCTGAAATCAACAAATTAATGCAAATCAAATCAAGAAAAACCTCTCAAACGAACCAACAAGTTAAACTCAAGCCACAATGACATGACGCGAAGTCTGAGAATCAAACCCGGCCCACATTGGTGGGATGCAAGTGCTCTCACCACTGTGCCATTCCTGCACACAGCAGATTGATCAGCCTTCAAACGAGGCTGCTTTTTTGCATAAGTTGTGTTCTGCCAATTGTTGAGAAGCGTGGAGCAGAGACCCAAAGCATGGAGGTCACTCATGGTAGACTTTGACTTGCTTGATAGTCAGTGTGAAAAGAATCTGTTGGGTATATGGTGGAGGGACAAGATCTCTAACAGAGAGATATGAGATATAGTTACCTGCCATCAAAGAGAAGCAACTGTTGTGTTTCAGTTACATATTTTATTTTGTCCCAAATGGTTAAAAGCATAATCAGATATCAGATTCAGATTTCAGATTGTTTTGTGATACAAGTTTACAAGTTAGAGCTGTCAATCAAGCAAAGTTATTATAAATAATTATTATGATATAACTTCGGGAAATGGTTGCCAAAGAAAAACACCTGTTAAAACAGAAGTTAAGTAAGGTTGGATAGGGTGGGCTGGTGCCCGGCTGAAGAAGTAGACGAGTGTTGGATAGTTTTGGGATTATTGTGAGGATATTTTCGTTACTATGTGGGTATCATGCATTCCTGCACATTTTGCTTTTCATTCATTGGTGCCACTGTGCGGTTGCACTCGTGTACTTTGAATTTAAAACTTCCTTTAGTGGCAGTGTTAAGTTGATATTGATACAAAGTGGTTAAGAAAACTGGTTATTGACTGGCCGTCTCCTTTAAATTGTCCATAACAGTGTATGCCCTAACTGCTGATCAGCTACATCATGTCTATTGTTGTTGTACTTAACTGTAAAATCTCAATTGAAACTACTCGCAGCACATCCCTTCCAACATGGAACCACTAGTTTTGTCTCTTAGACTGCAATTAGTATTTTAATTAATAATTAAGGTTATGTAAATTAAAGCAGGATCATATTAATAATTTGTATTTTTGTTTCTGGTTAACATACATGTACATATAGAGCTTAATGGAACCTAAACAGCAAATTCATCAGCTAATATCTAATGTGTTTACATGAAAGATGTTTTGTATTTGCATGATTTTTTTCTGCATCCAGTGTTGGACCCTTTGGCAGATGTTCTGTTCATCTGAGAGAAAAAAAAAATTATTGTTTCCCATGATGTAATGTTGCACCTTGGATACATCTCTGGGTTTTCAAACTTGTCCTCCATTCTTCATTCAACCTGCTCATGCACCTGTAACACAATGCCATGTACAGTAACTGCTCCGG
>NC_090880.1:2186904-2194404 GCF_036669935.1 Montipora foliosa
TTTAAGCTTTGACCCTGGCTGTTCATTTTGTGTATTTTATTGGGAGGCATTGTTGGTTGTTTTTAGTTCTCCTGTTGATCAGTTTGTAGCGTAGTGTAGTCCAGTTTCACCGAGTACTTTCCAGTAAAGTTCCTTTTACATTGTTAATAGTATGTTCTACAATTTTTTAAAATACAGCTCAAGCATGCCAGCCGATATGTTCATGACTTACTAACAGTTCTTACGAAGCATATGGACATGCCATCAATCCTTTACTTGCTGGACCTGGTCTCGAAACTACCGCCCAATGCACATACACGACAGACACTCTATCTTGCCTCTCTCCTGACCAGAATTGTGTGGAGAGCAGGTTTATCTTCTGCTGTTGCTGATGCATGCCCAGCAGCACATACGACCAGCCCTGTCCGTGGACCACTAACATCCAGTGAGTTCTTTACTCTATACTTTATTATTTTGTGATCTTTCACGCGAAAAGGGGGCTTATGGATTTCATAGTGAACCGTGAAATAAATTTCATGGTCACGGCCCGTGAATTTAATATTTCACTCTGTGAAATTGAAATTTCACGGCATGTTCGCTATCACTACTGCCATGAAAAAGTTCACGGCGTGAAATTGAAGACCTTGAAAATAATGAAGTCACGTCGCGGACTTTCTCATGTTCTCGCCGTGAAATTATGTTGCTACGCCATCCAGAATAACAGGAAAATTTTGTGGTCTGGTTTTGGAATTAAAATTGCGGTAAACTAGGAAAAACAATGTTTTTCTTCAGAAATCGAATAATGGTATTTAATATATCTTCTCTTGTGTGAAAAGTTTTAAGTAAATTGTATGGGGCGCCGTTTTGTTAATTTCGGCAAAATCGAAGTTGGTACAATTATTTTGCTTTGTTGATGGCACGACGATCTATAATTTGGATGAAAATGACGATTCTGACATGAATTACACTACCAAGCAAAACAGTTTATTTATTACAGTTTCTCAGTGTAGGAGGAGAGGGAAGCATCCAAAATTGCACTAGACACCGAACGAGGGATTCTCCTCAATTCTGCACAATCAACGTTTGGTCAAAAATACGGAATGAAATTGACATCCCCTGATCAGGGTCTGCGGCCAAAAATGCTGTCACGTAGGTTAAAAAAGGAATTTATCCGCTGAGATTTTGTACTCACATAGATGTTATGAGCCTTCAGAAGATGGCTACAGGCTTTTTATGGCAAAACTCGATGACATACAGGGCTTGAAATTACAAAAAATTCCAAGTCGCCTTTTGGCGACTATCAAAGAAAACATGGTCGCCAAATGCAAAAATGCAGTCGCCAGCTAGTACAAGAACAGGAACTCAGATTAGAGCCTCATGTAATTAGCATTGTTGTTCGGCTTCTGGTAGATTGTGACAGCTGCGGTTGTGGGACAGACCGAAATACTCGATCTTGAATGACTCAAAACATGAAAACACGAAAGAAAAAACTCCTGAGCACTTCTGCGTGACAATCTTACATGTACCTTAAGCAGTAAGCGAACAAAGTAATAAGAACATTTTAGGGTTACTTTGGCCAGGAACAACTGCATCTTTCACATCGCACGCGAGAAATCGTACGCTCGGAACAAACGTTTTTGAAAGGCTTTGAAATGCTTCTTGTTTGCATTCTAACAACGATTTTGTTTCCTGGTAATTTCTAGACTGCAGCAAATTACGAAAATCGCTCAGTGTACCTTCTCTTGTGATAAATAATTCATGACTTTCGGTGTAGACTCGTCTCACTTGATCGAGGACATGGTGAAAGCCGGTTCCTTGCGACCAAATCTGCGACAGAATGCTTTTAAATTCAGCGGCCTTTCAACAAAATGTTGCGCCCGCGATCACCAGGCGAAAGCCGCTGTAATGTACTCTCAGAGGTCACGATTCAAGTTTTTTGGAAAAAGGTAAACATATTTAATTTGCATTTCCTTTTGCAGAAAAGCAGAAATGAGACTAAGGAAATTGTTTCTCACCTTACGTGTTTTATTTATCAGAGGAATATAGTCGCCAAAGTGGCGACTAAACTCGAATTTTCAGTCGCCAAGTTAAAAGTTTTAGTCGCATTGGCGACCATATCGGTCGCAATTTCGAGCCCTGACATATGTTTTTGTTATCTTTAGTCTGCCTTATTTGCGCTTATCCATGAAAAGCGTTATAAATTTGATTTGGAGTAAAACGTTTCTTCGAATATCTCCCACGCAAAACATCCCACAGACCTGAACCTTTGCGAGACTCTTTCAATATTCACCTTCTTTTATCTCGTTGAATGTTGACTTTATTTGGTGAACGGTGTTGATGATCGATGGTGTGACAATGAAAACCTGCAAGAGGTGACGAGAAGACAGAAGTGTCTAGAATTTAACAGAGAGCGTCTCCATACCAAATAATATAATTTTGACGAATAACTTGAGTTCGGAATATTGCACAGCCCTGAAATTCGGAGTGGATCGTTAGTTACATTACTCCGATACCACGTGTCAATGTCTTGACTCAATTTATTGAATGGTAAGCGCTTTTAATTTTCAATGCGATGAAATACAAACCTTGACGAATATGTTCAGAAAATCTTGTTACAAGTGGTGGCAAATTTTGGGGAATAATGTTGTTCGATTTTCTCGTAAAAATTTACGCACTGCTCGCTGCCTTGGATTCTAGGAAAAATTACTCGTACTATGTTTGGATTTAAGTGTATTTTGAGCAGTTAGCTCGACACTCGAAATCTGCCAGAAATCCAAACCCAACGTATTGATAATGAAATTAAATAATTTTGAGGAGGACTTTTTTTCCACGGCGTGAATTTTTTCACTGCCCAGCGTGGACTAGTTCACGGTGGTATGATAAATTTTCACGCCGAGTTCACGCTGTTTTAAAGGAATTTCACGGTATTTCTGCTTGATTTATATAATTTCGCGGTTTTCTGCCGTGAAATCGGCATGATCGTGAAATTTTCATAAGCCGCCTTTTCGCGTGAAGGGTCACATTTACAGTTCTTGGCTTCCCCAGAAAATTTAACAAGTGGAGAGGCCTTCTGATAATTGACAGTAGTGGGCTTGTAGTCTATTTGAATGTAGGAATGGTTGAATGAGTGAATTCGTTTTTCTCAGGTGCCACCAGTGCAGGGGTCTCCTCAGTTATGCAGAGGAAGTTTGGTCGCACTGCAAGCTTGAGCCAGAGTAGCAGTAGAAGTGGCAGCTTGAGTGACATTAGCTGTGATGGAGAGCAGCTTGATTTGGATGAATCACCAATGCCCCATCCACAAAAATATACTCAGTATGTATCGTCTTTGTCATTAACTTTGAAATTCTCTAGTTATCCTGTAAAATTTAGACCAAATCTCCTCAATGTCCTTGCAGTCCTCTCTGCTTTTCCTGCCAGCATGGGTTTGTTCCTTGTTTCAATTGTTGCTTTAGAGGTGAGGTTGGTTGTGAACCTCTTTTTCTCTTTTTCTCTCAAGTCTTTCTTCGCAAGGTAGTGTTGAAATGGACACAGAGGAACTGCCACACCCTTCAGAGCTCAGACAGTCATATCATGGCCAAACTGAAGATTACTCCAGTCAGGAAAAGACAGGTGGAGAAGAAGGTGATATTGACAGCACCAGCTGTACAAACAGCCATGGCAGCTCTCTTTCAGACAGGAGGGATTTGGATGAGTTTGATGCGGAAGGTGTCGAGGATGAACTGACCCAACTCAAGACAGTTGCTGCTCTGCGGGTCATGCAGGATGAGGGCAATGAGAGAGAAAGGAGCTTGGGATTTGATCTAAACACAGTGTGTGATGAAGGGAAGACCTTACTCTGGGATTTGATTCAAGATGATAATGCTGTAAGTATAACTAGACACTCCCTGAGGGTACACTGGGTTGCCTGTGGTACGTGCACCGTTCCAGGCAATTTTTTTCAAGTTGGAGGGTCATTAAGAAGTCATACCAGACGAGGCCCTTTGGCTCACAGGTCCTCACACGTTCGTACGACGAAACAGATCTGTCCTTGTGTAATATGTAGCTCTAACAGTGCACGATATTGTTTTGGTAGTGTCTATCATTGTAGTGCCATGGTAGAAGTCTTGGGTAAATAGTCTGAGAAGACATGTGGTTACTAGCAAAGTACTGAACCCAGAAAGATTGAAGAAAATAAATGGGAAGTGAGAAACATTGGCTTCTGGGCTGACATGTTGATAAACTTCTTTTCACCACAAGTTTAAGCGTGCCCTCTGAGCATCTGACAGCTTCGTAATACCGACGTTCACTGAAGTTAAGCCCTGTTGGGCGGGGTTAGTGTTTGGATGGGAGACCAAAATAATGTACCCCTCGTAAAACAGAAGCATCGGACCGAAAATACTATTAACGCTAACAAATGCGAACTCAGCAAGGTACAGATTTTGTTAGCTTGCTTTATGCAAAAACAAATATTGATGCAAAAGTAAATAAATATTGATACACAGTTTTTAGGAAGAGCAGAAGGAAGTTTCCAGGACGATCGCTCGAGAATAACATATTTATGACATGAAAACAACATTTATTTTGAACCGTGAATATAGAATATAAAAAGTTACGATCAGCGACAAAACATTTTGGGGGATTTTTGCAACGTTCAATTTTGTTATTGTAAGTTTTGGCTGCACAAATGAATCGCAAAATCGAAAGTGACATCGCCGGAATTCAGCGGGCGCCGTGATGAAGTTTGTTTACTCATGTTTACGGCATGTTTACTCGCCAAACAGTGAAGTATCTGTGTCAAATGATGGCAAGATACCGGGTTTTTGTAAGTTTCTTTTTCTGTCAAGTGTTATAAAGTTTGACAATGAAATGAGCGAAGTCAAAACAAAGATCACAATCGCCCAAGTCTTGTTTATGCAAAGTCAAAATTTACTCTCCAAGACGCGTACGACGTTATTTATTCTAACCAGGTAATTCCATCATTTTGGAAATAGCAGCTACTTTATCATTCAACTGCGTCACAATTCTTCACTGATTTTGGGGCTCATTTTGTTGAAACTCAAGCACGCTTCCAACAGGCCTGTGAACCCTTCCTGTTTACAGAGCAATACTGAAAAACTTCTCCCATATCACATTTAAACCTTAAGCTTGAAAATTCAATACACAACATGATATTATTATTCACAGAGGCTGAAAATACCACAGAATCCTTTTCCAGCGAAAAATTTATTGGAACAAACAACATATTTGCTCTTAGAGGCGAAAACCTCTTCCTATTTCATTGCGTGCGTGAAGTTACCATGTACTTCAGGTAAATACAGCTTACTTTGATTTCGGCTCGACGGGCGATAGATTGTTGTCGAAGTCCATTACTCGTCGCTTTTAAGATTCCATCGCCTGTATATCCAATTGACGTGCCATTATTGAGCTTCATAAGGGTATATTTTGTTCAAAGATCCACTAAAACGCCATTCGCGTTACATGACTTTCGACGCCATTGCCGGTTAAGTTAATCGTTCTACTGTGTCCACCAGAGAAATCTACGCATTTCCCACTACCCTCTCGATCCTACGAAAATACGCTCAGAAGGCTCTATGCACAAAGACACCACTTAGCTGGGGAGTGACAGGCAAGACTTTTACCGACACGGAAAAAAAGAAAAAAAAAAAAGAAAACGAAAAATAAAAAAACGACGAAATTAAAGACAGATTCCGACTGGGTTTGCGGCAACCCAGTAGTTATGCAACTGTTAACCATATGCCTCACTTCAACATGGGAAGTTCTTGGTGCATGTAGGGGCTTTCTGCATGCACATGGCCTGAAAGATAGAAACCTACAGTACCGCCTGGAAGTACTGACCCCTTTACCGCGTCATTGCCGCGTCACCCTGTCGCGACTTTCCCTCGGTATTCCCGCGGTAGGCCGCTTTTCTGCCGAGGGAAATTTACGGCTAGGCTCCAAAGTTGCTGCGGGAAAGTCAACGGAGGTAAACCCTCGGTAATTAAAATTCCGCGGTAGAGTTGGGTTTCCGTTGACTTTGTGTTTCGATAAGCTATTGTAGATTGTAATGTTGAAATCCCACCGAACAACAGAAACTGAACAAGTTTTGGCTGAAAATTGCGAACAGCAAAGAGGGTTATAGCCGCTAATCATGCACCTTGGTTTCCTTTACCTTTTACATGCGAAAGGAATATCCTTACTGTAGCTAGATTCCGACCACATTTGAAACCTTCTTTGCAACATGCATTTGTATTTTGATTGCAGTGATTATTTCGAAGACTTATGGTGGACTATTCATTCGAAGGTTCTACGCTTGTCCCACTTGCGTGGACTTCGCCGTCATTTTATACATTTAAGTTTATGGGAGAATATGTCCGCTTGTTTTTTGCAGCTCAGCGCACGGAACATACATCTATTTATTCATTATTTCGATATCCTGCAAACAGGAGAGGGTTTTGACAATATTTACAAACTGAAAGGGGTGAACGGCTCGAAAACCTTGCGTGACCAAGTTACGACTTCTTGTGGTATCCTACTGCAGTATTACTTTCTAAGCTTAAGGTTGTTTAGTGTAATAAATCACAAAAAAGAAAAACACTCCAAGGAAAGAACCCAGGATATCAAACCCCTGAAGTAGTCGAAAATTATTTGATCTAAACTGAAAAGATTGTTTTCGTGCTCTGGGTAATCATTGGTGCATATCGGCGTGGTTATGCAAATTTATCACGAGTGGATGCCCGCTGCGAAAAGAGTTGCATGTGAAAGCGCAACGTGAGCACTGGAGCAAAGATGGTTCGAACATTCTAAAGTTTGTTTCGCTTGCTGGTTTTGCATTTGTTAAAATTCGTATGCAAACGATGAGTGTTCAGATAAGTAAGAGACTTCTTTTCTCCACTAACTACAGTCTATTCTTAAATTTGTTTTGCATGCATAATCAACATGCTGCAATTAAAAAATATTTATGGAAGTCAAGTAGACTATTGCACGACTGATAAAACGACGCAAAAATGTATTTTGCTGCAATTGCTATGATATAACAATTTATTGCTGATGAAAAGCGATGAAAAAAGAAACCATTCTTAAATTATTCGTCGGTACGTTTGGTCTCAAAATAGTACCGACAAAGGCTCCGATGCCTTGCAAGAATGTTGCGATTAAATTTGAAATTTGACAAGTTTAACAATAATACAATGTATGTAGAAGGAATACCTGCTTTTAACCAAAATGGCGATGATAAAACGAAGACAATCGCACAAGTTTGAATTTCAGGTCTCCAAATAAAATAAAGTCAGGCTTAGACGAAAAGAGATACAATTGAACCTTTTTCAAAATCAAACAAATAATTTCTCACGCACACATACAGTATTACAACCTGGAGAACAACGTGTGTTGCGTTGGCTGGATAATCAAGCTGTCGCTTACACTGTATCTTTAAAGAAGTCTTCAGTTTTACATTATGTAAAGATTATAAAATTTGAGTCCTTACGTAAATGGCACACTTTCTCATTTTGATTACAATTTCTAGCATTAAGAATCGATTCTTCA
>NC_090880.1:2199404-2214137 GCF_036669935.1 Montipora foliosa
GAACTGTTTCAACTATAAACAGATAAATTTTCACAAAATTTCCCAATTTTCGCAAAATGAAAGCAAAAAATATAATTAATGCAGGTAAATGTAGTTTTAGCTTTTGTATTAATACATGTATGTGCAAGCATTATAATTAGTAAATGTTGTCCTCGAGATGTGAAGTAGTTTGTTTGTTTGTTTGTTATTTAGTGTATTGGCAGCGATACAGCTGATCCCCTACTCTTCTCAAACATTAATTTGAGTGAGTGATTAACCCATTAACTTCCAGGGATTCCCCATTGACGAGTAAAATCGTCTGGCCGGTTTAGGCCGGTTTAATTGGGCGCCAAAGAATTAAGCTACTGACCCCTCAGCGGCCCTAGGACACCCCCAGTTTACGAGTAAAATTGTATGGCGTTAAAAGAGTAAAATGTTCACTCACTTCCGGGGGTCAATGGGTTCACATCCCGATGGACTTATTAGACAGGGCCTACGGTTTATACAGTACGGCTCAAAGATGAGCAAACCATCAAACGCATTGTCAACACATTGAGAATGAACGTTTGTAAACTAGTTTCTTTTCAACTCATTTGGCCTTTGTTATTCATTTTCGCACCTTTGAAGATGCGTTGTTGGTATGTAAAGAGGTGACAAAGCTGACTGCAATTTGAGCTAGAGAAAGTAAACAATGCATGATCATCAATCAATGTATGTTCAGTTGGCTGTAGTTCAGTCCCGAAAGGAATCTTCAGGAACGACAAAGAATGAGCCATTGGCTGATGGAATTACAAAGGAAGCACCTCATGTAGGGCACATAATATTTTTTGTAGTGTTATCAACAAGCACTTTTCTGGAGAGTTTAGTATTGCACCATCCTCCCTTCCTTTTCCTCTTGTTTATCAGTGCACAATGTGATGCAGTTGTTAATAGTACTTATTTTTGTATTTCTCTTCTGTTACAGCTTCCTTCTTTGCCACCAGAAAAGTTTTCCATGACTGGTCTGCACCTTCTCCAGCAACTTTACAAGATGTTCAAACACTCTGATATTAAACCACGAGAGTCTTCAAAGGTTTGAACGAAAAAAATTATTGTAGTTTTTGATATAAACACCAGTGAAATACCTCGTGAGCTTTCTAGACTTGGGAGAATGTGATATCTTCACACATGAATATCACATGTTATCTTCACACATGAAAAAATCACCGTTGCTATGGTTGCAGAACAAGTTATGCTGTTGTTCTACATTATACATTGCGATTACAAAAAATATTAAACTAAAATGGTTTGGTATTTCATTGTTTATAGGATAAAAAAAAATTACAGGACTGCTAAGTGATATGAAATTTCTCTTCTCATGTTGAAAAATATTTCACTCATATCTCTGTGCGGCCATGTACACGTACATGTAATATCCTCTACATTGTATATCATTGGCATGACATACTATCAATAAAAGCAGAAACCCATAAGGGTTGAAACATGTAACGGCCTCTTGTGTGCTGGGAAACAAGCTTCCGAATATTCAATTTGCTAAGTACCATATTTGGAACAACAAGAGCGAGGGGTTTCCAAATATGGTACTTAGCACTGAAACATTCAACCAATCAGTTCGCACTGAATATTCGGAAGCTGTGAACGCGCGTTACACGTTTCAACCCTCATGGGTTTCTGATAAAAGTCGATCAGCTGATTGATTATTTATGACAGAGGCTCCTCCGCTGAAAATTAACTTAGTCTAGTGATATATATTCTGGGAGTTACTTTCAAACTCCTGTAAAGATCACACATACATTCATGTATCAAAGGCCCCGTCCACATGAATCAATGGCAAATACAAGTAAATTAAAATGATTACTGTATTTACTCATGTATACATGTAACTCGACTTTTTATGACCTAAAAATTGGCCCCAAAAAGTCACCCTTGAAAGCATTGTGGCTTATCCACAAGTGTGTCTTTACATACAATGTCATTTGTGTGTATTGTACTTCACGTATTTCGGTTTAAAATCCAGTGTTGCTTAAAGGGGCTATGTCACATTAGTTTAGAGTGTTTCGGGGAAATGTTTAGTTAAGCACGAGTTTAAAAGTCGAAAATGGTAAAGGCAATTCCTTTACTGATGAAATTATTGTTACATAAAGACAAGATGATTTTGAGCAAAACCAAGTTTTATCCAGCCAATTTGCCATAAACTTGAAAAACGTGGGCCCGACCTTTTTTCAAGATTACTGAAATGCAATCGGTTTCAATCTTGTCCATTTGTCCTTATCCATGTATCTCTTTCCTTTTGCTGTATTTCTTTTATGTTGTTTAACAGTTTAAAGTGGTTGTTGCAATGTTTCATTCTACTTTTGGGGCAATTTGGGTGTCATGAAATTACAGCATTTTGCATGACACAGCCTCTTTAACCATTGAGGAACATTCAGTAACAAAGCATTGTTTCTTTCTCTAGCTATATGGAATTGATCAGTTATGGAATATTGCTGTGCAGGCCAGGTCCACGGAAGTCAGCTGGGCAGCAATTTCATATCTCAACTCCCTTTATATCAATGGTAATACCCGGGGGAGGGGGTGTACTTAATTACACATGGATAAGATTGTCCAGAGTAAAATGCACTTTGCTTTATTTCTTTCCTTGATTTGCCAACCTTGGCATGTGGCACAGCGTTTCACAGTAAGATGGTATCATTATTTCATGCTTTTGGGCTTAAATGTACTGTAAACACCCGCAGATAAGCCACATCACCCTGAATTTAGCAACTAAAATTTTGGAAAACAGAGTTTTTTGAAAGAAATCAAAAGAAATCCAAACTAGAGTCTTTAGAATTCTTGTTGGTCCGCTGTTCATCGAACGTTAACTCCCTATAAGCATTAACCATGTTTTCACAACAGCCGTTGTCTCACTTAACGTTCCTGAAAGTGGTTTGTTTGCAGCCTTCATTAAGGGAGTGATGAGTGTTTTCATGGGTAAGATTAAACGAGGAGAGAGCATGTGCCAATACAATAATAAAGATACTAAAAATAGCATGCCTGTTGTATTTCTGATTTGAATAACAGCAAACGACTCCTCATTGGCTGAAAGTAATTGCCAACTCGCTTAAGGACGATGCCTACTATTGTTATTGCATACGATCTGCGCATCTCGAGATACTCGGATTTCCCATCGGTGATGCTTACTAATACAGGGATATTTTTGCGCAGTTTAAAACTATCCTGAAAAAGTAGATCTTAGTAAGTACTCTTCGTATCCAAAAAGAAAATTGGGGGTAACCATGCATTTTTGAGAGATAATTAAGCTTTTTACAAATTAATTAATATTATTCATGAATTATCTTTGAAACATGCGTGGTTACCCCCAATTTTCTTGCTAAGATCTACATTTCCTGCATAATCACATACCGGGGCAAAAATATCTTTAATTAGTAGGCACCGTCCTTAAGTTACCTAGTTTGGTGGCTTAAATTTAATCAGGGTTCCATTGAAATTTGCTGACTCACTTAATTTTAAGTTGGGAAAGCAACTGTTTTCATGGAATTTTCGGTTGTCACTCGCTAAGCGACCTGAAAAAGCGCTCGTGAAAATGGGGCCATTGAAACAGGAAATACTTCAAAGTCTTACCCACAATTTTAGCACTTTAATACAATAAACATCGTTTCTACCAACTTTGAAGTATGATTCTGGTACTTGTTGATGGGAATTTCTTCATTCAACACAGTTTTTCCACAGATTTTAGAATTACAATAAGAATGTGAATGGATCATTTGTAGCTTAGTAACCAGGCACGATGGAAAACTGGACACCGGAAGCAGCCTGAGAATGAAATTCATGATACTTTTTTCAAATGATCCCTCAGATAAGCCATGCCTCCGATTTCTAGGAACAATTTTTGGAAAAAAGGTGCGGCTTATCTGTGGGTATTTACAGTATTCTGTCTTTTAGCTTAATGAAGAGTAATATTGAAGTAAATGTATATAATTTGAAGTGCAGGTATAGACAAGGGGGAGAAGTGACACACACAGACACTCACTAGGGAGCTTACGAAACGAGGACGACGACGGCTACGAGGACTTCATTTAAAAATACGAGTTCGCGTTATTCATATCACTACGAAACTATTTCATGTCGTTTTGGGTTAAAAATGTGTAGTAACTGTTGAGGAATTAAACTGGTATGAGTGGGTTGGAAGCGTACAGAAAGAACTGAAAATTCATCGTCATGTGCCAACGTCCTCCACAGAACCTTGAATTTGGTCATTTCATGTCGTCATTTAGGAGATGATGGCAAAGAAATGTACCAAAATGTAAAACGCACTTGCAGAGCCATTGTTTTTGCTCACCAAACCTATTGTTTGGTAGCGTCGTCGGCGTCGTCGTTTTGTAAGCTCCCTATCGTCTGTTATAGACACCTAAAAACCTCTGGTGGCTTCAATGGAATTTGATCCCGTGGCCTCTGTGATGCTGGTGCAATGCTGTAAATATGTAATGTACCAACTGAGCTATGAGTCCACTTAGTTGGGGCCTGCTGTGATTTCCTATTAAAAATTAATAATGTAACATTGTCCCAAATTATTTCATACTACATGTAACAAGTACTAATTAAAAAGAATTTTACTCTTTGGCCAAGAAAATACACAGTTACCCCAAACTGGATTGTATTTCATCACAAAACCTTTTGATGTAGTTTTCTCTGTTCTCATCATTGTCTTTTCTTTTCTTGAAATCAGCTAATGGTGGAGGTCTTAAGTTCGAGGATGAATTTATTGGCAGATGCATGACGATCATTGCAACAGCCTCAAAGCATCTCAGCATGGTATTATTTGGGTTTACTAATAATTATTGATTTTCGTCAATAAGCAGTTTTTGATGAATGTATGACTTCTTTAAACAATATTATTATTCAATCAAACAAAAAAAACCTGTTCAAGGAAAACAGCTTTGTTTCCAATTATTGATGAGCACTTGAATTTCCTGTGGTACCTCACAACTCCATATTAGGCCATTTTACAGTTGTTTGCTTAGCGATCTAGCCTATGAATGGCTGCGGGGCTGCCGTTGACCTTGTATTGATACCACCCCCACTGCTTTTATCATGTAAATTTGTTTTTGTAAGGCTAATAAGTCCATTATGAACATTACAAAAGCACACAGGTTTGTATCAAAACAGGGTCACTCATAGGCCAGGTACCTTAGCGACAACTGTAAACAAGTTTATTTTTGGCAAAACTTTCTGTGGTGCTGAACACAGAGGCAGTCATTGCAGCGTAACTCTGAACAGCACAAACAACACCCCCTTTGCTTTTTGCTTCGAGTTTCAATCACTTGTTACTGGTACATAGTATACTTTTTCCCAACATGTTATCTTCCTTTCCTTGTTAATAATGCGGCACTCTGACTGATCATTCCATCACGTTTGCAAATAGCCAAAAATTGCAAGAATGTGTCAAGTGATATCCTTTTTTCATAAACACACAATCATTTAGCTAGTTTTAACTAACAATTTTTCCAGAAATGAATGAAGTTGCTGAGGATATGCTGTCAGGCAAAATTACAGTCTCGTATCATTTAAAAAATGAGTTGTTGCAGATGCTTGACTTCAGAAAGATTTGTGAGGGTAACAGATGCTTTGCCCTCCAGTCACTCTCCAATGATTTTCATTACAACTATTGAGGGGTCAATTACTTGAGCAGGGCTGGCTGGCTTGGTTTGTCAAGGTGAAGTTCTGGTCCGTATTACATGAGGCAGGCCAGCCCAGTGGTTGTACATAATGCGTTTCTATGGGGAAGCACTGATTCTAGTATTGTTATACAGTACTTTGCCTCTGTAACAAGTGAATTTCTTGTTTGTGTCAGGAACAAAACCTCCAGATAATGGAGAGGGGACTACTACTTCTTAAAAGTCATATTGAGAGTTTTAAAAGAAGGTTGGTACACTAGAATAAAGTATTTTCCGCTGTTCTTTGGAGTTTCCTTTTCACTCTGACCCCATGTACCCAGAATGATGTTATGTCTGTTTTGTCTGATTGGCAGATTTGCATTTCATTTACGGCTTTGGTGGTTAGAAGGTCGAGGAATCACATGCCATCAGCAGATAGCTCAGAGGCCGACTGAGAAACACTATCCTATAAGGGTGATATGCCAGCCTGCTGGTCTTACAGACAAGGTAAATGTAGTGATTATACTGCATGTAGTGATTATACTGCATGTATTCCTCTCTTTTTTGGTTTTGCCCAGAAATACTCCTTTGGTCTTTGCCATTTTTTATTTTACAATGTGACACGCCTTAACTGTGGCCACCCAACAAACTTTCACATTAAATTTTGACAACAACGTGTACATAAGTACATCAACTCAACAACCCATGAAACGGTGTTCAAGTTACAACCATGCAAACTTTGCAAGGAGGGGTGACTGTCAATCAAATTCGCACACCCTGATTGGTGCGTAAGTTTTAAAAAACTTTGTTAGGTGGCCACGGTAAGGTGCGTCGCACTGTAAGTTTGCATGGATGGTTACCTGTGTTCTATGATTCCAAAGCTTTGGAACTCTTTTTCTGTCAAAAGTCGACAGATGACTGATGTGCTGTATTAATGGATTTAAGTACCACCTAAAATTGCACCTTTTAAAGAAAGGATTTAGCCTAAAACTTTAAAAACATTTTAGATTTTAGTTTTATTAAACTGAATGTAATATTGTAACAACAATTGTCATTTAAATATAGATAATATAATAATAATAATTATTATTATGACTTTGTTTTCAATAAGGCTTAACCCATTGACTCCCAGGGGTTCCCCATTGACAAGTAAAATTGTCTGGTGTTAGACAGAGTAAAATACTAAGTCTGGCCGGTTTAGGCCAGTTTGGGTGTCAAAGGGTTAATGGGGACATTAGTGATTAACCCATTGACTCCCAGGGGTTCCCCATTGATGACTAAAATTGTCTGGTGTTTACAGAGTAAAATACTAAGTCTGGCCGGTTTAGGCCAGTTTGGGTGTCAAAGGGTTAATGGGGACATTAGTGATTAACGCATTGACTCCCAGGGGTTCCCCATTGACAAGTAAAATTGTCTGGTGTTTACAGAGTAAAATACTAAGTCTGGCCGGTTTAGGCCAGTTTGGTTGTCAAAGGGTTAATGGGGACATTAGTGATTAACGCTTTGACCCTCAGGGGTTCCCCATTGACAAGTAAAATTGTCTGGTGTTAGACAGAGTAAAATACTAAGTCTGGCCGGTTTAGGCCAGTTTGGGTCTCAAAGGGTTAATGGGGACATTAGTGATTAACCCATTGACTCCCAGGGGTTCCCCATTGATGACTAAAATTGTCTGGTGTTCACAGAGTAAAATACTAAGTCTGGCCGGTTTAGGCCAGTTTGGGTGTCAAAGGGTTAATGGGGACATTAGTGATTAACGCATTGACTCCCAGGGGTTCCCCATTTATGAGTAAAATTGTCTGGCATTAGACAGTCTGGCCAGTTTAGGCTGGTTTGGGTTTCAAAGGGTTAGTAGTAGTATTAGCCTCTTCGTCTTGAAGAGGCGATGGTTAGCACTGGGGATTTGGGCACGATCTTGTATGACTGTGTAGCCCGATCCTGGAGTGGCAGTCTCTGTTGCAGGTGGCTGTCAAAGGGTTAAATAAATATTATTTATGGTAATGTGCCTAGATCACCTTATGCTTTTGTGCCCAAAAAATTAAAAAATATGTCATTACTATCATGCAGGGAACCTTTGAGATGAATTCTTCAGATCTAGTTGCAGACCTCCGTGCAGAAGTGACCTTTTGGTGCAAACAGGAAGAACTTGAGAAGAAACCACAGTTTACGGGAGATAGTGCATCGCAGCACACACCTCTTTCGCCTTTCTCTCCTCAGCTACATCCCCCCTTCAGACTCCTATCCCAAGGCCATGAACTGACCCCAGACTTGGATGAGAAAAGTCTGGCTGAAGTTGGTTTCAAAGACTTGCAGGTATAAACAAGAACAAAAATAATTTAATTTGTGACATGGTCCTATGCATAAGCAACATACCCCTGTAATTTGGCAGAGTTAAACATGTTGCCAGATAATAATTATTATTGCCAAACATTGTTCTTAAAAATTAATTAGGCCATTTTTGCCATATTGCAGAGAAAAGCGCTTCATTTCATGTACCCGGTAGGAATTAATTTTTAGTTGAAAGAACTTAACCAAAAATTTCTTCAGATACACAATACACTTAGTATATCACTGTAAAAAAATTAACTCAATCTTCTGTATAGTGAAAGATACTTAGCAACATGAAAATAATAATGTTATTATTATAGTATCAAGAAAAGTCCATGGCTAAAAAGTGCTTAAACTTCCCAATTTTTGGGCACAGTTCATGCAGCATTTTTTGTTATCAGTAAAATGCCTATTAAGTAAGCATGCATCTATTTCAGTGGGTCGTTTAATCCTTTGCTATTGTCAGAGGCCTGGAGCCACACAAAATGTGCAATTACAATACAAGTGAGGATGTAACTACAAGCTTGGACAAAATTGTCGAGAAAATTCTTATTTCGGACTATGATCACAAGTATGAAAAACAAGCTTTCTCCGATCATTGTTGCTACACGAAACAAAGCATGTCGAACCTGGGATTATCAGCCATTGATCAGGAGGGGGGGGGGGGGGGGGGGATGGCTGCTAGGGTGCAATATTGAGGGTGCTGTGGGTAAAGGAACCCCTGTTTTTAATATTCTCAACCCTTTTTGTCCAAGATTGTAGTCTTAGCAAGAGAATGCTGCAGTGGTAGATACTGTATTTGATATTTCCTTAAAATAAGAACCATGCCAATAGACCATTTCCATTTCTGCCTCCTCTTCGCAGCGAGTCTAAGTGGGAAGTTTTTATGATGGTAGTTAGTTCTACTTTTAATATGAATGAAACTTCTCACTTCAAAGAGGAGGCAGGTCTACATGAACTTGGAAATGGCCTGTTTTGAAGGAAAGTGTATTTATGGAGCCTCCTATTGGAGCTTGATATCATTAATTTTACGTTTTTTTTTTCTATAGCTGGTGTTTGTGTCTGTTGGAGCTGTGAGGAGGGAGCGGCACCATGACTCTGGATACGTTCCTTCTTCTTCTCTTCCATCACCCAACTGGGACTCCACTCCGATGATAATTCTTCTACAGGAGCAATATTTTGGACAATTGTTTGCCTTCTTGGAAGCCTTAGATCATTTTGTGGACAAAACATCCAGCACAGCTGAAAAGAGTTTAGGAAATTCTTGCAAGTTTTCTGAAAGGTCTGTGAATAGTACTGCTGTTGAGGAAGACGTGGAAACGTCAAGACAAATGGAGTCAGAGGAGAAACCTCCCTTGCTTCCTTTAATGGAAAGCCGGATTGAATTTCTTTGTGGCATAGCTTGGGAGCTGCTGTTTCTTTTACCAACAAACCAGTCTGTTTTGAACAAGCTGAGATATGTTGGCCAAGGTTCTGACTCTCAATGCGAAGACTCGAGCAACAATGGGGAAGTGGATCAAAGGACAAGCAATGAAAATAAAATGGATGAAAACAACAATTGGCAATCATTATTGGATCCAAACTTTCCACACAAATTGTTATATTCTCTCCAAGTAATTGACTTGATACACAACTCTTCAAAGGAAGCACAAACACCTTTGTCACCAACCTATTCTAGGCTTAGTAGTGATTCTGATGTGTCTGAAAATGAGGACGAGAAGAACATAGTAGTTTTGCAAGGTCAAGGTTTCCCTTGGGGATATCAATTCATTGAGTTGGGAGGTCTGAGGCACTTGTATGAACTACTAATGTCTGGTTGTTTGGAAGTGAAAGGGAATTCACAGTGGCATCAGGAATGTCTGGCACATCTTTTGAAACTTATTTGTGAATTTGGGACAATGAAACGCAGCAATGATGAAGATGATGAAGTTTTTGCACCATCAGAAAGTGACACAAAGAAACTGCAGCTTCAAAGGAAGGATGGGAAATTTCGTGTTAGATACAAAAGTACTGATAAAGAGGAAGTGATTTGCATCAAATGCTTATCTTCCAATCTGATGTCTACTGTAAACGTAAACTTGCTGCTGGAGAAACTTCTTCACATCTCATATGAAGCAACATTGCCGATTCGAGGAGGTCAAAGTAGAATTAGTGGAGGAGAGGGTGAGTTTTATGAAGAATAGTTATGAATTATATCGGATCTTATTCTGCAGCAGGCTCTCAATATAGTACATTAGAAAACAGTCCTTAGAAAATATGCGCGCTGATTGGTTAAAAATCGTGTTTCTATAACTCGATGGAGACACAGAACTAGCATGAGCTGTTGACGTAGTGATGGCACGAGCAAAGATAATTTACATTTTGATAATTAGAGTTAACAAGCTGTTTTCCTTTTTCTCATTGGGTTGTTTTCTGAAATAGAAAACATGTACTCGGTGTTTCTGTGAGAGTTTGTGAGAACTCAAAAAAGCTCATGTTCCCACAGCATTTCTCGTTCTCCTAAACTTTCACTCATGTTCCTATAACTCGATAGAAACATGGTACATGTTTTCTATTTCTTAAATACATCATTCATAATAAATGATTGGCCACTCCCATAGGGAGAGAGGACGGTAAGACTTGTAATCAATGAAAGTGAGATAATGAGTATATGAATATATATATGTTCTTTAGTTGTACATCATGCAGTATCCCTGCTGGTATCTGCCGCCTTCACCGATGGTACTGTAAGAAGTTTGCTTTTGCAGCAAAGCAATTTCAAACCGTGGCTACAACAGCTGGTGCTCTTGGCAAAAGAGGTAACTCAAAAACATTGCATCTCCTTCAGTAGTTTGTCTTTTCGATCCCGCTCTCTCAAGATCTTAAAGTTGGTAATGGGGGGACAAACATAGGAAAATTCCTGTTAAAATAAACAAGTGTCCTTTTTTAAATCAAGGCTTAAACCTTTAGTGGCCTTAGTGTTTAGTTAACATAGATTTGAAATTCAAAGAAAGTAAGAATTGATTTTTGGTCACAGGGGCACTTAAAAGGGACACTTCATGTTGGATGTCAAAATTTGGCATGCATCTAATTTCTGGATGGATGTTAGGGTAATTACATGTAGAAAGTTTCAGTGTTTTTCATTTTTCAGCCCACCATTCGATTTGAGGCGTGTCGTGGACTATACAGCCTTAGCCTGATCAAAGAAAACTCCTGCCTTATACAGCTTATGGATGCCCTTTTAGATTCTCTTCCTTTAGCGCAATCACTTCAATCAAAAGAAAGTTCTCATGGAAGGCGACAGGAGTCTGGTGCCAGAGAGTACTTCTCCATTCTGTGCAGACTTGTTGATGGTCTACCAACATCAGAAGGTGGCCAAAAGGTGGAGATTACTGTGATAGAAAGGTTGACCACAGTTTAAAAAGATAATTATTTTTAATTGTGATCAGTTTTTTTTCCCATCAGTTAGAACTACAGTAGTGAGTCCTGCATTGCTAAATTTATGGCAGTTTTAAAACCAAGGTCACATTTCACAGATCACTCATTACAGGTCATTGGAAGTTTTTGTACACTAATTAAAAGCAACCCAAAATTTTCAAATTGGCTAACTTTAGGCCTAAAATCATTTTAGGTCTAATTAGCAAGTTTATCAAGAGTAGAGGTTTTTAATGAGTGACTTGTGACCAGTGGCCTGTACTTTATTATTAACCTGTCTGCATTTAATAAAGTGCTTTAAGCCTCTTTCCAAGACAGCTCCTGGTAATTATCATGTTAGCACGATGGGTGTATTTACACATGTAGGGATGGCACTAGGATTGTTAAATCTGGGTCCTGTGACCTACATGCCTGGCCAAATTGGGGTTCAAAGCATTTTTGGGGGGTCCCTAGAATTAATTTTGGTGATCATCTGTGAGGAAAACAGTTTTTAAAGGAGAAGTTCACTCCACAATGACAAACCTTTTTTTATGATTAATAGAAATTTCAGGAGGAGAACAGCCTTTAAGCAAAATTTCAATCTTGAAATAGCTTTCTAAGTTTGTAAAATCCTAAAATTACACACATGCAGGCTCCCATCTTGGATTCTATGTGACGTCAATGAGCCTCAGCTGATCCCACTTTTCTCTCGGAATGTGAAACAACATGAACGGTGTTTCGTCTGTCTGACCTAGTTGAGCAATTTATGTTGCTGACAAAAAGGCATGACTGGGATACGAAGAGGAATCTTGACAGCTTTGTGTGTTCAAGCTTCCCGCAAAACTTCTGGTTGAGCTCAATGACGTCACATATAATCCAACATGGCGGGCCTGCGTGTGGGTATTTTTCACAAGGATTTCACAAGGTTATAAAGCTATTTCAAGATTGAAATTTTTGTTTAAAAGCTGTTCTCCTCATGAACTTTCTATTAATCAATTAAAAAAGGATTGGCATTTTGGAGTGAACTTCTCCTTTAGGTTTGAAAAAGCAAGAATAAGCAGCAAACTGGATCCAACTTTATTTACATTATCTTATTAATATTTTTTGGACGATTACATTACTGAAAACAGTACTGATACTGTAACTATTGTCATTCAATGTGATTGTTTAATTTATGTGGACAAAACAACAAATAGTGGTTTAACGTCGTGTATCACTGAGGTGTTGTCCTATCGAGCACTGTCAATGGCAGCGTTTGAATAACCGGTTCTTGTTGATACTGTGTGCTGTATCTTTTATGATCCACCTGATTCTTGTGATGTACAAAGTGCCAAGTCAACTGGAAATCTAGGGTTTTTCTTCCAGTTTTCGCTTTCTCGTCAAAATCACCATCTCCAGTTACATGTATCCCACTCCATCCCAGCTCGTGGTATTATGTTAGGTGTTGGTTTTTTGTGTATCCCTCCTGGAAATAAAGATTGTTTGTAGTGTCAATTGTATTTGAATATGTTGTACATTTTTAACATGTTAAATTTTCGCCCATTATAGGGCCATGATGTCGACCTGTGGAATTCATTGGGCCAAATTGCTTGCCAGTTACATTAGAAGCAGGTTGGGTTTGTTTGGAGGGTTTTTAAAAAAGAGGGGGGGGAAAGGGGTCGAATTTTACTCTGTCAACAATGACCCTTCACAAAATTGGATTATTCATGTTAAATCAATACAATTTGCCAATTAGTAACGGTGGCCTCATGGTTAATGTGCTCAGACTTCGGAGCGAATGTGTCGGGTTCGGGACCTGGCTTGGTACATTGTGTTGTGGTCTTGGCCTCTCTGTCAACACAGTTGTATAAATGGGTACCAGCAAAAATGCTGGGGGCGGAACCCTGCAAATGGACTAGCACATCCCATCCAGGGAGGAGTAGAAAATACTCCTAGTCCCGCTTCAGCCATGGCAACCGGGAATGGAATAAGCTTCCCGCCTGATGGGCCCCTAGGCCTGTAAGCTTGACTTTACCTTAATGATAATAATATTATCTTGTTAGTCACACATGAAGACAGCATAACACTGTAGATGTTTTTTTTAATTATCTGATAGTCAACCACGCACTAAACCAAAAATATGGAAGTTATGAAAGTGAAGTCCTAAGTGGTGTTCTGAAGCTGGGGTACAGCCGTTATGAGACATGACCCAGCATTCAAGATGTCTCCTGCTGGCCTGGTAAGCCTTTGTCATGTGTGTTACTACTCATTTAGTTTGTGACTTCAAGAGAAGATTAATTCACCTTTCATATGCCCATTCATAAGTTCCAGTACTATTGTGGTATCATTTCACTGCTGTGAATGACATCAAGCAATGACATGGGTCAATAAAAGCAGAGAAGAGCGAGGGACAAAGTGGGATGACATCAGATATATTGAAACATTTTGGTGTTACCACAGTGATTGACAAGCAAGGAAAAAACTGCACCGTTGCTTGGAATTTCATTTCAGAAGTAGAGACGAGGCCGCTTTGTATCAAAAAATTGAACGGCCTCCGGTATTTCAGTTCTTTTCAGTAAAATGTTTACAATGGGCTTTACTGGTTTTCAAGTCTCGTATTTAAAGTTTAAAAAAAAACGTTGAGTGAAGAGCGAGTGTGTCCAATCCCAAGGTGAGATGTTTTCTCCATAGTTTATTGATCAAGTAGGTCATGCATACGGATTGATCCCACAGTCATCGAACATGGTGTTGATTTCAATTCAGAGCCAAATGATTCACTCAATATTTAATAAAATTAATGATTTTAACAATTATTCATGCGTTGAAGAGAAAGAAAGTGGGAGTTACTGGTTTTCAAGTGAGTGCCAAAGTAGGTAGAGCAGCCGCAATTGACAACAGACTCCGACAGTCAAGTGCAACATAACTCCATGACAGCAAATAACTGTGGAGCCAGTGCCCAGTTTGGGAAGGTACCATAAAAGCAAATTCCAATGATCCCAGTATTAATTATTTTGGCTTTGCTTTCTGCTGTAGTGGTGGAGAATGGACTGCAAGTGTTTTGATTGTATCACAAGTTACTTTCTTGGCCAACAGCATGTATTAGATGTAATACAAGAATTTTTTTTTAATTCAAAACGTGACACTCAAAGTTGGAATCTAGAACTAACATTAAAAAGCAAAATTAACTTTTGACTCATCTTTTTGTGTTAATTAAGTTGACAAGGATGATACTAAATTGAGAAATCTATGCGCAAAGTAAGGTCAAGGTTTGTTTACATAGACAGTAATTTGCAACCCTCAGGACAGACGGACAGTTAGGAAATGTCAAAAATAATTCTAAATCAAGTGAAGCAAGATCCTTGCAGTATGATGCAGTTTTAGCAACTGCATAGAGAAACCTGAA
>NC_090880.1:2218637-2261137 GCF_036669935.1 Montipora foliosa
CATTGATAAAATGGCAGATTTTCGTTGACGCCAAGCTCAATGGCTATTTTCTCCTGATTGAGTATGGTGACCCCCATTTTTTGTTTGAATTCATATTGACAGTGTTTTTTTCGGGAGAGTATAAAAAAACAGCAAAATCTACATGTATTACTAGTTTTTAACAATTTCATAATTTGTACGGAAGGTGCCATTACGAGTCGAACAGCCTACACTCAAGTCAAAGAACCTATTTCGGAGTATTAAGTACTCACAAAGGCATTCAAATACATTTTCAAGTACATATGTGAATTAACCGTAGAATAACACCAGGCTCTGCATTAAATCATGGATACCACTAAATCAAGCTAAATTTGTCCAACGCGCAGCAATTGTCGCAAGTGTCTTAAATAGCCGTATTCATCAGCATCGTACCTTAGAAACAAGCACAGCGATTCCTCTTTTGAGTACATTTTTATCATCTCCTGACATGGTACAACAGTGTGTGAGGGTTCATGGGAAATCTGTGACAAATCAGATTTCTAGGGAATCACCTTAAAACAACGGCTTTGGTAACATTAATTTCTTAGTTTTCATCATTTTTCTCTGAATTAACTGAACGAAAATTATGGGAAATTATCTATGCTAAGAATTGGGGCATTGGCCTGATTAAAAATGGAGAAACAATTTGTGTAATTTTTATTTCTTTTGCTCCCATTGCAAGGGAAAAACTCAATCAAAACATTTGTCAAGTCTAACATGCCTTCAGCAGTAAGAAATCAATGTAATTTAAGTGCTTTTGCTTGACAGAGTTGAGTGCCAGCCAAGTGGATGTGTTGTGGCACTGCTTATTGACATGCGATTCAGAGTCATCAGATGACACGTTAGAGTGGTTCTTACAGCAGGCTCAGAGCAATGAGTTTCATGCTCTTGATGCATCTGCAGTGCAATATATTTTTACAGAAAAGGTATAATAGTAATGGCAATCTTCTGTGGTATACATATTGAACACTTACCTTCATGATTTTTTTTTGCTTTTAATTAAAAACATTTTACATGTATAATTATAGAGTTTTTTTGCATGGCAGGAACAGTGAAAATGTTTTGCATTAGAAAGAACATTTTTTTCCCATGGGAAAAAGAATCTAAATTGTTCCTGCTACGCAACATGGCTGCTGTGCAAAACCTCTATTGTGAAAAACATTTTGAAAACCTGATTATAAGGGTGGGACTGTTTCAACTATAACAGATAAATTTTCACAAAATTTCCCAATTTTCGCAAAATGAAAGCAAAAAATATACTTAATGCAGGTAAATGTAGTTTTAGCTTTTGTATTATACATGTATGTGCAAGCATTATAATTAGTAATGTTGGTCCTCGAGATGTGAAGTAGTTTGTTTGTTTGTTTGTTATTTAGGGTCTTGGCAGCGATACAGCTGATCCCCTACTCTTCTCAAACATTAATTTGAGTGAGTGATAACCCATTAACTTCCAGGGATTCCCCATTGACGAGTAAAATCGTCTGGCCGGTTTAGGCCGGTTTTAATTGGGCGCCAAAGAATTAAGCTACTTGACCCCTCAGCGGCCCTAGGACACCCCCAGTTTACGAGTAAAATTGTATGGCGTTAAAAGAGTAAAATGTTCACTCACTTCCGGGGGTCAATGGGTTCACATCCCGATGGACTTATTAGACAGGGCCTACGGTTTATACAGTACGGCTCAAAGATGAGCAAACCATCAAACGCATTGTCAACACATTGAGAATGAACGTTTGTAAACTAGTTTCTTTTCAACTCATTTGGCCTTTGTTATTCATTTTCGCACCTTTGAAGATGCGTTGTTGGTATGTAAAGAGGTGACAAAGCTGACTGCAATTTGAGCTAGAGAAAGTAAACAATGCATGATCATCAATCAATGTATGTTCAGTTGGCTGTAGTTCAGGTCCCGAAAGGATCTTCAGGAACGACAAAGAATGAGCCATTGGCTGATGGAATTACAAAGGAAGCACCTCATGTAGGGCACATAATATTTTTTGTAGTGTTATCAACAAGCACTTTTCTGGAGAGTTTAGTATTGCACCATCCTCCCTTCCTTTTCCTCATGTTTATCAGTGCACAATGTGATGCAGTTGTTAATAGTACTTATTTTTGTATTTCTCTTCTGTTACAGCTTCCTTCTTTGCCACCAGAAAAGTTTTCCATGACTGGTCTGCACCTTCTCCAGCAACTTTAACAAGATGTTCAAACACTCTGAATATTAACCACGAGAGTCTTCAAAGGTTTGAACGAAAAAAATTATTGTAGTTTTTGATATAAACACCAGTGAAATACCTCGTGAGCTTTCTAGACTTGGGAGAATGTGATATCTTCACACATGAATATCACATGTTATCTTCACACATGAAAAATCACCGTTGCTATGTTGCAGAACAAGTTATGCTGTTGTTCTACATTATACATTGCGATTACAAAAAATGGTTTGGTATTTCATTGTTTATAGGATAAAAAAAAATTACAGGGACTGCTAAGTGATATGAAATTTCTCTTCTCATGTTGAAAAATATTTCACTCATATCTCTGTGCGGCCATGTACACGTACATGTAATATCCTCTACATTGTATATCATTGGCATGACATACTATCAATAAAAGCAGAAACCCATAAGGTTGAAACATGTAACGGCCTCTTGTGTGCTGGGAAACAAGCTTCCGAATATTCAATTTGCTAAGTACCATATTTGGAACAACAAGAGCGAGGGGTTTCCAAATATGGTACTTAGCACTGAAACATTCAACCAATCAGTTCGCACTGAATATTCGGAAGCTGTGAACGCGCGTTACACGTTTCAACCCTCATGGGTTTCTGATAAAAGTCGATCAGCTGATTGATTATTTATGACAGAGGCTCCTCCGCTGAAAATTAACTTAGTCTAGTGATATATATTCTGGGAGTTACTTTCAAACTCCTGTAAAGATCACACATACATTCATGTATCAAAGGCCCCGTCCACATGAATCAATGGCAAATACAAGTAAATTAAAATGATTACTGTATTTACTCATGTATACATGTAACTCGACTTTTTATGACCTAAAAATTGGCCCCAAAAAGTCACCCTTGAAAGCATTGTGGCTTATCCACAAGTGTGTCTTTACATACAATGTCATTTGTGTGTATTGTACTTCACGTATTTCGGTTTAAAATCCAGTGTTGCTTAAAGGGGCTATGTCACATTAGTTTAGAGTGTTTCGGGAAATGTTTAGTTAAGCACGAGTTTAAAAGTCGAAAATGGTAAAGGCAATTCCTTTACTGATGAAATTATTGTTACATAAAGACAAGATGATTTTGAGCAAAACCAAGTTTTATCCAGCCAATTTGCCATAAACTTGAAAAACGTGGGCCCGACCTTTTTTCAAGATTACTGAAATGCAATCGGTTTCAATCTTGTCCATTTGTCCTTATCCATGTATCTCTTTCCTTTTGCTGTATTTCTTTTATGTTGTTTAACAGTTTAAAGTGGTTGTTGCAATGTTTCATTCTACTTTTGGGGCAATTTGGGTGTCATGAAATTACAGCATTTTGCATGACACAGCCTCTTTAACCATTGAGGAACATTCAGTAACAAAGCATTGTTTCTTTCTCTAGCTATATGGAATTGATCAGTTATGGAATATTGCTGTGCAGGCCAGGTCCACGGAAGTCAGCTGGGCAGCAATTTCATATCTCAACTCCCTTTATATCAATGGTAATACCCGGGGGAGGGGGTGTACTTAATTACACATGGATAAGATTGTCCAGAGTAAAATGCACTTTGCTTTATTTCTTTCCTTGATTTGCCAACCTTGGCATGTGGCACAGCGTTTCACAGTAAGATGGTATCATTATTTCATGCTTTTGGGCTTAAATGTACTGTAAACACCCGCAGATAAGCCACATCACCCTGAATTTAGCAACTAAAATTTTGGAAAACAGAGTTTTTTGAAAGAAATCAAAAGAAATCCAAACTAGAGTCTTTAGAATTCTTGTTGGTCCGCTGTTCATCGAACGTTAACTCCCTATAAGCATTAACCATGTTTTCACAACAGCCGTTGTCTCACTTAACGTTCCTGAAAGTGGTTTGTTTGCAGCCTTCATTAAGGGAGTGATGAGTGTTTTCATGGGTAAGATTAAACGAGGAGAGAGCATGTGCCAATACAATAATAAAGATACTAAAAATAGCATGCCTGTTGTATTTCTGATTTGAATAACAGCAAACGACTCCTCATTGGCTGAAAGTAATTGCCAACTCGCTTAAGGACGATGCCTACTATTGTTATTGCATACGATCTGCGCATCTCGAGATACTCGGATTTCCCATCGGTGATGCTTACTAATACAGGGATATTTTTGCGCAGTTTAAAACTATCCTGAAAAAGTAGATCTTAGTAAGTACTCTTCGTATCCAAAAAGAAAATTGGGGGTAACCATGCATTTTTGAGAGATAATTAAGCTTTTTACAAATTAATTAATATTATTCATGAATTATCTTTGAAACATGCGTGGTTACCCCCAATTTTCTTGCTAAGATCTACATTTCCTGCATAATCACATACCGGGGCAAAAATATCTTTAATTAGTAGGCACCGTCCTTAAGTTACCTAGTTTGGTGGCTTAAATTTAATCAGGGTTCCATTGAAATTTGCTGACTCACTTAATTTTAAGTTGGGAAAGCAACTGTTTTCATGGAATTTTCGGTTGTCACTCGCTAAGCGACCTGAAAAAGCGCTCGTGAAAATGGGGCCATTGAAACAGGAAATACTTCAAAGTCTTACCCACAATTTTAGCACTTTAATACAATAAACATCGTTTCTACCAACTTTGAAGTATGATTCTGGTACTTGTTGATGGGAATTTCTTCATTCAACACAGTTTTTCCACAGATTTTAGAATTACAATAAGAATGTGAATGGATCATTTGTAGCTTAGTAACCAGGCACGATGGAAAACTGGACACCGGAAGCAGCCTGAGAATGAAATTCATGATACTTTTTTCAAATGATCCCTCAGATAAGCCATGCCTCCGATTTCTAGGAACAATTTTTGGAAAAAAGGTGCGGCTTATCTGTGGGTATTTACAGTATTCTGTCTTTTAGCTTAATGAAGAGTAATATTGAAGTAAATGTATATAATTTGAAGTGCAGGTATAGACAAGGGGGAGAAGTGACACACACAGACACTCACTAGGGAGCTTACGAAACGAGGACGACGACGGCTACGAGGACTTCATTTAAAAATACGAGTTCGCGTTATTCATATCACTACGAAACTATTTCATGTCGTTTTGGGTTAAAAATGTGTAGTAACTGTTGAGGAATTAAACTGGTATGAGTGGGTTGGAAGCGTACAGAAAGAACTGAAAATTCATCGTCATGTGCCAACGTCCTCCACAGAACCTTGAATTTGGTCATTTCATGTCGTCATTTAGGAGATGATGGCAAAGAAATGTACCAAAATGTAAAACGCACTTGCAGAGCCATTGTTTTTGCTCACCAAACCTATTGTTTGGTAGCGTCGTCGGCGTCGTCGTTTTGTAAGCTCCCTATCGTCTGTTATAGACACCTAAAAACCTCTGGTGGCTTCAATGGAATTTGATCCCGTGGCCTCTGTGATGCTGGTGCAATGCTGTAAATATGTAATGTACCAACTGAGCTATGAGTCCACTTAGTTGGGGCCTGCTGTGATTTCCTATTAAAATTAATAATGTAACATTGTCCCAAATTATTTCATACTACATGTAACAAGTACTAATTAAAAAGAATTTTACTCTTTGGCCAAGAAAATACACAGTTACCCCAAACTGGATTGTATTTCATCACAAAACCTTTTGATGTAGTTTTCTCTGTTCTCATCATTGTCTTTTCTTTTCTTGAAATCAGCTAATGGTGGAGGTCTTAAGTTCGAGGATGAATTTATTGGCAGATGCATGACGATCATTGCAACAGCCTCAAAGCATCTCAGCATGGTATTATTTGGGTTTACTAATAATTATTGATTTTCGTCAATAAGCAGTTTTTGATGAATGTATGACTTCTTTAAACAATATTATTATTCAATCAAACAAAAAAAACCTGTTCAAGGAAAACAGCTTTGTTTCCAATTATTGATGAGCACTTGAATTTCCTGTGGTACCTCACAACTCCATATTAGGCCATTTTACAGTTGTTTGCTTAGCGATCTAGCCTATGAATGGCTGCGGGGCTGCCGTTGACCTTGTATTGATACCACCCCCACTGCTTTTATCATGTAAATTTGTTTTTGTAAGGCTAATAAGTCCATTATGAACATTACAAAAGCACACAGGTTTGTATCAAAACAGGGTCACTCATAGGCCAGGTACCTTAGCGACAACTGTAAACAAGTTTATTTTTGGCAAAACTTTCTGTGGTGCTGAACACAGAGGCAGTCATTGCAGCGTAACTCTGAACAGCACAAACAACACCCCCTTTGCTTTTTGCTTCGAGTTTCAATCACTTGTTACTGGTACATAGTATACTTTTTCCCAACATGTTATCTTCCTTTCCTTGTTAATAATGCGGCACTCTGACTGATCATTCCATCACGTTTGCAAATAGCCAAAAATTGCAAGAATGTGTCAAGTGATATCCTTTTTTCATAAACACACAATCATTTAGCTAGTTTTAACTAACAATTTTTCCAGAAATGAATGAAGTTGCTGAGGATATGCTGTCAGGCAAAATTACAGTCTCGTATCATTTAAAAAATGAGTTGTTGCAGATGCTTGACTTCAGAAAGATTTGTGAGGGTAACAGATGCTTTGCCCTCCAGTCACTCTCCAATGATTTTCATTACAACTATTGAGGGGTCAATTACTTGAGCAGGGCTGGCTGGCTTGGTTTGTCAAGGTGAAGTTCTGGTCCGTATTACATGAGGCAGGCCAGCCCAGTGGTTGTACATAATGCGTTTCTATGGGGAAGCACTGATTCTAGTATTGTTATACAGTACTTTGCCTCTGTAACAAGTGAATTTCTTGTTTGTGTCAGGAACAAAACCTCCAGATAATGGAGAGGGGACTACTACTTCTTAAAAGTCATATTGAGAGTTTTAAAAGAAGGTTGGTACACTAGAATAAAGTATTTTCCGCTGTTCTTTGGAGTTTCCTTTTCACTCTGACCCCATGTACCCAGAATGATGTTATGTCTGTTTTGTCTGATTGGCAGATTTGCATTTCATTTACGGCTTTGGTGGTTAGAAGGTCGAGGAATCACATGCCATCAGCAGATAGCTCAGAGGCCGACTGAGAAACACTATCCTATAAGGGTGATATGCCAGCCTGCTGGTCTTACAGACAAGGTAAATGTAGTGATTATACTGCATGTAGTGATTATACTGCATGTATTCCTCTCTTTTTTGGTTTTGCCCAGAAATACTCCTTTGGTCTTTGCCATTTTTTATTTTACAATGTGACACGCCTTAACTGTGGCCACCCAACAAACTTTCACATTAAATTTTGACAACAACGTGTACATAAGTACATCAACTCAACAACCCATGAAACGGTGTTCAAGTTACAACCATGCAAACTTTGCAAGGAGGGGTGACTGTCAATCAAATTCGCACACCCTGATTGGTGCGTAAGTTTTAAAAAACTTTGTTAGGTGGCCACGGTAAGGTGCGTCGCACTGTAAGTTTGCATGGATGGTTACCTGTGTTCTATGATTCCAAAGCTTTGGAACTCTTTTTCTGTCAAAAGTCGACAGATGACTGATGTGCTGTATTAATGGATTTAAGTACCACCTAAAATTGCACCTTTTAAAGAAAGGATTTAGCCTAAAACTTTAAAAACATTTTAGATTTTAGTTTTATTAAACTGAATGTAATATTGTAACAACAATTGTCATTTAAATATAGATAATATAATAATAATAATTATTATTATGACTTTGTTTTCAATAAGGCTTAACCCATTGACTCCCAGGGGTTCCCCATTGACAAGTAAAATTGTCTGGTGTTAGACAGAGTAAAATACTAAGTCTGGCCGGTTTAGGCCAGTTTGGGTGTCAAAGGGTTAATGGGGACATTAGTGATTAACCCATTGACTCCCAGGGGTTCCCCATTGATGACTAAAATTGTCTGGTGTTTACAGAGTAAAATACTAAGTCTGGCCGGTTTAGGCCAGTTTGGGTGTCAAAGGGTTAATGGGGACATTAGTGATTAACGCATTGACTCCCAGGGGTTCCCCATTGACAAGTAAAATTGTCTGGTGTTTACAGAGTAAAATACTAAGTCTGGCCGGTTTAGGCCAGTTTGGTTGTCAAAGGGTTAATGGGGACATTAGTGATTAACGCTTTGACCCTCAGGGGTTCCCCATTGACAAGTAAAATTGTCTGGTGTTAGACAGAGTAAAATACTAAGTCTGGCCGGTTTAGGCCAGTTTGGGTCTCAAAGGGTTAATGGGGACATTAGTGATTAACCCATTGACTCCCAGGGGTTCCCCATTGATGACTAAAATTGTCTGGTGTTCACAGAGTAAAATACTAAGTCTGGCCGGTTTAGGCCAGTTTGGGTGTCAAAGGGTTAATGGGGACATTAGTGATTAACGCATTGACTCCCAGGGGTTCCCCATTTATGAGTAAAATTGTCTGGCATTAGACAGTCTGGCCAGTTTAGGCTGGTTTGGGTTTCAAAGGGTTAGTAGTAGTATTAGCCTCTTCGTCTTGAAGAGGCGATGGTTAGCACTGGGGATTTGGGCACGATCTTGTATGACTGTGTAGCCCGATCCTGGAGTGGCAGTCTCTGTTGCAGGTGGCTGTCAAAGGGTTAAATAAATATTATTTATGGTAATGTGCCTAGATCACCTTATGCTTTTGTGCCCAAAAAATTAAAAAATATGTCATTACTATCATGCAGGGAACCTTTGAGATGAATTCTTCAGATCTAGTTGCAGACCTCCGTGCAGAAGTGACCTTTTGGTGCAAACAGGAAGAACTTGAGAAGAAACCACAGTTTACGGGAGATAGTGCATCGCAGCACACACCTCTTTCGCCTTTCTCTCCTCAGCTACATCCCCCCTTCAGACTCCTATCCCAAGGCCATGAACTGACCCCAGACTTGGATGAGAAAAGTCTGGCTGAAGTTGGTTTCAAAGACTTGCAGGTATAAACAAGAACAAAAATAATTTAATTTGTGACATGGTCCTATGCATAAGCAACATACCCCTGTAATTTGGCAGAGTTAAACATGTTGCCAGATAATAATTATTATTGCCAAACATTGTTCTTAAAAATTAATTAGGCCATTTTTGCCATATTGCAGAGAAAAGCGCTTCATTTCATGTACCCGGTAGGAATTAATTTTTAGTTGAAAGAACTTAACCAAAAATTTCTTCAGATACACAATACACTTAGTATATCACTGTAAAAAAATTAACTCAATCTTCTGTATAGTGAAAGATACTTAGCAACATGAAAATAATAATGTTATTATTATAGTATCAAGAAAAGTCCATGGCTAAAAAGTGCTTAAACTTCCCAATTTTTGGGCACAGTTCATGCAGCATTTTTTGTTATCAGTAAAATGCCTATTAAGTAAGCATGCATCTATTTCAGTGGGTCGTTTAATCCTTTGCTATTGTCAGAGGCCTGGAGCCACACAAAATGTGCAATTACAATACAAGTGAGGATGTAACTACAAGCTTGGACAAAATTGTCGAGAAAATTCTTATTTCGGACTATGATCACAAGTATGAAAAACAAGCTTTCTCCGATCATTGTTGCTACACGAAACAAAGCATGTCGAACCTGGGATTATCAGCCATTGATCAGGAGGGGGGGGGGGGGGGGGGGGGGTGGCTGCTAGGGTGCAATATTGAGGGTGCTGTGGGTAAAGGAACCCCTGTTTTTAATATTCTCAACCCTTTTTGTCCAAGATTGTAGTCTTAGCAAGAGAATGCTGCAGTGGTAGATACTGTATTTGATATTTCCTTAAAATAAGAACCATGCCAATAGACCATTTCCATTTCTGCCTCCTCTTCGCAGCGAGTCTAAGTGGGAAGTTTTTATGATGGTAGTTAGTTCTACTTTTAATATGAATGAAACTTCTCACTTCAAAGAGGAGGCAGGTCTACATGAACTTGGAAATGGCCTGTTTTGAAGGAAAGTGTATTTATGGAGCCTCCTATTGGAGCTTGATATCATTAATTTTACGTTTTTTTTTTCTATAGCTGGTGTTTGTGTCTGTTGGAGCTGTGAGGAGGGAGCGGCACCATGACTCTGGATACGTTCCTTCTTCTTCTCTTCCATCACCCAACTGGGACTCCACTCCGATGATAATTCTTCTACAGGAGCAATATTTTGGACAATTGTTTGCCTTCTTGGAAGCCTTAGATCATTTTGTGGACAAAACATCCAGCACAGCTGAAAAGAGTTTAGGAAATTCTTGCAAGTTTTCTGAAAGGTCTGTGAATAGTACTGCTGTTGAGGAAGACGTGGAAACGTCAAGACAAATGGAGTCAGAGGAGAAACCTCCCTTGCTTCCTTTAATGGAAAGCCGGATTGAATTTCTTTGTGGCATAGCTTGGGAGCTGCTGTTTCTTTTACCAACAAACCAGTCTGTTTTGAACAAGCTGAGATATGTTGGCCAAGGTTCTGACTCTCAATGCGAAGACTCGAGCAACAATGGGGAAGTGGATCAAAGGACAAGCAATGAAAATAAAATGGATGAAAACAACAATTGGCAATCATTATTGGATCCAAACTTTCCACACAAATTGTTATATTCTCTCCAAGTAATTGACTTGATACACAACTCTTCAAAGGAAGCACAAACACCTTTGTCACCAACCTATTCTAGGCTTAGTAGTGATTCTGATGTGTCTGAAAATGAGGACGAGAAGAACATAGTAGTTTTGCAAGGTCAAGGTTTCCCTTGGGGATATCAATTCATTGAGTTGGGAGGTCTGAGGCACTTGTATGAAATACTAATGTCTGGTTGTTTGGAAGTGAAAGGGAATTCACAGTGGCATCAGGAATGTCTGGCACATCTTTTGAAACTTATTTGTGAATTTGGGACAATGAAACGCAGCAATGATGAAGATGATGAAGTTTTTGCACCATCAGAAAGTGACACAAAGAAACTGCAGCTTCAAAGGAAGGATGGGAAATTTCGTGTTAGATACAAAAGTACTGATAAAGAGGAAGTGATTTGCATCAAATGCTTATCTTCCAATCTGATGTCTACTGTAAACGTAAACTTGCTGCTGGAGAAACTTCTTCACATCTCATATGAAGCAACATTGCCGATTCGAGGAGGTCAAAGTAGAATTAGTGGAGGAGAGGGTGAGTTTTATGAAGAATAGTTATGAATTATATCGGATCTTATTCTGCAGCAGGCTCTCAATATAGTACATTAGAAAACAGTCCTAAGAAAATATGCGCGCTGATTGGTTAAAAATCGTGTTTCTATAACTCGATGGAGACACAGAACTAGCATGAGCTGTTGACGTAGTGATGGCATGAGCAAAGATAATTTACATTTTGATAATTAGAGTTAACAAGCTGTTTTCCTTTTTCTCATCGGGTTGTTTTCTGAAATAGAAAACATGTACTCGGTGTTTCTGTGAGAGTTTGTGAGAACTCAAAAAAGCTCATGTTCCCACAGCATTTCTCGTTCTCCTAAACTTTCACTCATGTTCCTATAACTCGATAGAAACATGGTACATGTTTTCTATTTCTTAAATACATCATTCATAATAAATGATTGGCCACTCCCCATAGGGAGAGAGGACGGTAAGACTTGTAATCAATGAAAGTGAGATAATGAGTATATGAATATATATATGTTCTTTAGTTGTACATCATGCAGTATCCCTGCTGGTATCTGCCGCCTTCACCGATGGTACTGTAAGAAGTTTGCTTTTGCAGCAAAGCAATTTCAAACCGTGGCTACAACAGCTGGTGCTCTTGGCAAAAGAGGTAACTCAAAAACATTGCATCTCCTTCAGTAGTTTGTCTTTTCGATCCCGCTCTCTCAAGATCTTAAAGTTGGTAATGGCGGACCAAAAATAGGAAAATTCCTGTTAAAATAAACAAGTGTCTTTTTTTTAAATCAAGGCTTAAACCTTTAGTGGCTTAGTGTTTAGTTAACATAGATTTGAAATTCAAAGAAAGTAAGAATTGATTTTTTGGTCACAGGGGCACTTAAAAGGGACACTTCATGTTGGATGTCAAAATTTGGCATGCATCTAATTTCTGGATGGATGTTAGGGTAATTAGAAAGTTTCAGTGTTTTTCATTTTTCAGCCCACCATTCGATTTGAGGCGTGTCGTGGACTATACAGACTTAGCCTGATCAAAGAAAACTCCTGCCTTATACAGCTTATGGATGCCCTTTTAGATTCTCTTCCTTTAGCGCAATCACTTCAATCAAAAGAAAGTTCTCATGGAAGGCGACAGGAGTCTGGTGCCAGAGAGTACTTCTCCATTCTGTGCAGACTTGTTGATGGTCTACCAACGTCGGAAGGTGGCCAAAAGGTGGAGATTACTATGATAGAAAGGTTGACCACAGTTTAAAAAGATAATTATTTTAAATTGTGATCAGTTTTTTTTTCCCATCAGTTAGAACTACAGTAGTTAGTCCTGCATTGCTAAATTTATGGCAGTTTTAAAACACAGGTCACATTTCACAGATCACTCATTACAGGTCGTTGGAAGTTTTTGTACACTAATTTAAAGGCAACCCAAACCCTTCAAATTGGCTAACTTTAGGCCTAAAATCATTTTAGGTCTAATTAGCAAGTTTATCAAGAGTAAAGGTTTTTTAATGAGTGACTTGTGACCTGTGGCCTGTACTTTAATTAACCTGTCTGCATTTAATAAAGTGCTTTAAGCCTCTTTCCAAGACAGCTCCTGGTAATTATCATGTTAGCATGATGGGTGTATTTACACATGTAGGGATGGCACTAGGATTGTTAAATCTGGGTCCTGTGACCTACATGCCTGGCCAAATTGGGGTTCAAAGCATTTTTGGGGGGTCCCTAGAATTAATTTTGGTGATCATCTGTGAGGAAAACGGTTTTTAAAGGAGAAGTTCACTCCACAATGACAAACCTTTTTTTATCGATTAATAGAAAGTTCATGAGGAGAACAGCTTTTAAGCGAAATTTCAATCTTGAAATAGCTTTCTAACCTTGTAAAATCCTAAAAATACACACATGCAGGCTACCATCTTGGATTATATGTGACGTCAATGAGCTCAGCTGATCCCACTTTTCTCTCGGAATGTGAACAACATGAACGGTGTTTCGTCTGTCTGACGTATCTGAGCAATTTATGTTGCTGACAAAAAGGCATGACTGGAATACGAAGAGGAATCTTGACAGCTTTGTGTGTTCAAGCTTCCTGCAAAACTTCTGGTTGAGCTCAATGACGTCACATATAATCCAAGATGGCGGCCTGCGTGTGGGTATTTTTAACAAGGATTTCACAAGGTTATAAAGCTATTTCAAGATTGAAATTTTGTTTAAAAGCTGTTCTCCTCATGAACTTTCTATTAATCGTCCTCATGAACTTTCTATTAATCAATTAAAAAAGGATTGTCATTTTGGAGTGAACTTCTCCTTTAAGGTTATGAAAAAGCAAGAATAAGCAGCAAACTGGATCCAACTTTATTTACATTATCTTATTAATATTTTTTGGACGATTACATTACTGAAAACAGTACTGAGTACTGTAACTATTGTCATTCAATGTGATGTTAATTTGTGACAAACAAATAGTGGTTTAAGTCGTGTATCATTGAGGTGTTCCTATCGAGCACTGTCACTGGCAGCGTTGAACCGTTCTTGTTGATACTGTTGCTGTACTTTTATGATCCACCTAATTCTTGTGATGTACAAGTGCCAGTCACTGGAAATCTAGGGTTTTTCCAGTTTTCGCTTCTCGTCAAAATCAACTCCCAGTTACATGTAACTCCATCCAGCTCATTATTATGTTAGGTGTTGGTTTTTTGTGTATCCCTCTGGAAATAAAGATTGTTTGTATTGTAATTGTATTTGAATATGTTGTACATTTTTAACATGTTAAATTTCGCCCATTATAGGGCCATGATGTCGACTTGGATTCATTGGCCAAATTGCTTGCCAGTTACATTAGAAGCAGGTGGGTTTTGAGTAGAATTTGACTCTGTCAAAGTGACCCTTCACAAAATTGGATTATTCATGTTATCAAGACAATTGCCAATTAGTAACGGTGGCCTCATGGTTAATGTGCTCGACTTCAGAGCGAATGGTCTAGGTTTGGGACCTGGCTGGGGACATTGTGTTGTGTTTTTGGCCTCTCTCAACACAGGTGTATAAATGGGTACCAGCAAAATGCTGGGGGTAACCCTGCAATGGACTAGCATCCCATCCAGGGAGGAGTAGAAATACTCCTAGTCGCTTCATGCCATGGAAACCGGGAATAAGCTCCGGCCTGATGGGCCACTAGGCCTGTAAGCTGACTTTACCTTAATGATAATAATATTATTATTGTTAGTCACACATGAAGACAGCATAACACTGTAGATGTTTTTTTATTATCTGATAGTCAACCACGCACTAAACAAAAATATGGAAGTTATGAAAGTGAAGGTCTAAGTGGTGTTCTGAAGCTGTGTACAGCCGTTATGAGACATGACCCAGCATTCAAGATGTCTCCTGCTGGCCTGGTAAGCCCTTGTCATGTGTACTACTCATTTAGTTTGTGACTTCAAGAGAAGATTAATTCACCTTTCATATGCACATTCATAAGTTCCAATCAGTGGTTTCATCTTTCACTGCTGTGAATGACATCAGCAATGACATGGGTCAATTAAAAGCAGAGAGACAAAGTGGATTGAAATCAGCTAATTGAAACATTTGGTGTTACCACAGTGATTGACAGCAAGGAAAAACTGCACCGTTGCTTGGAATTTCATTTTCAGAAGTAGAGACGAGCAAACTTTGTATAAAAAAAATTGAAAGGCCTACGGTATTTCAGTTTCTTTTCAGTAAAATGTTTACAATGGGTTTTACTGGTTTTCAAGTGATAGTATTAATTTTAAAGTTTAAAAAAAAACGTAGTGAAGATCGAGTGTGTCCAATCCCAAGGTGAGATGTTTTCTCCATAGTTTATTGATCAAGTTAGTCATGTCATGCATACGGATTGATCACACAGCATCGAACATGATATAGATTTCAATTCAGAGTTAAATGATTCACTCAATTATTTAATAAAATTAATGCATTTAACAATTTATCATGCTTGAAGAGAAAGTGGGCGTATTACTGGTTTTCAAGTGAGTGCCAAAGTAGGTAGAGCGGCCAATGACAACAGACTCAGACAGTCAATTGAACAAACTCCATGACAGCAAATAATGTGGAGCCAGTGCCCAGTTTGGGAAGGTACATAAAGCAAATTCCAATGATCCCAGTATTAATTATTTTGGCTTTGCTTTCTGCTGTCATTGGTGGAGAATGGACCGCAAGTGTTTTGATTGTATCACAAAGTTACTTTCGTTACTTGATTGAAAACTGGTCTAACAGCATGTATTAGATGTAATAAAAGAATTTTTTTTATTTTATTTCAAAACATGACTCCAAAGTTGGAATCTAGAACTAAATTGAAACAAAATTAACTTTTGACTCATCTTTTGTGTTAATTAAGTTGACAAGGATGATCAAATTGATAAATCTATGAGCAAAGTAAGGCGAGGTTTGTTACATAGACAGTAATTTGCAAGCCTGAGGACAGACTGACAGTTAGGAATTCAAAATAATTCTAATCAAGTGAAGCTATGATCCTTGCAGTTATGAATGCAGTTTTAGCAACTGCATAGAGAAACCTGAAAAATTCAGGACTTCAACAGGGTTTAAACCCGTGACCTCGCGATGCTGGTGCGACGCTCTAACCAACTGAGCTACATGTATGGAGCCACTGATGTTGGGAGCTGGTTATTTGTGGGTTTAAGTATCGCACCAGCATCACAAGGTCACAGGTTCAAATCCTGTTGAAGTCCTGAACTTTTCAGGCTTTTCTGCGCAATTGCTAAAATTGCATTCTTAATTACGATGATCACAGCTTCAGTTGTTATATGATTCATTTCATCTATAATTTCATTTCTTAATTCAAGTTCTGTTGTCCTTGCATTGCCAATGTGACCAGTTATTGATGTGAACTGAAATTATTAACGAAATGAAAATGACCTGAAATTGAATGCAAGGCTTTCACAGTTTTAATGGTAAAGTGGACGTTTTACTGAATTACCCCATCTATTCAGTTGAGAATCAGATAGTCATTTTGTCTTTAATTCCTCTACAGTATCAGTTTCAGAGTGGCTTGTGGTAAAATTTACATGTAATTGCCTTGGTAAGTGGTACATAGGTTCATTTATTATTCTTATTAATCTTCTCCTGCAGGACTTTTTGCGTGATGTTTTCCATTCTTGCTTGTTCGCATTACCAGAGGATTGCTGTGATGAGAGGGACCTCCCACTCTGTAAATCCAAGGTATCAAAATACTCAGAGAAAAAAGCAAACGTTTTGGTGATGTTTTGACTTTAATAAATGAAGGAGCTGGTTAGTTGATTTATTTTAAGCTGAAAAGAATGCTCAATTGCTGTAAAAAAGAGCAATGAAAACCATGTTAGAAGAAACTGATGACAGTAACTGTAATTTGTCTCTTGCTAAAATTAATGAGAACTTGTTTTAGAAATAAAGCCAAGCGCTTCAAGGTCTTTTCAACTCTTTTCTTTCACATAAGTTGCAACAAAACTATTGTTAGCACTGAGACCATACTAAAATCATACTGAAATTATTTTTTTTTCCTTTTAAGCTTTTCTTTGGAAGTGATAGTTGAAATCATAACTTTGCATAGTTACCATATGTACCCTACCACAAACCTAATATTTTTTCTGTGAAGTATGTGTTGTAGTCCCAAAGAGAAGCTCTCATTGTTTTACTTTTCTTATTTAGCTGGCAAGAAGTTCTGCGTTTGATCTTCTGTTAGAGATGGCACGTGGCTGTAAAGACAATTATCTTGAACTGCAGAGATTGTTGTTAAAGCATCACATATCTGGTGAGGGCTTCTGGAGAGTAAAGCAACTAAGAGAAATTTAATACTCCTTTAGTCAAGGGACCTGAATGGCAACTCTTTTGACAGTTTTGAGAATGCCAGAAAACAATAGATTTCACAAGCAAACAATGGCTCTTCTGTATCTCCGTCCTTGTTCTTTTTGTGTTTACATTAGATTTTGTTGTGTTTGGGTTCATTTTTCTCTGCTGTTCTTTGCTGAACAATGACTAAATTTGAGGTTTCATGGAAGATATGAATCAATTCATTCATTCATGTTTCCAAAATTCTTGTGCAATTCAAAGATCATTACGTGTGAGCATCAAGACGTTAGAAAGGTCAACACATTAATTTGTTAAAGAGAATTTCATATCTATTAGAGTGGCTGATCCAGCCGTTAGAAAAAGTCAACAACTGTCAAATGGCTAACATAGCTCTTTAGAAACTTAACATCCTTTAGCACAACATGTGTCGTTGTGGAGGCCATTATTCATGAAACAATTGCACCATCTTGAAAAAAGAAATTATTTTTGTTTGAAAAGCAATCAGCATCTGAGTGCTGACTTTGATGTACTGTTGTCGTCTACAGATGGTAAGAGACGTTCTTATGGCTGGCACTATTGGCCTCATGACAATGGTCGCTCACCCTGTGGACTTGTTGGAATGATCAATTTAGGAGCTACGTGTTACATGGCTTCTTGTATGCAACAACTGTACATGATGCCGCAGGCTAGGGCTGCTATTCTTAATTCCAAGGTTTGTAAAATATTATTCAATTTCTTGTTTTAACTGCATAACATCCCTTCAAAACAGATGTACTAAAATGGTGGTACTTGATTTTATGGAGAATCCTTTGGGAGTAAAATTGTTAAATTTCAAGGACCTATCAAACTCATTGTGCATAGTGGAAATTGATGCATGAGGTTGCTTGAGTTTGTTGTTTTCTGCATGATATTGACCAGAGTATTTAACACAGGACACAGACACAGGTTTTGGTTCCTGGCTTTTTGCTTTACTAGCAATGTTTCACATTGACAAAAATGATTTCGGTCTTCTGGAAATTTTTCAAAAAGCATGGGATCTTAGCAAAAAAATGCTAATTATTTAAGATGGAGACATTTTGCTACGGAAAAAAGTCCCTCTATAGTAATGCTATTAGGGGATGATGACACCCTTGTGGTTTATCAATAAACCTATTTTTGCAATATCTTCTGCATGTTTCAAGATTTTTTAAATTTGTTTTTGGAAAAAAGTCAGATTTAATTAATTTGATGGGGGAAAAAATTATTATGCAGAGGAAGACCTGGAAGATTTGAAGTAAACTTAAGAAGCCTAAAGCTGCTGTATTTATTAATAATAAGCCTGTTTCTCTGATACATACCTCTTACATGTACACTCATCTGTATCAAATACAGGCCCCCGTGAAAGGGGCAAATTTTAATTTAATTAAGGACGTTCGCGCCCAAAACGTTCCCACGTACAGATTTTTTTTAAACTTGCCACGCAGAAAGGTAATGATCTACTTTTGCCAAAAAGGCAAAAAAAATGGGGGGTCACCGTGCTCGTTTTCGAGATCATGAGGTGCATTTTTAGAAGATTGCGTTACTTTAAGACGATCTTGGCTTACAACTGTCAGCAATAAAAAAGCTACGTGAGTGAAATTTAGATCAGGTAAACGTACTCAGTTCAACATAACTAATATAACTTAATTAACCTTTGCAGCTGATGTCTTTTTCTGAGGTGAAATAGACCTTGAAAAACGATACATATTAGTCTAAGAAAGAAAACTTCGGTCGCACGAGAGCATAAAAGGCCAAATATTTGTAACTTCTCACGTACAGATTTTTTTTGTCTTTTGTTAAAATGGACAAAATCAAGAAAGGAAGTGATCTACGGAAAGAAAAATGGGGGTCACCGAGCATTCAAGAGAGTAAAGTCGCTGCGAAGTTCTCAAAGCGATTGTCTATTCGTACTGTCACGCCATTGCGTGACATTTCCGAGAAGACCTGGGTCCACAGCTATCCCATGATGCCACATACTTTTTATGTTCCATTCTTGTGGAAAATTTTTGCGACTTTAGCATCGTGTTTACTTGCGTGGTCTACGATGCATGACGTGTGCGTGACATGTGCAAAAAGATGCGCAGTAGCAATGGGCGCGAACGTCCTTAAATTAGCACAGCAGGATTTTTTAGATAATTTATGCACAATAATTATTATAGAGATATACTAACTAAGGATAGTCTGCCGCCATTAATTAATGCCCAACTTATTTTGTCCCTCTTGTTGCAGTAACTTATTAGTTTTCTTGTTAATTTTCATCTCTTAGGTCACAAGTGATCTCAAACATGAAGTCCTTTTGCGTGAAATACAAAGAATGTTTTGTTTCCTCATGGTTGGTATTTATATGATTTTTTTGAGCGCCCACATAACTGAAATGCTTTTCCTCATAGTTTTTACCATCTTAACACTGAGTCAAAGTACTATAAAAGTACTGAAATTGGGTTGAAGGGTGGAGATGTCACAGGGTTACTATAGTTAATCTGGGAGTTATAATTTCTTTCACAGGGCAGGGCTCAAAATTGCGACCAATACAGTCGCATTTGCGACTTAATTTTTCCCTTTGCGACTAAAACATCTGGAGAAGTCGCAAATTTGCGACTTGTTGTCACCTTCGCTCTTTCGAAACAAAAGGGTTAGCAGTTGCCACTTTTGCTGCTACTTTCACTAAAATAAATAAAGAAATAAGGAAATAAATGACAAAATTGTTTTGTTTCTCGCTGTGAATTTTCTCAGATAGTGTAATTGTAGAGTAATTTAGCTGCGATGTTACGTGCACAGCTCCATTCCTTCAATCATTCGCCATTTTCAGCGGTTTCTTTACACACAAGTATTGCGGGCTCATATTTTTTGCTAAACCGCTGACAACACAATGCAGCGTGGCGATTTTGCGACTAAAATTTGCGAAATTGCGACTAAATTTTCGTATCTTGTCGCAAAATTGCGAGTGGATTTTTTCGTTAATTTCGAGCCCTGCAGGGGTGAAAGTTAAGTGCTTGTCTGGCAATTTCACTTACGTTGGAGAAACAAAAAGATCATATAACTCGTGTGGTAGTGAACACAAACCAGGCACATGCAATAATAGAGAATTGGCAATTAAAGACCACGCTGAAACCACGGACCATGACAGTTGGGTCAACTATGTCCAGATTTTAGAAAAGAATGTTAACAATTGGCACCAAAGAATTTCCTTGCAATCTTGGCACTCGGCAAAAGACAAGGATGCATTTAATGAACGGAAGCCATTCCCTTCTGTTTACAAAACCTTGATGAAACCCCTGGGGGAACACTCATTTAGTCATTGTTCAGCAAAGGACAGCAAAAAAAATGAACCCAAACACAACAAAATCCAATGCAAATGCGAAAAGAACAAGGAAGGAGAGACAGAAGAGCTATTGTTTGCTCGTGAAATCTATATTTTTCTGACATTCTTGAGGAAACTTCTCAAAAGAGTTGCCATTCTGGTCCCTTGACTCAAGGACTGCTAAATTTCTCTTAGTTACTTTACTCTCCTAGAACTGCATATTTTACTCTGAAGAAGCTGCAGTTGCAACCAAAAATTCAGTTTAAGACTATTTTTTACCAATTCTTAAAATCAGATCAGATACAACATTTTTTAACACATTATATTAGTATAGGTAATGACATGATTTCAAGTGCAATTTGGAATAAATAAGCATAAGTAAATTGTTTCAAATACAAAACCGTATTGTTTATTAGCCAGTCATAATCCAGAATTTCAATGTGTAATTTTTACTGGTGTTGCATTTTACAGTCGTACTGTGGTGTATTACAGTTTTTGCACTGTATTACACTTGAACTGCACTGCTCTCATGTATATTATTATAACTTATTAATGTTTTCCTCAAGTCAGTTTAGGATTTTTCCACATACACTTTCATAGTGTTCTCATTGTTTTCTTTAATTTGAATCCAAAAGGCGTCATCATCTGATAATTCTGTTTTCGTGCTATGTACACTGAAAGCACAAATAGGTCATGTCCATGTCAGTGTAAATGTGATTCACTTTGATTCGTGAAATTTACAGTGTCTGTCTATGGTTGCCAAATAACTAAATTGTTATTAATTTTACTTGGTCTATTCTTTTCTTGGAAAAATGAAAGGCGAGCGAGAGAAAGGCATATAACCCCAAAACGTTCTGTCGGACTTACACAATGGACAAGCAGCCACTTAACACTGGTGAACAGAAAGACATGACAGAGTTCTTCACTGATCTCATTGGCAAAATAGAAGAAATGTCTCCATCTCTGGTACTGAAGCCCTTATGTTATGATTTTTCTCTCTTTATTTGGTTGATTTCATTGTCTACTAGAAATCAAAATACTTGACAGTATGATTCATGTTTTCTCTGAGTGATGAGTGAAAAATATTATGTACTGGGCCAGTTCTAAAGGATACCTTAATTTTCATGATAGTGCTTTTTTCCGGTACACATTTCTTGTTCTCATATCTTTTTAAATAGCGGGTTCTTGCCTTTTCCTTACAGTTTTGGGTGCCACTTTTGTTAGGTTTTTGAAAGGAAATGAAACCAAAACATCATGAAGACACAGCCAACAAAATTTAATGTCTTAGAATCTCCAGGGCCAAAATAAGTTATAAACAAGAAATGAGGCAACAAAGCAGTACGGTTTTTCACACTTTTGTAAGTTAGATTTTACTTAACAGGTTTTCTCTGAAGTTGGTTCATAAAATCGTTAACAATAACTTCTAAAGTTTAAACTGAAAGCAGCAACTCTGTAAAGCCTGGTTGAAGTCCTAACTGTGCATTCTTTGTGCTTTCAGAAAGTTTTGGTTAGAGATTTGTTCTGTGGGGAGATCAGCAACAATGTTGTATCACTGGTAAGGATAAAAATTATGCAGATTAGGGTTAGGGTTACTACAGGTAACAACTTGTCAAAGAAAACTGTGATGTGAAACATTTTGAATAATTATCATTAACAGAATTGACAATTGTGCTGTTGTCTTTTAGTTGTTATAAGCCTCTCATGTGTGCCAGCTAAACTGGCAGATGAAGTTCTTGTAGGCAAAGTAACTCTTTAGTAATGATTTGATGGTATCCCACAAGCTTAATTGGTATGAATTATTAATACTAGTAGTCATTATTCTTAGCATTCACTTGATTTAATATCTAACTGGGCAATACAAATTACAGAACTTCATTCAGACTGAAGTACATGTAAAGGACAGTGAGGAGTTAGGCTGCCCTGGAGATAGGTTAAAAAAAATTGATGCTGTTGAAGCAGTAAAGTAAACAGAATCCATGAGTAATGAACGGTTAGGTTGAATAATGGGGATTGTTATTATTTTACATGTTTATCATGCTTTTGTTGTAGGATTGTGTACATGTCAGCAAGACTAGAGAGGAATTTTACTCTGTTCGATGTACTGTGGCAGACATGAAGAGCCTCTATGTATGTTGCAGCTTTGCATTGCCATATTGTTCATTTATATTTACTTTTTTTTCAGCTCAACATTTTAGATGAGAGGCAGTGATAAAAGTGATGGATAAGTCACTTGTCCACGACCTTTACCGTATCCTGCTTTGTTTACCCTTGGGGTTAAGATAAGCCTGAGGGAGATAATATCTCCAAGTATTAGTAACGTCAAAAAGAACAATATTGTCGCCAGAAAATAGTTCTGATTTCCAGTTATTTCAATGATTATTCGTTGAGTTTTGCAACTGTATAATTTTTGCAATTAAATTTTGTGCCATCTGTCGTAAAAATTAATTCTTTTGCTTGAAATAAGTAAAGAAAAGAAATGAACCAAAATAATTAACGACACCTGTGCAAGGAGAACAGAGCAATTGTTTTTGTTCCCCTCAATCGACGAGAAAAATACTCTGGCTCACTGTCCGGTGGGGAAGGGGTAAAAATGTCAAATTTTACCCTCCATTAAGGAGGTCCCAAAATTCTATGAAAGCCAACCAACTTACATGTAATTATGAAATTCCACATTGAATGCCCAACTCTTTGTGATCATTATAATTCTCAGGGATTCTTTTGAATTTATGAACATTGTGTGAAGTGTCCTGAGACACGGCTTATGGTTGATCATTCTTTTGCAAGAGGTCTTTGGTTGGAACCATTAATGATGGTTCCGGTCCCATCCCTGGAAATTAATGTTTGGTGTTAGTACATGTATAATAATGGGGTGTTGGAAGATTTGCTTCTCTGAGAAAACTTGTGGTCTGAAATAATTTGAATTGCTGTTAAATGGTCATAATGAAAAGATGGAGTTTGAACTGAGCAAGATCATCTATGTGATTTTAAAGGAATCCCTTGATGAGGTGACTATCAAAGACACTTTGGATGGAGATAACATGTACACATGCTCTCAGTGTGGAAAGAAAGTCAGAGCAGAGAAAAGGTGAGGGAAATGATATGAAGTACAGTGTAAATTGTTGTTTTGTTCTTGTGCTAGAATGACAAAAGTTCATAGGAATCTTGCTTTGAGTAAAGCTTTTTTAGGATAATCACATGACTGTCGAGTACGGAATGTTATGTCACGTTAACTGCTGATTTTTACCACAATTTTTCTTTTTTCTTAACCTGCCGGTAACCTGTCGGTTTGCTGTCGGTAGACTGTCGGTCAACTGTCGGCCGACAGTTGACCGACAGTCGGCCGACAGGTTTTTTGGGGAGCTCTTCTTCACAATTACCCACACACGCGCCATTATTAATTTTTATTGTGAGGTACATGTTCATTGCTGTCATGCATGTCCTCTTGTGGATGCTCTTAGATCTTTCCTCCACTTCCTCTGGTAGTACGTCTCACTCTCGCTTAGCTGCCATGTATTGAGTTCTTGTTTGGTAGAGGTTCAGGTTTTCGATGGGCTTCCTTCACCAGAATTTCCATTCATATGATTTCTTGATCCAGGTGTTGCTAATCTTACATAACCAACCCACCAGAGCGGGTTTTCAAGAAGGATGCTTTGTAAGCTGGTTTTCTTCAACCTTGCCTAGACCCTTGCGTGTGTTGCCAACTTGTTCAGCTGCTTTAAATTTACTCCTCATGTGATATCCCAGACAAAAGAAGAAATTTTACTTCTTGAGTGTTTGTCCCGTTTCTCTTTCAATGCTAACACAAATTCAGCAGGTGAATCATACAGTCTATTAGTTTTTGGGCCGGTTGTGCTGAGGGATTCTTACTCTTCACAAAATATTGCTCTGGTTAGGATTATGCACTAATTGCTTTGTTGTTTGATCTATGCTAGGGCCTGTTTCAAAGTTCTTCCTCGTATACTTTGCTTTAACACCATGCGCTATGCTTTCAATATGGTGACCATGATGAAGGAGAAAGTCAACACACATTTCTCATTTCCACTTCAACTTAACATGGCACCATACACAGAGGAGTTTCTGATGGGTGACAAACAGGACCAAGGTACTGAAATTAAATTGATGCTGCCCTAACTTGAGGTAGTGTGCATATAAATGTTAATTTTGACAACATAAATAATTTCAAGTAATCTTAAAGCCGTGGCATCCACTTCACATTCTATCCCTGGAACTCTGGTTGGTGTTTCTCCAAAAGGAAAATGGATCAGGGCATGAAATTCTTCAAAATAATATACTAAAAGACAATGTTTGCAAATTCCCCACAAGAGTTTTTGGAACTCAAGTCCCAGACATGCTTTCCTATTTTGTTGGCTCAGAGCCTTTCAGGTTGTTTTTGGGTCCTACCTCAAAACCCCACGCTTTGTTATCTTGACAGCATGATAAAAGGCCAGCTATCAACAAAAGTGGTATATACTTTCAGTTTACATTTTTGATAGAATCATTCTTGTTGTGTGTTAGACCCTCAACGGGATCCCAGTTACTGGTATCAGCTGATTGGAGTGGTAGTTCACACCGGCACTGCTGAAGGAGGTCATTACTACAGCTTTATTCGTGACCGCTCTGCACCACAAGGGCATGATCAATGGTTCTTGTTTAATGATGCTGAAGTGAAGCCTTTTGATCCTGCACAGATTGCTTCTGAATGCTTTGGAGGTGAAATGACGGTATAGAGAGTTCTCTTTTTCTTTTCCTTTTTTCTCTTTAGTTTTGTGATTACCCAAAGTGCTCTCCTCTTTTTTTTTAACTACCTTAGTTTTTCGGTTCTAACGCCCAGCATTTTTTCTCAAAGAAATTGCTTGTTGGTCCTAAAATTAATGTGATCTAAAGTCAAGGAGCATCTTCTAGACTAATATCTTCTTGCAACAAAACTTGTGCAGGGATGATTCCTCAATCCTTTGCTGCCATCTTGTATGTTAAACCAAAAATGGTGGCCTCACACCAACGTTCATGATGATGGCCTTCGATTCTTAGCATTGTACATGTACAACAAAAACACCCGGAATAAAGAAAGTACTAATAACAGCAGGGTTTAAAGGTTTTTCTCTAAATTCTAGTTGAATTTCCTTCTGCCAATTTTCTTGACTTACACTGCAATCTTCAGTTGAGACAGCAAAACTAGCAATGAGTTGAACCAATTTCTCTATTTGAGATGCATTTAACAACCAAGTATTGTGACAAGAATTTCAGTTTGTGACATAAATGCCATCAAGGTGCGTCTTATAACCGAGTGCATATTTTTTAAGTCATGTCGTGACAGAACCCTAAAATGGTTGGTTTATAAGTATGTTCTTGATCAAGAATTATTATTGTCCCTTATCTTTAGCAACAAATAAAATTGCAATTAAATCAACCAGTAAGTAATAAGATAAATCAATCTTGTTCTTGATGAATGAATAACCAAGTAAATCAATCTTATTCTTTAGACAAAGACCTATGATGCAGTCACTGAGAAGTTCATGGACTTCTCATTTGAGAAGACACACAGTGCTTACATGTTGTTTTATGAACGGTGTGATCCCAACCAAAAAGATATGCTGTCTGAAATGACCAGCACTGAGCTTAATCAGGAGCTGGCTGACTGGATATGGCATGATAACATTCAGTTCTTACATGACAAACATGTCTTCGATACAACATACTTCAACTTCATGTGGTTCATATGTAGTAACATCCCACCTTCACTACCAGAGTCCAAAGAAGTCATGCTGTCCAACGTCAAATTGGGTAGGTATGGCAAGGAGTGGCTACTTACAATAGGTCTCTCTCTCCCAGTTGCCTGAATGCCATAAAAAATTAATTATTCAATGAACACCTATTCTCAAAATTATAATAAAGGTCTTTTATTTACATGCAACAGATCCCAAATTCAAGTAAGCATTTTGTGACTCTCTACCCCTCCCATACCGGAGATGTTTTTATCGATATTACATTTGCTTTGTAACGAAATACAACTGTTTGGGGCACAAGGCTGCTTGAAGCTTGGTTAGCGCAAACCGTCGGTTAAGAGGCATCGAAACCTGTAGGTTTCCATGGTATTTAACTTTGGTTAGCGCTAACCATGCTTCTAGCAACCCGGGCCTGAACTGTCAAATTTGACACTGTTTTGTGACACAGCACTGATTTCGCCTTGATTATGTGTTAACATACTTTTATGTTACTCCATAAACAAGAAATGGACAGCATTGTTTAAGGGATGAAAACCTTACAGACTTGTCTCTTCAGCTTGTACTTGTCTTTGCAAACTACTTCGTGAAAGGCATTTCATTCAGCGTGGACAGACTGTATACAACTGACTTGTAAAGATTTTTTCATTTGCATATCTGAATATTTTGCCTTCAGTTATACGCTTTCATTTAAAACAGAAACAGCAACATTTACGTCACAAAATCGGAACTCAGTCTTATTAGGAACTTACTGTGTACAAATAGTTCTGAATATGCTGCCTTCATTTAAATCTCAACAGGAACTTCATTCCTGTTGGAAACTTTAGTCCATGCAAAGGAGAAATTGCTCATAAAGAACTGGGCTGATTTATTGCTGTCACAATATGAGCAGTCATCCTTGGCCTGCCTTTGGCTCCTGGAAACACTGACATCAGAGGATTGGTTACTTCAAGTAATGGTCAAATGTCCTATTCAGAACATTCGGCATGTAAGTTGGCTGGCATAGGCGTTTATACCCTTGAAACAATATTAACATTTCCGTATTTACCCATGTATAATACGCACTTTTTTTCTGCTAAAACAGCTCCGAAAATTGAGATGCGTGTTATACACGGAATCCTTTGTTTTTGACGCGCCTCCCTCATTAGCATATAAACAAAGGCACATTGGTTTTTGATTGAAAAGTAAGAGGCTTAACCAAGAGTTAAAAATTTAGATCCACTAATAAATTAACCTTCCTGTTCAAATGAACAACTGATCAACACAGCCTTCACTTTTGAGCTATTCAAAATGGCCACGAAAGTCACCGGAGTTTACAATGCCGGTCTGATAGATTATGCATTGTTAATTTCGCTGAAGATCATCCAATTTCACAACTACCCACTACATGTTATTGGAAATATGGACAAAGCGCCACTGCACTGATCTTCGTTCTCCGAACCGAACGATCAACATTACAAGCCGCCGAGAAGATTGTAATGACAGGAAGTAAGAAAAATCACTCAACCGTTTTCTTGGCATGTGCTGGTGATGGATCAAAATTAAGATCAATCATAGTGATTTTCAAGAGGAAAACAGTGCCTAAAGTTGAAAACAAGCACAGAGTTATCAGCGCCACCCAAGAGAAAGGCCGGATGGATGCTGAAGGATTGAAGAGTTTGGCGTGCTCCATGTGGTGGACTGGGAAGACGAAGCACCTGCTTATTTATGCTTTCGAAAATCATGACTGAAAGCATGAAAGCAGCATTCGCAGAGAAAACACCAATTTAGCAGTAATTCTTGGCGGATTGACCTCAGTTCTGCAGCCCCTCAATGTTTCTTTAAATAAACCGTTTGAAGATGGGTTTAGGAAGAGGTAGATGGCAGATGGAAGCGATGGCCACCAAAAGAAGCCCTCGGAAGAAATCATCGCTTCGTGGATCGCTGGTGCATTGCGACATAATATCCTGAAGAGATGATTGAGTCGTACTTTGTCAAGTATGGGGTAATAAACAACCTTGATGATACACAACACGATCTTGTGGACAGACAACAAGATGAACTTCTTGATAACGAATCTTGTGCGAGAGAACAGCTCAAGGGAACTGTTCTGTTGTGACTATGATTGAGAGTTTGCATGGTTTCAGTTTCTAAACAATTTACATACGGTATTAACTTTACTGTTGTAAGTAGCGGAACAAATTTTCTTATCCAGAAAATGGATTTTTTTCACGCTAGTTTGGCATGAACAATTTCTCTGTTTTCTGCTCGAACTTTTTTTTTTCAAAATGCAGTCCAAAATTGGGGTGCGTATTATACATGGGTAAATATGGTACTGTGTGGTTCAGTTGTGGACAACTGATGTTTCTACACCCTCCCTTCCTTCTTCAGATGTTTGCCAGACTCTGCCTTGATGTCATTCAGATTCTCCGTCCTCTGTATGTCAGCCATGTGAGCGAGTAAGTTTATACGTATAATTTCTTAGCCATGTCTGGTGGCTTGTAAGCATGGACTTCTTGTTAATTAAATTCCAAAAATTGCTAAGAGGGTGTTTTCTTTTTCATGGTCCATGCACTTACAAATGTTTGTACGACTTAGGGATGATGATGACGACGACGAGAGACCTCACTTTACCTATGTTAGAGGTTTTGTTAAAGGGCTTTTCAAATTGGTGAGTACCTGATACATGTGTGACATTCTTTTAAGGTAGCTCCCTAGAGTATTTGCATGATACCCTCACTACAGGGCACGAAAACATTTCAGTATTTTCACCCTCCTCACTTTGAATATTCACACTCTAGCTAAGCGCAGCTAGTCGAAAGGTGTGTAAGAACATCATGGCCAAGATTAATTATTTTACCATGAAGTTTATTTGGGAAGAGAAGCAATGAAATGCAAGAGCTATTGGATGGATAAATCAGATGAATTCCTCTTTTATCCCTCATATTAAGCAGATCTTACTGTACTTCAGTTCATCAGCCCTGTTCTTCCCAGCTAACTTACAATGTACATGTAACAAGCCCTCCCCAGACTTACGAATCACTTGAATAATCAACGAGGCAGTAGCCGAAATGAATGTATCACTCGTTAAAATTAATAACGGATGATAAATTATGCACGGAGAGCTACCGCTCAGGGTAAATCAAGTACTCTACTCAATCACTTTACACTATACAGTGTATGGTGGTATGCATTCAATTATTATTTTATTCATGTTTTCAATTTTTAGTTGGAGCAAAACATAAAGGCGTATGTGAAGAATCTGCCGGAGGTTTTCTGGTTTATTTATCAGTTTGCTGATCTGGGAGGTGAAGAGGTACATTAATGAAAGTGCAAAGTTATTGTACAACAGTGCTAAACACAGTTTTGTATTCATTCATTCATTCATTCATTCATTCATTCATTCATTCATTCATTCATTCATTCATTCATTCATTCATTCATTCATTCATTCATTCATTCATTCATTCATTCATTCATTCATTCATTCATTCATTCATTCATTCATTCATTCATTCATTCATTCATTCATTCATTCATTCATTCATTCATTCATTCATTCATTCATTCATTCATTCATTCATTCATTCATTCATTCATTTATTTATTTATTACTTTCGCTTTGCTTTTACTTGACTTGGAAATCTTGTTCTATTTTCTAATTAGCCAACCAAAACGAATTATTGTGACTTGTTCCCACTTGTCCTCAGCTCTTGGTGCTGGCTTTGTGATCACTTGTGATCATTTTTGGCTTTGTGATCACCACTCAGGACAGTATGTTTTTTTTTTTCAATGTCAGTTTATGGGTTAGTTTCATAATTTGTTAAAAAATCGCTTTGCAGCGTGAGTTTCTGCTGAAGATGGATGCAATCTCAGTGATGGTGGGATTCTATCTGGGAACAAAATCATCAGAACTGGTTGGTGCACCAACAGTATAAACTAACCTATGATCCTTGCAGTTATGAACGCAATTTTAGCAATTGTGTAGACAAGCCTGAAAAATTCAGGACTTCAACGGGGTTTGAATCCATGATCTTACGACGCCGTTGGGACACTCTAATCAACTGAGCTATGAAGCCTCTGATGTTGGGAGCTGGTCATTTTTGGGTTCAAATGTTCCTGTGATGAATGATCAACGAATGAAATGATTATGAAATGAATCGTATATTGCATCAGTTACTTCATAGCTCAGTTGGTTAGAGCGTGTGACCGGCATCGCGAGGTCACAGGTTCAAACCCCATTGAAGTCCTGAATTTTTCAGGCTTCTCTATGCCATTGCTTAAGTTTCGTTCATAACTGCGAGGATTATATAGCTTCGCTTGATAATTGAATTTTAATCCTGTAACCTTGTGGTGCTGTAAAAAAGGCAGGTCTGAAACACAGGTCACATTCCACAAGTCAATACTAGAAGTCCCTGCTCCGCTGATGAACAAGTAAACCAATTGAAAAATTTTTCCTATAACTGAAACAACATTTTTGTTCAGTGATTAGGGGCAGGATTGTTGTTTATTTATCTGGAGCACAGTGTTCACTCACCTCAGTTTTAGACTTGCTGTATAAAAAAAGATTTGCAAACACCAATCTCTTTCTTTGTTTTGTAATAATATCTTTATCCCTTAACCTCCTGGTGCTGCAAAATTGTGTCGGCAAAAAGGTATTAGAAAAACACTGTATTCACTCATACTAGGAAGGTTGCAGTAAGAACTACTCCTGGAGCCTGCCAGTGTTCAGTTCTACCAATTTCATACAGTTCTTTAAGTCCCTACAATGCTTATTTTCCCCCTTTTTTTAACTTTTCATTTAAATATCTATAGTTTCTGGCGTGTAGTACTTCAAAATTTTCCCCTCTTCATGTAATCGCTCATTTTAGAGGGCATTTCAAAGAAGGAAAGAAAAAAGTGACTTGCTTGCATCTCTGCAGAAAGGAATGTACAAAAGTGTAAGAACAGAAGTGTTGTTCAAAATCTAGAGCTTTTTGTAGAAATGACCAAAGATAGTTACCCTTTGGATGCTGTGAATGTTCTGACAATTCGGAATGGAATTACATTCTTGACTTCTTTGACCTCATTAGTTACCAGGACACAACTGGCTTGGCCAAAATTCATAGGCCTGCCAAAACGCATGGGTACACTGAGGGAAAATTATTTGAAGTACTGTACTACACTCCAGACACTAAAGATATTTAAACAAAAAGTTTAAGAAACGGGGAGGGGGGGGGGGGGATAAGCGTTGATCACAGGGACTTTAATTCAATCCAGCTTAAATTACTTTAATTTAATCCAGCTTTTTTGTGCCTTGAGTGTTTTTCTCTTCTGAGCAAAATATTAATGATCTTTGCATTTCCCACAATGGTTCATACAATTTTGAACCAAAAACACTTTGTGTCCCTTTATTTCAATTACCATTCATTTTCAGAATGAATCAACAGCTGAAGATGATGATGATGGTGATGATGATGATGATGAAGAAGTTGTTACTATTCTGCCCGAGGATAAATATCGCATGGGATCACTTGAGAAGATGATATCGGTCATAGCTATGCTGGTTGAAGAATCACGCTGTGAAAGGTGCTGTATCTGCAGTGTTCAGGAAACGTTCATGTTATTATTTTTGTTCTCAGTTTTATACCCTTTAAATGGAATAGAAGAGTTTTAAGGGGGGTCTTTACCCCTGAACTGTCCACCTGTTGACTAAAATTGTCTGCCGTTGGACAGAGTAAATCCTGCGAATGTCACTCTGAGGAGGGAAGGAGTTAAATTAATACCACGCTGCAACTTGGATGAAACAGGCCCACCTTGTGGCTAACAAAAAAAGTTGGTACTTTAGTTGGCAATTACATGTAGGCCTCTTATTCCAAGTTTTCTCCTGAAATCAACTTTACATTTTCATTTATGGATAGATAAAAACTTGTCAATTGTTACAAAATGTAGGCACTGACTCAGACGCACTTTGAACTAAAGGTTGATGTAAATGTAACATTGTCAAGAGAAATAGAAAGAGTCATGACTTGGGCTCTTAGTCACAAATAAATTGTTGATTTTATCCACCATGTGGAGTATAAAGTACTTTCGGCATGAAACATTTTGCCAAGGGTTTTGCACACATGAAGATATGCTTAGAATGTGCAGAATGTGCATGTTCACAGTTATGTGAGCAAATTGTGAAATCTTTGTGCAGATTGAAACTGATGGATAGTGACTTTTCCACTGGATAGAGTTACCTGGCCCTTGAGCAACTGGGCCTAGGAGGAAGTGCGACCCAGTGGTTTGGGCGCTTGCCTTGAGATCTGGAGTTCTCTGGTTTAAGATTTGGTCTAACCACAGTTGAATTTCTTCCTGGTGATCCCTGTTTCGACTTCTTGGCCACACTTGTAAATAGCCGACTGGTTTGCCTACGGCCAGTTGTTGTGTTCTGTCATTTCGTTGATTCATCATTGGCCCTGAAAAGCCCCTATGGGGAGTGGTCAATTAAGTATGTATTGTATGGTGTTGTATTGTAATATAAAGCAAATTCAATGATACAATAGTTGATTCATTTCTAGACCCTTCTTATTCTTGTCGACAAAGGAACAAGAAATTGGTTTTTTGAAACATTTAGCAACTTCCTGATAAAAGCAGGTTACTGAAAGTTGTAATCTCTAATACTGTACTAACTAAAGTTCACTCTCTGTTTTTAGACACCTGCAGCTCTCAGAAAATGACATGGCTGCACTGACAGGAGGAAAGGTAACCTTTAGCTTTGAAATATGTGACTGCTGTGAGAATCCTGTTACTCCTGCTTGCATAAGATGACCAGTGGATCGGGGAAGTCAGGACGTCTTAGTGGTTATCAACCATACCTCCCACCTCTATGGCTCAGGTTCAACCCTGACCTTGGCCATGTAGTTAGTAGTGGTAGTGATAGTGGTAGTGGTAGTGGTAGTGGTAGTGGTAGTGGTAGTGGTAGTGGTAGTGGTAGTGGTAGTGGTAGTGGTGGTGGTGGTGGTGGTACATGTAGTACTAAGTAGTAGTAGTAGTGGTAGTGGTGCTGGTAGTGGTAGTGGTAGTGATGGTGGTCGTGGTGGTGGTGGTGGACGTGGTGGTGGTGGTGGTGATCGTGGTCGTGGTAGTGGTTGTGGTTGTGCTGGTGCTGGTAGTAGTAGTGTTTTGTTTTTGTTGATTTACTTACTCAAGTATTTATTTTGTTGGAATAGAGATGAACTAGAGATGTTTTTGCTTTCATGAAATTGTCCAGGACGAGATTTTATTTGCACTGTTATTGTTTTTTATTGCACTTTCCACCAACATGTGAACTTAAGTGTTTAGATTTCAGCAAAACTGGTTTTGTTTTCCAATGCCATTAATCATTGTAAAAGGACTTGGTTGAGTAGGAAAACTTCTTTGGACGTTTTGGTGGTGAAAAGGGAAATTTATTAATGCTAATTGTGTTTTTCTTGCTATTGAGGGCACTATGACAGTAAAAAATATAGCAGTTTTTCTCTTGTAGGGATTTCCCTTCTTGTTTCAATCCATCAAAGACGGCATCAACCTGCGTCACACAACAAACCTGATATTTAGCTTGTGTAGATACAATGTGAAACTTGCTGAGAATGTGAGTAGAACGTGTGCTTTCCCTTTAATGTGCAGTTACTGGGTGGAATGGAGGGATTGGGACTACATGGGAACAGGAATGATAAAATAGGAACCAGGAAAAACAAAGACAAAGAAAATTTTTGACTTAAATTTATGAGTTTCTCGAATCTTGAATCTTGTACTTGTACTCTTGTACTATAATAATAATAATAATTGGTCATGTGATATACCATGCCACATAACATCGAATTGTCCACAAATTAGTTTGTCTTTCTTTTTCCCAGATAATTTGTTTGTTGATGTCATCTGTTCAGAAATTACCACCAGAGGTAAAACAAGCATTATCTGTTGTGTGTTAAAATATGACATTAAAACTCCACAGTACTCTCCTGCTGAATTAAGTGCAAGACGTTTTAAAAAGACGTTAAAATAAATGGTTTCATTATTCATGTTTACATCAGTAATAATTTCTTTTACACTGTTGTTGTTGCAGCTGCAATTTTTGGTCTTCAAAGTTTTTATGCAAACGAAAACCCCTTTCCTTTTTGTTTTTTTTTAGCAATCTCATTCATTCTTTAAGTTGCTATCAATGTTGACAGAGATGCCAGGAGGCCCTCCAGGAATGCCATCCTTTACAAATCTCACACTTGCACGTATCTGGGAGGTGAGTGTTTCTTAGATGTAGGGACTTTTTCCTCTGATTGACTTATTTTCTATTGCCAGAATTTTTAACTTAAGATGGTCTGTTTATATTATCATTTATCCCAGATTTTCGCTGACTAAAGGTGTTTCAGAACAATGCAGCAAGATGGTGATTTTCAGAAAGTCCTTTTTATATGGGTGCTAAAAGCTCTCCTTGTTAGGCACTTTGTCCAACCCAAAATCTTGAACTAGTTACATCTTGTCAGTTGTTTGCAGTTAAAAGAAAGGGCGTCTCATCCTTTGAGAAAAATTCTTTGTACATGAGTACAAATTAAAGCAACTTAAGTAAATTATAGTATAGCCCTGCAAGCAGGCCTGTCCAACCAGATAAGCATGATGTTTGGTAATCAGTGAATCACATTTTTGTGTTTTCCATTATACATGTACTTGTATTTTTAGGCTGCTGAATATAATGCTGGTCTGTGTATTGACTGGTTGACATGCATGGCTCCAAAAAACAAGACGGTTTGTTTCTTTGTTTGTTGTTGATTATTAATTTTTTTGTCTTTTTTTCTTTTCCTTTGGTCTCTGCCTAGTTGATATTGCATGTTCCAAGTAGAGTTTATCACGTAATTATTTAGTTGAAAGAAATCTGGAAAAACTCCTTCTGAAATGTCTTCATCTTGTGACTAATATTTTAAATACTCAACAAAATTGCAAACTTTGAGGCAACTTATTACTCGTGTTTGATAAAACTCAGTGTAGGAACAGTCCTAATGCATGAATTGCAAACTATTAAAATAATTTCTCTGTTACAAATGAACATATTAAATTTCATCAGTGACTCACAGGTGATGTTGGAGTTGGGGAGAAGAGCAAGGGACACTTTGTGACGCTTATTGAAATCGTCATGTATCTAGTATGCAAATTCTGAGTTTATGTCTGCCTCCCCTTCAAAGTGAGTCTAAGTGCGAAGTTTTTCTTTTGAAATCTAGTGTTCATTGGGAAAATCCAAAAACAGCTTTCTGATCTCGGATCAATGGATTCTTCAGCACCAAAAAAACGCAAAATCCAAAAAAGGATTATTTTCCATGACAACGCAAACAAACTAACCCAGAGTTGCGTGCAAATTTTAAAAACAAGAAAAAAGTAGCGGTTAAATTTGCTTTGGAGAAATTCTGAAATGAAAATGCCATCAGAAAAAAATTACATTAGCAATCGATATAAGGAAATGACGAAAAACATGCTTTTTTCGCTGTAGGAAAGGTGCTAACAATATTAATTGCTGTCAAGAAACTTTCTGGTGTGAAATTTGCAGGAAACGTAACTATTTTAGCCTGCTAAACTATTTTCGACCCATTTATGTCTTCAATAGTACGGAAAAAATGGTGCCAGAAAAACATTTGGGCTGAACTGTCACGTACAGTAGCTGTTGTGTATCATTTTTGCATGTTAAACCGCTTGTCAAAAATGCTTTTTTCAAATCCTTTCCCAAAAAAACACTGAAGTGATGAATCTCAAAAATCCGGATTTAAATTCAATCCGAAGTATCCTCCTCGAGTGTGGATACTTTGGATTCAAGATCCATTTTTGGATTTCGCCAAAAAAAACGCAAAATCCGTTTTCGGATTTTCCCACAAATCGCACCCTAAAACTGATTTCTGTGACAAAAACTTCGCACTTAGACTCGCTTTGACGAGGAGGCAGACATGAACCCGGAAATGGCCTTTTAGGTGCAATCCTGGACATATTGATTGTTCCATCTCCCATTGGATTCTCATTCCACCCCCTTCTCAATTGTGACCTCCATAAAACTTAATTGTTGCGTTTTGCAGGCTCATCAGTGGGTGCTAAATAACATGGACAAATGGGTTGAGAAATACCTTATAGCAGACAACAGTATTAGAATCAGAAATGGTAGGATGTATACTCTCTGCTATGTTATTTATGCATGGTATATAATGTATGCTGCCATTATGGATCACTTCACTAACAATAAATTATGTTTGGGTGGGCACACCGCATCATAATTATATTACAGTAGTTTTTGTTACCTAATTGAGGTGAGAAATTATCAGCATGGATATGAAGAATTCGGCCAACTCAGTGTTGTACCCAATACAAATCTCTCTGGGTTCAGGTTCTTTGTGGGTTGCATTTGCATGATAATGTAGCATTCACATTTTAATGATATGGAAATACTTGGAACAAAACGTTTTATTCCCAAAGGATGTGAATTGGGCACAACATGGACTTTGCCAAATCGGTTTGTTATTATCTATAGGGCTTCATATAGGGCTTTTTGCCAGTCATGCCTGTCCTCATTTTAGGGGCTACAGAATAAATTATTTTAAAAAACGTTATTTTGCGTACAGTCATACCTTCAGATAATTCTAGAAAGCTCTTTTTTTTTTGCTTTTATCCTAAAAATGTATCAACATATCCATATCCAGGTGCATTGGTTGTTAGCTTTAAACCATCGCCTTGATTTCAGCTTTTCATCTACCACTTGTGTTCTATCAGACTCTGATGATGACCCCTAAAAGCAGGTTTTTACAACCTCGTTCGACAAAGAGACCCTGGTAACGGGGTTGAGGTTTTTATAGTTTTGACAAGCCGGAAGAATTGCTTTTTAGAAGATTTCTACCGTGACATAGGGTGGATTTTTTGTCTTCCAGCTTCTGCATACTTGTTGATAAGTCTTGTGCCAAACAGTCACTTCAGACAAGGTTTCAGGTGAGTGAAGCTGAGATGCTTGTGTCTTAGTGGTATCTACATGAGACCGGGATGAACTAAGCCAGGTGATCTGATGACGTAATTTGGAGGACAGGAGAGAAAAATTTTAATGCCGTATCCCACAACCGCGCGCGGCCTTAGGTGTTGTTTCCAAACTCCCTGCAGTATTGCCATCGCCAAAATTCAACAGATCATTTCGTGTCTACCACATTTCCTGTTACTGAATGAACATTCAAGTAGACCCGACAAGATCTAACCTCGTCTCTGCCATGTTGAATTCGAAAATAAGGCCGCGGGCGGTTGTGGGATACGGCATTAAAAGTTTTCTCCCCAGTCCTCCGAATTACGTCACCAGATCACCTGGAGACAGCTACAGTGTATGAGTTTGTATCGGCCTCCATACATCTCTTCCTTGCGTTTACATGCGATCGGTCTGACTTCGTATCGTTTGCTAGTCCAAGACGAGAAACGCAGACCGGATCCAGAAATTTCAAGCCTGTATCCTTTTGCATCAGTGGTATATTTTAGTAGACAAAAGATATCACTGTGCCCTGAAACCAGGATTTCATACCGGGGCAAGTTCATACCGGTCTGAGTTTGTCCTTGTCTCGTGTAAATACCCCCTCACGTACATTAGGCTCCGCAGGCCCGTCGCACAATGTACAACAACGACAATTTTATTGTATTCTCCACAAGGGTATACATGTTTTAGAAATAAATACATGTACGAAGTGAAAGGGCACTGTTCCACTGAAATAACTAAGAATTTAATTAAGTCAGGGAGCCAGGCTAAAATAATAGTAAAAACATTTTATTGGCAAATTTAAGACTAAGTACATGGTGGGAAAAACAATAATTATTGGAAGGGATGGTGAGCTGGCTGCCTTTCAATGTGATATCTTTGGTTATATATTTTTCTTCTTTAGGTCACGAAGCTTTTCTGCTCCTCACAAGGAAATGCTGGTACATGTACTTCTAAATAGTTTTAGTATGAGGCTTTGATATAATTTATTGAGTGAAAAATAATAAAAGTTGCTTATCCAGATATCACAAATTAACAAAATTTAGTATTACTTAATAATTATAATTCTGCCACTTTGACATGTTGCTTTTTTGCTTTTGTTGCTTTTGTCATTTTGAGAGAGTATTGACAAGTAAACCCACCAGCTGTGTTGTTGTTTCTCATTTCAGTTGAATAAAGAAGCTCTTTCAGTTCTCCATGAGGTAGAACATTTAATCATTTTCTTGAACATTTTGCTTCTGTTGAGTTGTCACTTTGCTTTTTCTTTTTAACTTTTTATTTCTCATTTTCATTTGACCAGATTTTTAAGACACTGCTCAACCTTCTTCCACGAGCCAGGAAATATTGTGGTACGTTCATGTAATATAGAGGAGTTCAACAGAAGAAGCAGACATCAGTATTAATTAAGCCGTGTTCACATTAGGCCTTGATTATGATCGAATTATAATCGAATTAAATATGAAATGGGTTCACATCAACTTTTTACAGTCCCTGATTCAACAGTTATTTGCTAATTACAGTCCCTGATTATAATTGGATTATAATATTATTACTTCAGACAACCTCAAGGGGAAACTGTCTTGGGTTCTCTTCTCACCTCAAGCATGGTGATGATAATCGTGGCAGCCATGTGATACGGTGCCATTTCGTTTCACACTGCGAGGTTACCCTGCCTATTGTATTTGAATTTTCGCAGATGTGAACAGAACCATAATTGAATAAAATTGAATGGAGTATGATAGCCTGAATTATACTTCAGTTGATTGTAATCAACGTTGAGTGTTGAAATAAAAGTTGGTAAGATAATCATTATTAATTTTGAAGTGTGGAATAGAATGAAATGATAGTTGGAAAGATTGTTGCTGTTAGAAAACGAAAACGAAAACGAAATAGACGGCTCTCTGCTGTACTTTTTCTATGTTGGAAATGTTGTGCTGAGTGTATATAAACCCTAATTATGACACACATACACATAAGACAAATCTCTAGCAAAAGTGACCTTAGTTTTGCGAGTACAGTGGTAAAAAGCAAGAGAAATGAAATTCATGAACACTCTTAAATCAAGATTTATAGCGTAGTAAAGAAAGGTTAAAGTAATTGTATCTGAGAAAAAAGGTTTCAAAATCTTTTGATACTTTTTGTTGTAGATCGCAACATCCATGGAACAACCAAACTAGTTAGCTATTTTGCTGTGTTAAACTACTGTCTGGTGTCACAAACTGAGAAGGAAATGGTATGAGTCAACTTTGTTTTTAAATTTTGATAAGAGAATATGTCTCATCTTTTTAAAAGTTGTACTCTAAATCCAGTGGATTCTTGTTAAATGTTCCCACCGAGGTAGACATTTCCCCCCGAGTACTCTCTCAAGGCCTCTCAAGGGTATTGGACTAAGGGTTATTCCTAGAAATCTCTGAAAGCAAGGGTGTGGTGTATTCAATTGTTCCAGAGAATTAGGTGGTATTAGCTCTTCAATTTTGTCTTCCTCCGATTTTTTCTTGTTGTTTCAGTTCACATCTTGTTGTACGGATTTGTGGCGACTGTTTCATCCACTGATGTCTGAACCAAATATACCTGTCCATCCTAACAAGCAGGTATTTGAGCAAACTCTAAAGTTGTAGCTTTTGGCAATCAAAACTGAGTGGGCTGTGACAAAATATTGTAGGCGACATAGTTCTACCAGTGCATTGTATTTGGATGTGGCTAGATTCCAAGCCTCCTCCTCTTGTAAATAGCCTACTGGGCCCGGTTGTTTGAAAGCCGATTAACTTAATCCAGGATTAGCGTAAAATTTTGTTTCATGTTGTCAAGTTTTTGTTGAAAGTTTCTTTTGCTTATTTTTGTTTTTCAAGATTGACTTCTTCTAATGTAAACTTTTGCCGAATATCAGCTTTGAACAGCACATAGTAGTAGAGAAATAAACTCCTTGGTTAATTTTTAATCTCGGATTAGCGTTAATCGACTTTTGAATAACCAGGCCCTGGTTGTGACCTGCCAGTTGGAGCTCTGTAACGATATCAGACATTGATACCTTCAGATTATTTAGGTTGATTTTATGTAATTTAGCTAGATTTCTCTGCACACTCTCACTTAAACAAATCGTTTATGCGTGTACTCTAATTTTTATCTTATTCTTGAGTACAGTAGTTACTTTATAGGGAAGATATCTGTTTACAAACATTGTTTTTGTACTGCAGATGTGCCAACCACAGAAACAAAAGATCCAATAAGGCTCTGGTTGGCACATAAGTAACAATAGCTGACGTCAACAATAACGCTTTGCACTCTCATTTATAGGTTATGTCTGAGACAAAAATAATTATTAATTCTTGCTTTTCCTTTGTAGGCCTTGTTGATCTTTTGGTTTCACGCTTGTATTGACTGTGATGAAAATGTTGACTTCATCACAGAGAACACCCATGTGGCTACTAATATCCCTCTAAACTACATTCTGTAAGTTGTCTTAATTGCGATAGTTGTCATTTGTTATCACTAGTTACTTATAACTATTCTCAGTGTTACCTGTTACAGTCTTTTCTAATCTGTTGAAGTTTGATCTCTCTCTTTTTTCCAGTTCTAGTGATGAACCTGAAGTGGTGACATTTAACAGGAATGTCCTACCAGCTTATTATGGTCTGCTACGTCTATGTTGTGAACATTCTCCCTCATTCACACGGCAACTGGCTAACCACTCAAACATGAAATGGGCCTTTGAGAATCTCACTACTCGCATGAACCAATATCCACAGGTATGTTCGACACCCAGTTGTTTACACAAAAATTGTTTGTTCAAGAAAGGTAGAAGGATTGGCATAATTACTGGTTATCATGCTTGATTGACTAACTAAAAGTTGATGTTGTTGACATCAGCTTCAGGTCTGATGTATTGTCCTTCTGCTACCACCTCACCAAGATATTTCACACACTCCTTGCTATCGACTTACTAATCTATCACATCCTAATTGTTACGGAATGTTTTCGGATGAATGTGATGTGTAACACCACCTGTTTGTCCTAGCCAGGAGCAAAATAAAATTTGGCAAAATAACACCTTCCTGCAGCCTACAAGGTGCATGAGCTCGCCATGTTGGCACAGCATCACTCAACTTCATAACAGAATGCAACACATTGCAGTGGTTTTACATCATATTGGGACATTTCTTCATTTCTGTAATCCTTGAAGGATTTAGCAATAAATTATGTTTGTTTCTTTGCTTGCACTGTGTTCCAACGCTGTTTGGCTGATTGCTTAGTAAAGTGTTATTTTTGTTTTTGTGTACGCCAGTTAAAGTTATTAAATGCATGTTCACAAATTATTTCCTCTGTTTTGTGTTTTACGTGTGCTATACAAATCATGCTCACTCATGATCATCAAGGACTATGGAAAATGAACTTAAGTTATCTTTGTGAAACATCTAGGCAGTGGAGGAGCTTTTGGCACTGATGCGGTTGTTTGCTGGAGTAGCCAGCTGTGATGCCACAAAAGAGAAGACCAAAGAAGAAGAAGCCGTTGAGGCAACATTCAGAAGAGACACCATAGTGCTTTACCAAAACTGCCTGGATGGTGGAGCATCATGGACAACTCTCATCAGGTATCCATAAGCGAGTGCTGGTTTAAATTGTTCATGTTCAACTGCGCTGAAAAATCTGATGATGCTCAGATAAGAAAATTGAAACAGTGTAGTGAAAATAACGACTTCAATGAGAGAGATTGCCATGAATTATGAAAATTCAGTGGTTACAAAAGACCGTAGGGAGTGAAAGGAGAACTGAAGGCCAAAATCAGCAATTTTTCCAACTTTTTTTTTGGAAAGCTTAACATAAGTAAAGTTAAGTTTGTGGAGTTATTTCTTCTTGTTTCCTGTTTTTTGCAAGAAAATTATGTTCGAAGTTGGGCTTTTGCCGGTTTTTCGGCCTTGTCAGTGCAGGCTCAAAAACTAAATTAGCAGCCTGCTGTGACATTCAATATGGGGAACAGAGATTTCATAATTAAGAGAAACAAGGTAAACACAAATGCTGCTGTGGGTATTTTCTTTGTTGCTTTGCTGTTTCTTCGCAGGCTCAATATTCACAACAAACGTCAGTCTAAACACTGCTTTTATATGGGGCTTTCTTGTATGGCTTCCCCATATCATACGTCATAAACTGCAAAAATGGCCACTGACTCCTCCATTCTGAGCGGCAATGCTGATGGCCCAAAAATTATCAGAAAAAAGTTGAAAAAATTATTGTGCATGGGTCTTATACACCTTATTCCAAAATGCCCGCCATTTTAGTATTCTTTTGTTTCCATGCAAATTGGCCCTTATGTCCTCGTTCAAGCTAAAATATTCTTTTGAATTTTACATTTGAAAGCGAGGCCATAAGGGCCAATTTGCATGGAAACAAAGGAATAACAAAATGGGCAGCCA
>NC_090880.1:2286137-2301137 GCF_036669935.1 Montipora foliosa
CTGTGTTACTGCACTACCACACATACGCATTGCATGCCCATCATCAGTTTTGATAATTTCTAATACCAGCAGGACATTGAAGTCCTCAAAGAAAACAATACAGAGAGATGGAATGTAGCCCAAGGTTAACCCTGAACAAATGCATATTCTTATGCAGGGGTCTATAATACTACATAGGTGGATTTTATACTGGTCTATTAAATTAAACCTCTTGAGGTGAATATTGGTGCATTCTGGCTTCTCTCTAATGATGGAATGAGGAAGTGGTTCATAGCCACGTAAAGACTTTGTTTTGGCTTCTCTCTGTTATCTAAATTATTGGAACAATGTATAGAATAAAGTATAAGATTTGGCTGAGTCTTCCATTAAACTAAAATTGTGTTGTGTGACCAGAAACCAGTTTTCAGTTTTTAAGTGTACTAAATATTTGTTTGTATTGTACAGATGACTCTGTAACACATTTTCTATAATTCTCCTCAGCTGGTATTTCTAAGACTTTTAAGTACATGTGCATAAGTTCCTTTTGATTCAAATGCCAACCGCAACAGTTTCAGGTATTCAGGGTAAACTGCAATATTCCGATCGAAGGTTGGCTCGCAAAATGTTGACTTTGGATAGGTATTGAGATGGAAGTGAAACACAGATGTAACATAACAGCAAAGTAAAAATCAGCAAGTAAAATGTGGATAGCTTTGATCTAGATAAACTGCTTATGCACATTGCTCTTTTGTCTCTAAGTATTAATCTGCAAAACACAATGTTGGCCAATATAGAGTAGTAAAGTATAAAACTTATACACTGCAGGGAAATTATACTACCTTCACTGAGTAAATTGAACATACCCCTGTTTCCTCAGAAAAGAAACCAACTAGTATGTACGTTTGTCCATGTTCATCTTCACAGTTTGATCCTTGAATTAATTATTGTGGACCTAGTGTTCTTGTGTCACTCCACCTGCTTTTGGGTGAATTTGTTGAATAGTTTATCACTCTCTCATTAGGGGTGGTGTAATCCAAATTAATCAGCTGAGATCCTCGCATACTTGCGAGCATTGATGGGCAACCTTCTTCTGACCTTTATGTTAATGTTCCTACGTCCTAGTAGCCTGTAGACTAACAGCGAGTAGGGCATTGTTTCGTTTCTTCCCATTCCAATATCTTGTCAACATGTACACTGGCTAAACAAGCTTTGTAGAGAGCTTCATTTTTAAAATGGCTGATGGGTATAGCTGATTCTACCTGCCACTTGTTTTGATCAGAGTCATACATTTCAACTGATAATTCTGTTGACTTACTAGAGCTCTTTGAGCCACCAACAACATACAAAGCTCCTTTAAAGCACACCATGCTTGCAGAGTGCCGTGGTTTATTGAGACTGGGTATAATTTGCCATTCATTAGTTGAAGGGTTGTAAACCTCACATGTGCTAAGAACTGCAGGTATAATCCCAATCTCTCCTTTCATCCCCCCAGCAACATAGATCTTCCCATTCATGGCTGCTCCAAATGCATTATGTCTGGCATTGATCATGGGTGCAAGCTCTTCCCAAACATTTTCATCAGGATTAAATTTCTCCACTTTGGTTGTTGCAGTAATACACTTGTTTTCATTATCAGTGCCACCCATTACGTAAACAAAGTGAGCATTAGCCACACCACAGGCCCCCCAGCGACTGAGTGCACCACTTCCACAGACTTTCCATACATTTTCTTCAAGGTTGTATTTAAAAACGGTGTTCTCAGGGACAGCTTCAGTGTTGGTTAAGGCGTACAAGCTGCTGTGACCATCCAGTACAAACAAATTCGAGAACTCTTCTCTCCATTTGAACTTTGTCTGAATTGCTCCCCAGGAGTTGGTGGTTGGCATGTAGTATTCTGCTACCTGTGACTGGTTGTTCTCAACTTTCTGCTTGCTAAATATGTAAACCCTATCTCTGTACTGGATTATGGAATGGTCCCTATGTTCCAAGGTAGTGTCTATCAACTGATGCCACTTTTTTTCACTTGGGTAATAACATAGTGCTTTCCGGCCACCACAGACAAAAATCACATCCTCATTCATCTCCAAGCATTTTCTTGCTGGTTTCGTATAACTCTCTCCAGTGCCATTTAAAATGAACTTGACACATTCCACCACAAAATTGACACAATCCAGGTTAGTTTTTATCAACTCTTCATTAAGCAATTCGTTCAACAGAAATTGATGTGACATAGATGTCAGGCGGACTTGATGCAAAAGTTTGGGAAAGCTCTCTTCCCTTTCATTCTTGTTGTGCCACACCCACTTCAGGATTCCCTTAAAAATTTCTTCCTCTGCCGCAACAATGACGTCATCGCTGGACACCCAGTTAAGCACTTGCGTGACATCAAAACCCAGAAAATCAGTTGTTCCCATAACTTCACTGAAATTTGCATTGATCATCTTGCACGATTCTTCCATAAGCCCAAAAGACTGGTACTTTTCAGCAAAATAATAATTGAAAACACAGTTCTCCGTTGTCAAATTCATCTTCAAAAATTCACCAGCCAGTGTTTTTAAACCTGGTAAGAGAAGATAATCTGCGGTTGCAATCAAATCGTGACTGTTTTCCTCGGTCACTGAGACATTTCCCGTGTAAATGTATGCAATAACTTGTTCAATCACAGCTGCAGTTGCTTCTTCAAGTTCGATTTTGATCAAATGTTCTTTGCTCTCTTTCATGTCGCTCTCAAGGAGTGACAAGAAGAACGGGCTTGATGCGGCTAACACGAGTTTGTGAGCTTTAAACTCCTCGTCCTTTACTGCAACTGCCACATCACAGAAACGTTCATTTCTTCTCAGGGCATCGATACGTTCTATGAGTTCTTCACAGTGTTGTTTAGGGTCTGGAGACATAGTGTGAGACACAGTTGCCATGATGAATCAAATCCAAGGCCGAGGCGGAAGTTATACCGAGGACAAAGGTCCTTTTTTGATGACTCCAGACAATATTGCCGGTGTGGGGGTACAGGGGAGATCAGTTCAGTGTATTCCTCATTTCATCTTATTGAATTTCATCGTTTCATCGATCAAAAAATACGTTAAAAGATCCAAGCTTGTGTCTAGTGTACGCTCTCAACAAATTTAAGCCGATAACTCAGATCTTTTGCAAAGTTTCTTTTCCTCCCTACCCCTCCCTCGAAGTTGGGCCTTTTGCTTAGCCATCCGGAAATTAAAGTGTTTGGCAACCTCGTTCCCAGTGTTTGATTTTCGATTCGTTTGTCTCTGTTCAATATGGCTGCTGTAATGGAGGCAATTTCTGCTCAACCTTCGCAACACTGTCACGAACTTATCGCGCGTCTTGATGCCCTGAGAGAAAGCAGACGTTTTTGTGATGTGACAGTCGCGGTAAAAGGCGAAGAGTTTAAAGCTCACAAAATTGTGCTAGCTGCAGCGAGCCCGTTCTTCTTGTCGCTTTTTGAAACGAATATGAGAGAGAGCAACGAGAATTTGGTCAAAATCGAACTTGAAGAGACAACAGCCTTCATTATGGGAGATGTACTGAAGTACATTTACACAGGGTGTGTTTCAGTCACTGAAGAGAGGGCCCATAATTTGATCGCGACTGCGGATTATCTTCTATTACCAGGCTTAAAAACATTGGCTTGTGAGTTTGTCATGAGCAATGTGACATCTGAGGGTTGCCTTTTCAATTACTTGTTTGCTTATAAATATCAGTGTCCAGAGCTAAAGAAAAAGTCTTGCGAGATGATTAAATTAAATTTTAGTGTTGTCATGGGAACAGAGGAATTTTTAAAACTTGATGTGGACCAAGTCATGGGGTGGGTGTCTAGTGATGACGTCATCGTTCGTGCTGAGGAAGAAATTTTCTGTGGCATTGTGAATTGGGTAGCATACAGTAAGGTGGAAAGAGAAAAGTATTTACCAGACTTGCTGCACCAGATCCGTGTGTCATCCATGTCACACAGTTTTTTACTGTATGAGTTGGTGGAGGAAGAGCTCATCAAAACTAACCGCGGGTTTTTAAATTTTGTGGTGGATTCCATGAGGGGAATCTTAAACACTGATCAAGAACAAATTGGCAAGCATCCACGAAAATGCCTGGATACACAGAGCGATGTAATTTTTGTTTGTGGTGGAAGAAAGTGCTCATGCTATCTACCAGATCAAGACTTGTGGTCTCAATTGCCTGACATGATTTTTGACAGTAAGAATCAGCCTTGTGTACAATTTAGAGATAAAATTTACACTTTCAACAATCAAAACTCAAAGACTGGCCAAGCCAAAGTGGCACAATACTACTTGTCTTCATCAAATGCCTGGGTGGCCATCCAGACAAGGCTTCCAGCAGAGGGAGAAGAATTTTCCAGCTTAACGACACTAAATGGGAAAATTTATGGAACAGGTAGATTTAGTGGGATTCTGTTTGAGTATAATCCCAGTAAAAATGAGTGGGCTGTAAAGACACAGGCCATGGGTCGTTGGGGATGCTGTGGTGTCAGTGATGGCAAGCATATCTACGTAGTAGGTGGCACTTTGCATGAACCGCGTGAACACACAATCGGATCCTTCAAAGTGGAAAGGTTCGATCCAAATTTAAACAAGTGGGAAGAGGCTGCAGCTATGAATGAAGCAAGGCATAATGCCTTTGGTACTGCTATGAATGGCAAGATATACATTGCAGGTGGTATAACAGCAGATTTGAGTGAGATGTACAGTCCATCCACTAATGAATGGCAGTTGATGGCAGCTCCAAAAGTCCCACGTGATTACGTAAGCATGGTAAGCTTGAGTGGATCCCTTTACATACTTGGAGGCTTTAGAGATGAAATAACTGAATTAAGAGAGTGTTGTGTGGAAATGTTTGATTTTGAAATGATGGAATGGAAAATAAAATCAGCTATTCCTATTGACAGTACAAGTGCAACAAAAAGAGAAACAGGATATGCCTTCAAGGCTTGCTTTGCAAGAGTTGATAGAAATGAGTTGTGAGGAGTCCAACAATCCAAAATGCTGAGACTGACAATTCTAATTATGGAAATGTGCCAGTTAAATTTGGAGCTTGTAACTTTGCTGAATACATGTGTCAATAAGGTCTGATATTGAGCTTAAAGATTTCCTTCTCAGTTCAAGTCTGGCATTTTATCCAGGTTACTGTACAATGCAATTAAGTTCAAGTATTGCGAATGGTTCCTTGCTTCTGAGAAGTCTTTAAATCTGTAGTTGTGAAAATGAAGGAAGCAACACAAGCATTAAACTGCAATTAACCTTGTTAATTTTGTTAATGATGTTGTTGGCTTTCAAATAATTGAAGTCTCTAATGTCAATGGACTTTGAATTCTTCACACTTTTCTTGTTAGTTCCTTGTGTTATTTTTGCTATGAATTACTCTCAATTAGACTATCACCACATTTTTTAAAGTTGTTGTGAAGAGTATCCTTTGAACAACCCGTGAAAGAAACTTTTGGATCCAGTCTGTAATTTATTTTGCATGTGTTCATGGAAAGAAGCTTCATATTTGCCTTGATTGCGGCCAATCATTTTCAAGAAAGTATCAGGTCACCTTATCACCTCGTGTCATTTTACATCCAATCGAGCGATTGTTATAAAATGTTAAAATATACATTATTTTCCTCTGAAGTTTGGAATTCTTCCAACATTATGGATAAAGATCAGGAAAAGTTTTATAAGTGCATATTGCCAGCTCAGCTGCTTTGTGCGTCTTCTTGTAAGGATGTTGCATCCAAAGACTGAAAGTAATTTATCAGCAATGGGTGTGAGTCCTTTATCAAGGTTTCCAGAGTTCCAGACTCCAAGAAACAGATGAAAGCATGAGGCCCAGGCTGACTGCTTTTATTGTTTCGAGATTATCTATAAGTTTGAAAAGAATAATGTCAGCTGGTCTAACACAGTGACTAAGTTAAGTCTCTGTTACGAGCCTAGGAAGGCCCATCAGGCCGGAGTTTATCTCCGGTTTCCGTAGCATGAAGCGACTAGGAGTATTTATACTCCCCCCTGGATGGGAAGCTAGTCCATCTTGTTTTGAGATTATCTATAAGTTTGAAAAGAATAATATCAGCTGGTCTAACACAGTGACTACAGTCTGCATGGCTATGTTATAATTCTCTCTGCCTTGCGGATTTTTGCAATTTCTTGGAGTCTGTCACATCGACTTTTGGGCCATTGCACCCCCTAACCTCAAAGGAGTAGTCAAATTAAGATACTGCTAAGGCCTCGTGCATGTACATTTGAAGTTAGGTGTGGTGTCAGAGGCTTAAGTTGGCGGATTCATTTGAAAGCCCCAGGCCTCGCAGAGACTTCTTTTGTTATTCCATCCACATGATCCTGCCAGCTCAGTGTCTAATAGGCTTCTTCAACTGAAGATATCAATAAGGCAATTCTTGGCAGGTTCAAAACATAGGTCATAGGTCATTGTTTTACCAATAAAGATACAACCCTAACTGTATACCATTACTAACATTAGGCCTAAAATCTTTTGTTAAGACCTAAGTAGGCCTAAGGTTAACTTAAATGAGTGTTTAGGGTTCTTTCTGTATTAGTAAAACAATGACCTGTGACCTGTGTTTTGAACCTGCCGAGAATTGCCGGGCAATTCTTTCATTTAATTTCAATTCAGACCTTGATTTAAGGGACCGAGTCTACTTCTATTTGACCCAAATTCGTACTTCATGTCCTCGCCGGTTGTGAAGAAGGCCTTAGTCAATCCAAATACAAAGTTAAGGGTAATGGGGTAAAGTCTCTGTTACGACCCTAGAAAGGCCCATCAGGCCGGCGCTTATCTCTGATTTCCGTAGCATGAAGCAACTAGGAATATTTCTACTCCCCCTGGATGGGATGCTAGTCCAGCGCAGGGTTACCAAGAACACAACACAATGTCCCCGCGGTCAGGACCAGAACCCGGACCACTCGATCCCGAGTCGAGCGCTCTAATCATGAGGCCACCGCACCTCCCCATTAAAGTAACATGCTATGTTCTTATTGACTGAGTTGGAGGGCCGGACATGAAAATATCTGGCCCGAGGTCATGGTGTACGGACCGTGCGCAGCGAGGTCTGTGCGCTATGACGAAGGGCTCATCATTTTCCTGTCTGGCCGACCTAAACTCAGTCAATTATCATTAATGGCCTCTCTACACCATTCTTTACACCATTCATGGACAATATAAGTAACAAAAATTTGCACAGAAAATTTATCTAATGCGTTGTTTGCATTTGCCCTTTTGGCTGTAAGTAACTTGGATGCCGTTCAAAAGCAACAAAATCCTCTGAAATCGCGTCGCACGTTGGCAACGAACAACTCGCTGCAGTCGCCGTGCAAGTTGCCGTTTCTCTAGGTCAACCTAATGCCGATGTGGTGAGTAATTCTTAACTTTTGTTGGTCTGCTTTTTGTTATTGTGGGTATGTACCCACGGCTAAGTTTTCCCTGAGCTTGGCTTCCTGAAGGAGTATCTTATACCCTTCCGTTGCTGTGTCCCTAGAAGGGGTGTTTCGAGGTTGCATCCCATAATAGCTATTTGAAACAATAGAAATCAAAATGACCGCCGTATTGAAAAAAGGTCTATTCTCCCGGTATTGCTACGACTGTTAAGTGCATGTAGCATCACAGAAACTTGTAACACATCTGCATACTGCTTTTGATTCAAATGCCAACCACAACAGTTTCAGGTATTCAGGGCAAACTGCAACATTCAGATCAAAGGTTGCCTCGCAAAAGGTTAACCTTGGACTGTGGTACTGCGCTGGATGTGAAACACAGATCTGTATAACATAACAGAAAAGTAAAAATCAGCGAGTAAAATGGGGATAGCTTTGATCTAGATAAACTGCTTATAAATGCACATTGCTCTTTTGTCTCTAAGTATTATCTGCAAAACATTATTGGAATGCTGAACATGGCCAATATGCAGATACGGAGTCCTAAAGTATAAAACTTTACACTGCAGGGAATATGCTAACTTCACTAAGTAAAAGTAATTGAAGATGCCCCTGTTTCCTCAGAAAAGAAACCAACTAGTATGACTTGTATGTTTGTCCCGGCATGTTCATTTTCAAAGTTTGATCCTTGAATTAATTATTGTGGACCTAGTGTTCTTGTGTCACTCCACCTGCTTTTTGGCGAATTTGTTGAATAGTTGATCACTCTTTCATTAGAGGTGGTGTCATCCAAATTTATCAGCTGAGATCCCAGCATACTTGTAAGAATTGACGGGCAAGCTTCTTCTGACGTTTATGTCAATGTTCCTACCTAAAGCATTGTGTCATTTTCCTCCCCATGCTCATATAAACACCTTGTCAACATGCAGTCTGGCTATACAAGCTTTGTAGAGAATATCATTTTTAAATTTCCCTTTCCTTTGCCTGTCATGGCTGACAGGTATAGCTGATTCTATCTGCCACTTGTTTTGATCAGAGTCATAAGTTTCAACAGATAATTCTGTTGATTTACTAGAGCTGTTTGCACCACCAATAACATACAAAGCTCCTTTAAAGCACACCACGCTTGCAGAATGCCGTGGTTTATTGAGACTGGCTATAATTTGCCATTCATTAGTTAAAGGGTTGTAAACCTCACATGTGCTAAGAACTGTACGCATCATCTCATTCTTTTGTATCCCACCAGCTACATAGATCTTCCCATTCATGGCTGCTCCAAAAGCATTATGTCTGGCCTCTATCATGGGTGCAACCTCTTCCAAAACATCTTCAGAAAGTTCATGTTTCTCCACTTTGGTTGTTGCAGTGATACTTCTGTTTTCAGAATCACAGCCACCTATTATGTAAATGAAATGACCTTCAGCCACACCACAGGCACCCCAGCGAAAAAGTAAACCCTTCTTACATACTTCCCATGTGTTGTTTTTGATGTTGTATTCAAAAATTGTGTTCTGACAGCCAGCTTCAGTGCTGGTTAAGACATACAAGCTGCTGTGACCATCCAGTACAAACAAACTCGAAAACTGTTCTGTATATTCAAATTTTGTCTGAATTGATCCCCAGGAGTTGGTGGTTGTCATGTAGTATTCTGCCACCTGTGACTGGTTTTTCTCAACTTCTTGCTTGCTAAATATGTAAACCCTATCTCTATACTGGATTATGGAGTGGTCTTCATGTTCCAAGGTTGTGTCCATCAACTGATGCCATTTTTTTTCACTTGGGAAATAACAAAGTGCTTTCCGCCCACCACAAACAAAAATCACGTCTTCATTTTCCTCCAAGCATTTTCTTGCTGGTTTGATAGACCTCTCTCCAGTGCCATTTAAAATCAACTTTAAACATTCCAACACAAAATTGACACAATCCAGGTTGGTTTTTACCAACTCTTCATTAAGCAATTCATTAAACAGATATTCATGTGAAATGGACATCAGGCGGACTTGATGCAAAAGTTTGGGAAAGCTCTCTTCTCTTTCATTCCTGTTGTGCCACACCCACTTCAGGATTCCCTTAAAAATTTCTTCCTCAGCCGTAACAATGACGTCATCGCTGGACACCCAGCTAAGCACTTGCGTGACGTCAAGACCCAGAAAATCAGTCGTTCCCATAACTTCACTGAAATTTGCATTGATCATCTGGCACGATTCTTCCATAAGCCCAAAGGACTGGTACTTTTCAGCAAAATAATAATTGAAAACACAGTTCTCCGTTGTCAGATTCATCTTCAAAAATTCACCAGCCAGTGTTTTTAAACCTGGTAAGAGAAGGTAATCTGCGGTTGCAATCAAATCGTGACTGTTTTCCTCGGTCAGCGAGACATTTCCCGTGTAAATGTATGCAATAACTTGTTCAATCACAGCTGCAGTTGCTTCTTCAAGTTCGATTTTGATCAAATGTTCTTTGCTCTCTTTCATGTCGCTCTCAAGGAGTGACAAGAAGAACGGGCTTGATGCGGCTAACACGAGTTTGTGAGCTTTAAACTCCTCGTCCTTTACCGCAACTGCCACATCACAGAAACGTTCATTTCGTCTCAGGGCATCGATACGTTCTATGAGTTCTTCACAGTGTTGTTTAGGATCTGGCGACATAGTGTGACACACAGTTGCCATGATTTATCAAATCCAAGGCCGAGGCGGAAGTTATACCAAGGACAAAGGTCCTTTTTTGATGACTCCAGACAATATTGCCGGTGTGGGGGTACAAGGGAGATCAGTTCAGTGTATTCCTCATTTCATCTTATTGAATTTCATCGTTTCATCGATCAAAAAATACGTTAAAAGATCCAAGCTTGTGTCTAGTGTACGCTCTCAACAAATTTAAGCCGATAACTCAGATCTTTTGCAAAGTTTCTTTTCCTCCCTACCCCTCCCTCGAAGTTGGGCCTTTTGCTTAGCCATCCGGAAATTAAATATGTTGTTTGGCAACCTCGTTCCCAGTGTTTGATTTTCGCAAAAAAGCCCTGGGAACGCGATTCAATATGGCTGCTGTAATGGAGGCAATTTCTGCTCAACCTTCGCAACACTGTCACGAACTTATCGCACGTCTTGATGCCCTGAGAGAAAGCAGACGTTTTTGTGATGTGACAGTCGCGGTAAAAGGCGAAGAGTTTAAAGCTCACAAAATTGTGCTAGCTGCAGCGAGCCCGTTCTTCTTGTCGCTTTTTGAAACGAATATGAGAGAGAGCAACGAGAATTTGGTCAAAATCGAACTTGAAGAGACAGCAGCCTTCATTATGGGAGATGTACTGAAGTACATTTACACAGGGTGTGTTTCAGTCATCGAGGAGACGGCCCATAATTTGATCGCGACTGCGGATTATCTTCTATTACCAGGCTTAAAAACATTGGCTTGTGAGTTTGTCATGAGCAATGTGACATCTGAGGGTTGCCTTTTCAATTACTTGTTTGCTGATAAATATCAGTGTCCAGAGCTAAAGAAAAAGTCTTGCGAGATGATGAAATTAAATTTTAGTGTTGTCATGGAAACAGAGGATTTTCTGAAACTTGATGTGGACCAAGTCATGGAGTGGGTGTCTAGTGATGACGTCATCGTTCGTGCTGAGGAAGACGTTTTCCGTGGCATTATGAATTGGGTAGCATACAGTAAGGTGGAAAGAGAAAAGTATTTACCAGACTTGCTGCACCAGATCCGTGTGTCATCCATGTCACACAGTTTTTTACTGAATGAATTGGTCGAGGAAGAGCTCATCAAAACTAACCATGTGTTTTTAAATTTTGTGGTGGATTCCCAGAGGGGAATCTTAAACACTGATCAAGAACAAATTGGCAAGCATCCACGAAAATGCCTGGATACACAGAGCGATGTAATTTTTGTTTGTGGTGGAAGAAAGTGCTCATGCTACCTACCAGATCAAGACTTGTGGTCGCAATTGCCTGACATGATTTTTGACAGTAAGAATCAGCCTTGTGTACAATTTAGAGATAAAATTTACACTTTCAACAATCAAAACTCAAAGACTGGCCAAGCCAAAGTGGCACAATACTACTTGTCTTCATCAAATGCCTGGGTGGCCATCCAGACAAGGCTTCCAGCAGAGGGAGAAGAATTTTCTAGCTTAACGACACTAAATGGGAAGATTTATGGAACAGGTAGATTTAGTGGGATTCTGTTTGAGTATGATCCCAGTAAAAATGAGTGGGCTGTGAAGACTCCGGCCATGGGTCTTTGGGGATGCTGTGGTGTCAGTGATGGCAAGCATATCTACGTAGTAGGTGGCACTTTGCATGAACCACGTGAACACACAATCGGATCATTCAAAGTGGAAAGGTTCGATCCAAATTTAAACAAGTGGGAAGAGGCTGCAGCTATGAATGAAGCAAGGCATAATGCCTTTGGTGCTGCTATGAATGGCAAGATGTACGTTGCAGGTGGTATAGCAGCAAATTTGAGTGAGATCAGAAACTCATAAGGGTTGAAACGTGTAACGGCCCCTTGTGTGCTTAGAAACAAGCTTCCGAATATTCAATTTGCTAAGTACCATATTTGGAACAACAACAGCGAGGCGTTTCCAAATATGGTACTTAGCACTGAAACATTCAACCAATCAGTTCGCACTGAATATTCGGAAGCTGTGAACGCGCGTTACACGTTTCAACCCTTATGGGTTTCTGGTGAGATGTACAGTCCATCCACTAATGAATGGCAGTTGATGGCAGCTCCAAAAGTCCCACGTGATTACGCAAGCATGGTAAGCTTGAGTGGATCCCCTTACATACTTGGAGGCTTTAGAGACGAAATAACTGAATTAAGAGAGCGTTGTGTGGAAATGTTTGATTTTGAAATGATGGAATGGAAAATAAAATCAGCTATTCCTATTGACAGTACAAGTGCAACAAAAAGAGAAACAGGATATAAACAGGATATGCCTTCAAGGCTTGCTTTGCAAGAGTTGATAGAAATGAGTGGTGAGGAGTCAAACAATCCAAAATGCTGACACTGACAGTTCTAATTATGGAAATGTGCCAGTTAAATTTGGAGCTTGTAACTTTGCTGAATACATGTGTCAATAAGATCTGATATTGAGCTTAAAGATTGCCTTCTCAGTTCAAGTCTGGCATTTTATCCAGGTTACTGTACAATGCAATTAAGTTCAAGTATTGCCAATGGTTCCTTGCTTCTGAGAAGTCTTTAAATCTGTAGTTGTGAAAATGAAGGAAGCAACACAAGCATTAAACTGCAATTAACCTTATTAATTTTGTTAATGATGTTGTTGGCTTTCAAATAAGTGAAGTCTCTAATGTCAATGGACTTTGAATTCTTCACACTTTTCTTGTTAGTTCCTTGCATTATTTTTGCTATGAATTACTCTCAATTAGACTATCACCACATTTTTTAAAGTTGTTGTGAAAAGTATCCTTTGAACAACCCGTGAAAGAAACTTTTGGATCCAGTCTGTGATTTATTTTGCATGTGTTCATGGAAAGAAGCTTCATATTTGCCTTGATTGCGGCCAATCATTTTCAAGAAAGTATCAGGTCACCTTATCACCTTGTGTCATTTTACATCCAATCGAGCGATTGTTATAAAATGTTAAATACATTATTTTCCTCTGAAGTTTGGAATTCTTCCAACATTATGGACAAAGATCAGGAAAAGTTTTATAAGTGCATATTGCCAGCTCAGCTGCTTTGTATGTCTTCTTGTAAGGATGTTGCATCCAAAGATTGAAAGTAATTTATCAGCAATGGGTGTGAGTGCTTTATCAAGGTTTCCAGAGTTCCAGACTCCAAGAAACAGATGAAAGCATGAGGCCCAGGCTGACTGCTTTTATTGTTTCGAGATTATCTATAAGTTTGAAAAGAATAATATCAGCTGGTCTAACACTACAGTCTGGCTATGATATAATTCTCTCTGCCTTATGATTTTTTCCATTGCACCCCCTAACCTCAAAGGAGTAGTCAAATTAAGGTAATGCTAAGGCCTCGTGCATGTACATTTGAAGTTAGGTCTTGTGAGGCTTAATTTGGCGGATTCATTTGAAAGCCCCGGGGCTCGCAGAGACTTTTTTTGTTATTCCATCAGCATGATCCTGCCAACTGAGTGTCAAATAAGCTTCAACTGAAGATATCTATAAGACAATTCTCGACAGGTTTAAAACACAGGTCATAGGTCATTGTTTTACCAGTAAAGATACAACCCTAACCTGTATACCATTGCTAACATTAGGCCTAAAAACTTTTGTTTAGACCTAAGTAGGCCTAAGGTTAACTTAAATGAGTGTTTAGGGTTCTTTCTGTGTTGGTAAAACAATGACCTGTGACCTGTGTTTTTGTACCTGGCGGGCAATTCTTTCAATTAATTCCAATTCAGATCTTGATTTAAGGGACCCAGTCTAATGACTGTTGTGAGGACTTCTGTTTGACCCAAATTCGGACTTAATGTCCTTGCCGGTTGTGAAGAAGGCCTTAGTCAATCCAAATATAAAGTTAAAGGGTAAAGGGGTAAAGTCTCTGTTACGGCCCTAGAAAGGCCCATCAGGCCGGCGCTTATCTCCGGTTTCCGTAGGATGAAGCAACTAGGAATATTTCTACTACCCCTAGATGGGATGCTAGTCCAGCGCAGGTTTACCCCCATTTTCACCTGTACCCATTTATACACCTGGTTGGAGAGAGGCACCGTGAGAGTAACATAATGACATAACATAATGACCCTCGCCAGGACCAGAACCCGGACCACTCGATCCGGAGTCGAGCGCCCTAATCATGACCGCGCCTCCCCATTAAAGTAACATGCTATGTACTTATTGACTGAGTTGGAGGGCCGGATATGAAAATACTTGGCCCGAGGTCATGGTGTACGGACCGTGCGCAGCGAGGTCTGTGCGCCATGGCGAAGGGCTCATCATTTTCCTGTCTGGCCGACCTAAACTTAGTCAATTAGCATTTTATCAATGGGCTCTCTACACCATTCTTTACACCATTCATGGACAACATAAGTAACAAAAATTTGCACAAAAAATTTATCTAATGCGTTGTTTGCATTTGCCCTTTTGGCTGTAAATAACTTGGATGCCGTTCAAAAGCAACGAAATCCTCTGAAATCGCGTCGCACGTTGGCGACGAACAACTCGCTGCAGTCGCCGTGCAAGTTGCCGTTCCTCTTGGTCAACCTAATGCCGATGTGGTGAGTAATTCTTACTTTTTGTTGATCTGCTTTTCGTTATTGTGCGTATGTACCCACGCGGCTAAGTTTTCCCTGAGCTTGGCTTTCCCGAAGGGGTATCTTATACCCTTCCGTTGCTGTGTCCCTGGAAGGGGTGTTTCGAGGTTTCCTCGCTTCGGGATTTTTTCTCCAATTCCTAATATTTTCCTTTCGTTTTAGGGGAATTCTAAGCGATTAAAGAACTTTCAATTCAACCAAGAAGAAGCTGCCGTCCAGCGTGTTTTCATAAATAAGTTGGTGTGATTGGAAGCGGTAAACCCCAAAGCGTAGGAACCCCAGTACCTTCGGTTCATATGGTTTCAACGCTCATCACAAAAGCTTCACTGAGTTTCTTTCATTTCGAACATGGACGCTTTTGTAGCAGGGGAATTGCACAGGCATGTTG
>NC_090880.1:2308637-2311137 GCF_036669935.1 Montipora foliosa
AAATTCATATGATCCTCCCATTTAAGTGGCTTAAAAACTTGTAAGTGTCCCCTATTTTCTAAGTTCCTAAAAATTAATGTTGACAGTTTTATTCTATTTGTTGGAATTTGCTGTGTGAAACAATATGTTGACAAAAATTTGATGCACATGCTATCCTTTTGCCACTCAATCACTGATTGACTGGCTTAAAAGTAGCTTTTTTTGGAATTGAGGTAGATGGTAACTTTTCAGTTGTTCATTTTAAACTACAAATTAATGTAATTTGTGATAATTGTAAATTAGCCTAAGTTTCTATTTTGCCGGCTCGTATCAGTGGCCTGATGAGCCGTGTAGGTGCGCAGTGGGAGCGGGAACAAGTCCAGATTAATCTATTGTTATATCGCACTGAACTTCGTTAGGTTGTATATCAGAGTTTTTTATTATTGTAAACTATGTTTTTTACTAAGGATACCTAGAATCCCAACAGTCGCCCCACTGCCTTGGTCAGGAGGAACACGTTCCCCGGTTTTTTCCACCTGCTGGTTTTTAGGGGTTTTCGTGTCCGGCTCTGATGCATCGCACTTCTTTTGGTATAGATTTGGTATATAAATGTTTTTGTATCCATTCTAAAGCTAAATAAATGGCACAGTGGCTTAGCTGGCCAACGCGCTCAAATATTATTGTTGTGTTAGTGTGGTTGAGTAGTCAAAGGAAAATGGAAGTTGTTTTTTTAGACTGCTCAAATACTTTTTTATCGTCCTTACCAACTACTTTGCGGCCAAACTCCCACCCTTAATGGGTTGAAGATTTTTAACTTCAACCCTTAATCCAACCGGGTTAAAAACAAACGGAAAAGATCGGTCCAGTTTTCGTCTCTTTTCTCAGGCGATGTCCTTATTGTAGGATAGTAAAAAACTCAATGGGGCTTTTTTTATGGATCTCCGTGACATAAATATCTAATGAAACCAACTTGAACGCAGCCGTCAAAATTGATTGCACGCATTCAAAATACCCAAGCTGTGATTGGATAATTCGAACGGGACCTTTACATAAGCAGTCTTTTCATTTGATGTCACAATTTAATGCCAAAGCATTGTGGGATTAGTATGCGGGAAAAAAAAACAAACATTTTTGCGATGTTTATCCGTATTTTATTCCCATAATGCGCAGTAGGGCGTTATGAGTTACCCCACTTTTCAAACAAAGGGAACAGACTGACTTGTACAATAGACTACTTTGGAAAATACCATGATACTCTTTGTTTGCCCTTTCCCCCCCCCCCCCCCCCCCTCCCCTACTGCTAAATCACTAGGAGTTCTCATCGATGATGGGCTTACTTGGTGGAGCCATATTGATAATTTAACCAAGAAAATTGCCTCTGGTATTGAGGCCGTAAAACGAATCAGGCATCTTATCTCCTATGGGACCTTTTATTCTATTTACCAGGCCCTGAACGTGTAGTATAACCGATTCAACTACTGCAATATTGTTTGGGGTAACTGTGGAGTAACTTTGCAGGACAAATTGCAAAAACTACAAAACAGAACAGCCCGTGTTTTGACCCACTCTAACTATGACGCTGATGTCAATAATTTATTTGAACTCCTCAAAGGTATATAGAGGACATTTCCCTGGACCAAAGACCGTTAAAAAACCTTCTTTTGCAATTAGTGGCCGGTTGACGGACTTTTGGCGATAAAACGGCCGCCCTCCGGCTTCAAACGAAAACCCTGCTTAGTGAAGTCGGGTGTCATCTTGGGCGCGGGTCATCGCCATGTTACCACCGCAGGTCACATTGAAGTTTTTTTCAGACATATGGGTCTGCTCATTGGTAAATGTCTTCGTCCTCGGAACGTAGCATATATTAGAGAGATCCAAGGATGACATTTTATAACAATTTCGCTTCTGGTAACACATCTGTAAGTAACGATCTCGGCTTTGTGAATGACAATAATAATATTTATATCACGCTGTATACACCAATTGCAAAGGTTCTCGAACACGCCTTTACGTAGACGTTCTTAGAGTAAAACTATGTACATTTACAATTACGCGAGCAAATACTTGAATCTTTGCACAGATTGAAACTGTTGGATAGCGACTTATCCCGGCAACTGATAAAGTTGTACGGCCATTGACAACTACTAAGGTCTGGTCAACTTTAACAAAGTGCTCCCTAGCTGTTGCTAGAACTTTATCGGCTCATCCTCGGTGTAAAAACCTGTGAAACTCACAGATGACGTAACACAAAGGAAAACAAAAGAGCAAAAAAACATTAAACAATAGCCTAACCCTACCACGAGCTAACAAAACAAAGAAAAAGTTTCACAGGTTTTTAAAGCGAGGTAAACACACTTTATCAACCAGAATAATTTGTAAACAATTTAACAACTGGAATTAAATGGTTGAGAATAGAACAAGCAACAATATTGGTTTTATGAGTGATGGGTAACAAATTTCATTCGCAAAAAGGTCCCAATTTACACGCCATATATACGGAACCAACAATAAAACATATAGT
>NC_090880.1:2313637-2321137 GCF_036669935.1 Montipora foliosa
GAGTTCTTTGGTTGTGTTCTGTATCTTATCTTTGGCGTTCCTACTAACCTCTTATCAAAACGTTGAAGCTTTTACCGGACTCGTGCCGGGAAGGGAAAGACAGATGCGCCACATAACTCATTCAAAAGTCTAAGCCGTACTCCTGCTACACAATGTGAATAGTCTTTGGGTTCCTGAATGTCGCAGAGAGTTCATGAACAACGAAGGGCCTTCGGTCTTTAGCCCTTATTCGAGAAGACTTAAACGTCTAACCATTTATAGATGAAATTATAAAATAAGCGCTTTTTCCTCAGTTATTCAAAGACCCGCTCTAGTCACCAGAGCCTCGGAACTTATGTCTGCGCATGACCCGAGGCTCTGGGAAACTCTATAACCAAAAATTAGCCATTTGAACCTTAAAGCGCCTCCTCACTCCTCGTGCTAACATAAATGCACCAATCAGGGACGCTTTCCATTGTTCTTTACGAAAACCAATGACTGAGACAGTTTGTTTCAGGGTTCCTCAGAGCTTTTCACTCCCACAGTCATTCGCAAAAGAAAAGTTGACTGAGGTCGAGATTGTTCAAGGACCCTGAGTGTGGTGCGCACATGCGATCTTCACGGAGCATAGTAGTTTGATGCTCAATCAAGCAAACAGTGAGGGGTGAAATGATTTTTTCAGTGAAATCGCTAGGATATCCTCGCTCAGCTTCCCCAATATAATGATTTTAATTCGAGATGTTTACCTAGGAAGCTCCACTCACCCGGAAGTGGTTTGCTGGCAGGTCCTTCATCCGGAACGAATTGGAATTTAGAGATTGAGGATTTTATCTTTCAGTGTAGACAAAATGGCAAAAATATTGTCAAGAAACCTTTTTCAGATTACTGGTCTTATGGCTCACGTTGGTGCTTGCCTCAGGGCTAACGTTACGATTGTGTGTCTTCAGTTTCAGTTCGCGCCATCCCGAAGGAACATTTGTGAGGCTGCGCGTTTACTAAGCTGCGACTTGGGAGACAACTCTGAATCAACGAATGGCGAATGATTGATGCTAAACCTGAAAAGATGCAAATATGAAGATTCCACCCTCGTGGACTTTAATTAGTGACTTGATATTTGACATTGGCAGTTTTAATAGAAATTGGAATTGTCACCTAAATAAAACCATAGACTTGTTATGTTCTTGACTTGGATGTTTGAGTGGTAATAAAATAGCGACACTCATTTGCTTCACGGTTTGGGTTAGCAAAGCACTAAGCACGCATCTGAAGGACTTTTTGCAACGCGAAGCAGTTTGTGATGTCAAATTGAAGTTAACCCAAGCCCGTGCTTCAACTAGCTCTGTTGAATTTCAGATTTTTGTTAAGAGTTAGGAAGCATTTAACAGCAACGTTTTGAAGATGAAAACAATGACAGCTGTCTGTTGGCTATAAGGATAAAAAAAATTGTGTCACCATTAACAGAGCCTTTAAGGTATTACGACAAGGTGATCGGATTTCTCTTTTCGTCGGGTGACCCTAATGGATGGAATGGAGGAATTATGGAATGGAATGGTGGAATGGCGGAATATACGGAATATCCTAACACGCGGAAAATATTGAATATTTTGAAACGCGGAATATACGAAATATTCTAAAACGCGGAATATACAGAATAATCTAAAACGCGGAATATACGGATTAGTCTAAAACGCGGGATGAGAGGAAAATATTTTAAAAAAGGATATAAAAAATACACTTTTTGTCCGTGAGTAGTCTGGCTACCATAACAAAACTTCTGAAACTTCCGCAGTTCATATATGATCCATTTTACAGGGACACCCAACGTCAATTTTTCGGAAAATATTTGTTCCGAAGACGATTTGAGATCTAGGATTTTCGGAACATCTGTTGTAAAATTTCTTGCTTGCCTGCCTGTCCTTGGATTTTCCCCTTTTTAAAAGGATTTTTACCCTAAAAAGCTCACCTAGAATTTACGGGAACCTTTTTTCTGGCTGAAATTTTCGAAAAGGTTAGTTTTGATCCCTATAATTTTCGCATCACTAGACTTGTCCTTGATAGATGAAGTCCCAATTATAATTAAATGCGTAACTTGAGTAAGTTCTATCTCCCAAACGAGCTTGGTAAACTATTTTTTTAATTGGACATTTCGAGCCACCATAATGTAGGGAACAATCGAGAGAAGTCTAAAGAAAATCTTACGACTGCTGCTATTACTGAGTTGACACATGCATTACACAGTCCTACCAGAGAGGGAGAAAGAGAGAGAGAGACTAGGTTTGAGTCTAGTGATACCTTGATCATACACCTGTCACCTTCTGTAAGCTTCTGTAATTTCCTCTCTTTATAACCCGTGTTAACTTTTTAAACATTTCTTAACCAACGCAATTCCAATATGGCGGACATTTCACAGCCAATGCCATCAGATCCATCAAAACACTGTCAGCAACTTATCTATCGTCTGGATGCTCTGAGAAGAAAAGAGAGTTTCTTCGATGTAACAGTGTCAGTAAAAGACAAAGAGTTTAAAGCTCACAAACTCATGTTGGCAGCAGCAAGCCCGTTTTTTCTTTCACTTCTGGTCAGCGACATGAGGGAGGGAAAGGAACAGTTCATTAGGATAGAACTTGAAGAAGCAACGGGGTCAGTCATGGAAGAAGTTCTTAAATACGTTTACACTGGTAATGTTGCAATCACCAAGGATACCGCCCACGACTTAGTGGCAGTAGCAGAGTATCTTCTTTTACCAGGTTTGAAAAATTTGGCTTGTGATGTTTTGGAGGAAAACATTACAATTGAAAACTGCATTTTCAATTATTACTTTGCCGACAAATATCAGTGTTTGGAATTAATGAGGGAAGCCCGTGGGTTTATTGACTTAAATTTCAGTTCAGTCATGAAAACAGATGACTTCCTCAAGCTCGATTTTGCTCAAGTCATGAAGTGGGTTTCCAGTGATGATGTCATTGTCACCTCTGAGGAAGAAATTTTTAAAGGAATAGTAAAGTGGGTGTCTCACAAGAAGAGTGAACGAGAAAGTAAGTTCGCTGAATTGTTGAGTCAAGTCCGTCTGAAATCTATATCTCGCAAATTTCTTTCCAACGAATTGGTCCATGAAGAACTGGTAGCAACAAGCAAGGAGAGTTTGAATTTTGTGTTGAGATCCATGGAGTGCATTTTTGATCCCTTCTTGGAAGATGCTGCCAAGCCACCCAGGAAGTGCTTGGAGAGGTACACAGATGTGATTTTTGTTTGTGGTGGCAGGACAGCCTTATGCTATGTACCCCAGGATGACGTTTGGTATCAGTTGCCAGACATGTTATTTGAACATCAAGATCATGCTGTTGTGCAATACAGAGATAAAGTTTGTATTTTCGGGGGACAGCATGTTGGACCAGGAAACTCTCGAGTAATAGAATACTTTTCTTCTTTCAGTAATTCCTGGGGGACAATTGAAGGAAGACATTGTTGGAATGCTTGTTCTTGCTTATCAGTTCTACGTGGTTGCATGTATGGATTATTTAATCGTTTCATTGTTCTCTATAAGCTGGAGGAGAATGTTTGTGAGGCTGTGGCTGATCCACCAACTGTTCGCTATGGAGCTTGTTTAATCAGTGATAAAAGACACCTTTACTTAGTAGGAGGAATTGATAATGATTTGGACCGAGCAGTTAAAAGAGTGGAAAGGTTTGATCCTATTTTGGCAACATGGGAGGAGGTTGCCACTATGAATGAGGGAAGATATAATGCTTTTGGAGCAGCCATAAATGGCAAGATCTACATAGCAGGTGGCATAAAGGAAACTGAGGGACATCTTACCGTATTGAAGTCTTGTGAGGTATATGACCCATCAACTAATGAATGGCAAACCATCAGTAACCTCAAGGTGCGTCGTCAAGCTGCAAACATGGTATGCATTCAGGAAGCCCTTTATGTGGTTGGTGGCTTCAAAGACATAAGAAAGCTTTCAAGAGAGTTGTCAATGGAAGTGTTTCAGTTAGGATCATGTGAATGGAAACGTAAGTCCACCATACCCACTAACTTTGAGAATGAAAATCCTGAGGATCAAAAGAAAAAGATTCATCATAAGGCAAGTCTTGCAGTGATCCACAAGAGCCTATTAGAAAAGCTGTGTAAGCTTTGACATTTTGATATTTCTCTTATGACTGCCTTGTGGTGACATTTCTTCAAAAAAATTAATTAATAGTGCCACCTGGAGACATTTTCCCCTTAAATTCAGTATTATGACTGCCTTATGGTGGCATTCATTCTTAGTGCCATGTGGAGAAATCTTTTCCGATAATTAGCGTTTGGCCTTCATCCACCTTTAATACAAGTGACCTCCTTTTAAGGCAGCTTTCTGCAGTTTCCCAAAAAAAATAATCAAGTTTTTGAAATCTGTGAAATTAAAGAGGCTCGAAAGGGTTTTCAGCTGAGTGCGCGCGCGTAAGCCACACACGCAATTCGTAAGCTGCTTGCGTCAGCTTATGATTTAAATGGGTCACCAGAAATAAACAAATACTGCTAATTTCGCTTACCTTTCTCCAATTCCTATATATTGGCATATAAATAGACATGTCCTATTCACGAAAACTACGAAAATTTTACTTAAACGGTTTAATAGTTACTTAAATCCGTTTGTGTTGACCTGTAGCTCCACTCGCGCGCGGACTCGAATGAGCGGGTGACGCATGCGTAAATGCTGATCTTGTAACCCCCTAATTTTTCCTGATTTTGCAACTTTACTCGTTTATATCTCTGCTTCTGGACAGTGAATTTTTTTGATTTTTTGCATGTTAGCTTAGATTAATTTAAACCGTTTGTCTTTCAAATTTAAAAAAATTCTGTAGGTGAAAAAAATTATTAGAGACACAATTCAAAAAAACTTATTTTTCTGAAAAACTGACCTACAGATTTTGTTGAATTTTAAATATTTTAGAGAGTATTTCTAACATTATCCGGTAACGATGAATGGGAAAATTTCACTGTCCCGTTTCTTCAAAAAGGACCACATATGTTGATTTTAAGGCTCAAAGAAATGCCTAATATCGTTGCCATGGTAACAATATTTTGGAGGAAAACATAATGTGAGAAATCTACGATAGGTACTTAATACCCCGGCCAAATTTCGTCTTCATATGATTGCCCTAACTGTATCTAAGGACAGAATATGTTTATTTGTTTGAAAAAAGGAGAAACTATTTCGAGCCTCCTTAAAGCAACAGATTGCCTCTTCTAAAGTGTTAGTCTCTGCAATTGTTGTAAAATGTAATTTTATATGTAAGAAATAAAATGTAAGTTAGGGGAAAATGCTAAATATAGTGACCTAGCTCCTGGGGGTGGGACTGGAAAACTAAGCCTATGTCCCCACCTTAAAATTTCGGGATTTCCTTTGCAAGAAAAAATAATCATGTATAGACAGAGAGGTTTTTTGCAAATGCCAAAAACGTCGAAAATTTGTCTGATACTGATCTTTCTAAAAAAATGTTGACAGTTTTGTTTTCATAGTATTTACAAATTGAAATTCCCAAAATTTTAACCCTGGTCATATCTTGGTTTTATGCAATTACTATGAATGTCTTTTACAACGTATAAATGGTATAACTATTTTGGTACTTTAATCGGAAAACGTTGTTATCCCAATTGGGACCCTCCCTGGGTCTAGAAGCTCCCATTTAAGGGGCTTAAATACAGGTTAGTCTCCCCTATTTTCCATTTTTCTACCCCTCTGCTGATTTGGTAAGTCCCCAAACATTATTATTGACAGTTTTATACTATTTGTTGGAATTTGTTGTGTCAAACAATATGTTGACAAGAATTGGATGCACATGCTATCCTTTTTCCCACTCAATCACTGATGCAAAAGTTAAGAAAACCAGTTAAAAATGATTTGTTATTTTTGGATGTGAGGTAGATGGTAACTTTTCAGTTGTTGATCTTAAACGAGGAATGCAATTCGTGATAATTGTAAACTAGTATAATTTGCTATTTTGCCGTCTCGTATCTTTTTGAAAATGCATTTGCTGCCCTGATTCTGATTGGCTGCAGACATATCAAACAACTTTGCTGGGCCAATGAGATCCTTAGGGTACCATTTCAATGCCAGAATTGGTGTGAATATTTGTATGAGTTTTTTTTGCTCCGTTTTTTTCTCGATTTTTGCCCTTGTTTAGGTGATCGTATTGTGGCATTAACAATTTTCCATAGCATAGCTTCATGCTACATCTCTGTGAAACATTTTTTTCTTATTAAATGAATTTGTAGTATATTTGGCTTTGAGTATTGATAATAATGATAATCACATGACTTTTGTTGGGCATATAGTTTATTTGTGTCCCTCATAGCATCATTTGCACCCTCACTCCACTCAGGCGCAAGTGATGTTACTCGGGCCACAAATAAAATGTCATGCACGACAAAAGTCATGTGATTGATCATTGTCCCATTTGTAAGAGAAAAAAATGAACTCTGCACTTTCTGCTTTCCTTTTTTTCAATTCCTAGCCACCACCATCTTAATAAGGTAGCCTTATTGTTATGGGTCCAGTTCCAAGCCTGCTCAAGGTAATCCTGGATAAACAGAAACTTTTCTTTCAGTTTACCGGTATTAACCAATAAAAAACGTTTCCGTGAGACTTTCATCCTTCCATTTTGAGTTAGAACTTCTGTTTTTCTTTAGCGTAGAATTATGATCGTTAAGATTTTTTTGGAAGGGGAAGAAATTCAAATCTTGATTTGTGTTTAGTCATGGATTAGTGTTAATCAGGTTTGGAACAATATTATTGTACCCTGTCTTCACAATAATAATATTAAATTTTTCAAGATTGGCATCATATGGGAAATTGAAAGTAAAAATAAGCCATTATAATAATTATTTGCAGAAGCTCATAACCTTGAAGTGTTTAACTGTGGTTCAGAGATGGGGTTTTTTTGAGTTTAAAAATTTCCTTATTTGGATATAACATAGCAGCTTCGATCTTATTTTTGTCCATATTTGGGCATAAAATTGGTGTTCTAAAATCCTCAGCTTTGTTCCAAGGAAAAGAGTTGCAAGTTGCACGCTTCAAGGTTATGTGCTTCTGTTATTTGTTGTTAACAAAGAAAGACTTTCTTTCAAAAAGTTCCTAATAAATTCAAATGTTAAGATTATATCCAATTTGAAGGTAGAGATTAGACCCCTCAGTCCCAATCTCACTTAGTTTTCTTTGGTATGTAAATTTATGAAATTGACTTTGCTTTTGAGTTGTTGTTGGGCATTTACTTTCCATATACATTTGAATACTTATTGCATGTCTTTGTCTTGGTTTTTTAAGCAAGTACTTTGAATGTCCTTGACGTATAGATAGTTTAACTACTTTAATAAGAAAATGCTATGATCATTTGGGTGGAAATTCATGTGACCCTCCCTTAGTTTGTAACTGCCTTTTTGGTTTTTTAGATCCTCCCATTTCAGGGGCTTAAAACTTGTTAGCCTCCCTTATTTCCCATTTCCCACCCCTCTGCTGATTTTGACAAGTCCCTAGAA
>NC_090880.1:2326137-2331137 GCF_036669935.1 Montipora foliosa
TTTTTCAGTTCTATGAGTTCTGATAGGTACAGGGGTGCAAGGCCATTAAGAGTTTTATATACAAGCAATAATATCTTAAACTGGATTCGGTAGCTGACAGGCAGCCAGTGGAGATTGTATAACGAAGGTGAAATATGCTCATAGCGGCTGATGTTACAGATGACACGGGCGGCCGCGTTCTGGACGCGCTGAAGTTTTTGTAGTTGGTTACCTTTCAACCCATAGAGCAGGCTGTTGCAGAAATCTAATCGGCTGGTAACAAACGCATTCACTAAAGTCTGTGCGCAGTCAGGGCTAAGATATTTCCTTATTCTCCTAATATTGTAGAGATGAAAAAATGCAGATCTACAGATGTTATTAATGTGCGTGTCCATCTTGAGTTGGTCATCGAACCAGCAGCCTAGATTTCTTACTTTGCTGGCTGCTGTAACTATGCTCTCTCCAACCTGTAAGGAATCTACGTTGACTTTGGCAAGTTGTTGTCTGGTGCCAATTACGATAAACTCGGTCTTGTCATCGTTTAGCTTTAATCTGTCTCGGAGCATCCATTTCCTTATATCCATAATACAACTTTGCATGGCCTCTAATGCTGCTGACTGCTCAGAGCCTGAGTCTGGGCTGAATGATACATACAGTTGTGTATCATCCGCATAGGTATGCACATCAGGAAGGTGATGTTCGATGATTTTGAACAGTCTACTTGTATAGAGAACAAACAAAAGAGGCCCAAGACAGGAACCCTGTGGGACGCCGTACTTTGTATGGAACTTGGTCGATGTCTTGCCGTTGATGGAGATAGACTGAAATCTGTTGCGAAGATAGGCGTCGAACCACGAGTAGGCTTGCCCTGATATGCCAAAGTCAGAGGACAGACGGTCCAGCAATATGGTGTGATCGACAGTGTCAAATGCTGCGCTAAGGTCAAGAAGCACGAGTAATGTGACACGCTGCTGGTTCATGTTGAGTAGGATATCATTTTTGACTCGCAACAGGGCAGTTTCTGTACTATGATGTTCACGATAAGCAGATTGCGCCTTAGGGTAGAGTCTGTTTCCTTAAGACTCTAGTTCTTTGTCTCGACTTTAAGTGGTTGGAGGGTGCCACCTTTTTTTATTTTTATAGACTTTTTCCCCACCGAAAATTATGAAATCGCAATCAAATGAAGACATCTTCTCAAAAATATTTTTAAAGAAAATGGGATAATCCGTGTAGGCGTGTAAATGTTGATATCTGCTATTATAAATCTCCCCTCACGATCGACGATAAAATTCTTAAGAATTCGAAACGGCCTGAAAATTATTATTGAAAAGTACAAAGACGCCTACTCTAGAGGTGGAAAAACTTGTGAAATTTGCTGAATAGCCCCATTCCGATAGCCATTAAATTTAGGTTTCACGTGTACTATGAACCTCTTGCGAAAAACATATAGGAAAACTCTTTTTCCTCAACCATAGAAAGGTCTCTCTTCGCTTCGCGTGGTCGGACAGGCCTCTTGCATTAAGGGAGCGGATAGTTGTATCATCATCACCTTGCATAGATATTTAAAGAATAGTTCAAAAACTCATTAATTCGCGAGGCCATTGACCTATCAAATGGTTGATAATACACCTCGTGCAGTGGCTTTAATTATATCGATAAACCTCCTCCTTATAAGACAAAAGTTTGGTTTTATCAGACGAGTTTATAATGTAAATTGACCACCGTACAGGGATTCTAAAAGCTGACTTACCGAGCGTTAGCCCTTCGTCAGAGCGAATCGAGGAATTATGGGTTGTGTGTACTTTTTATATAGTGGAGTAGGAGCTATGCTATTGGTGTTAACATGGTAACGTGAAAAATAGGAATACATTAGTTAAATGAAAAAAGTTCGTTAATACCGTGGGGATTAAGGGTGCTGATTTGGAAGATGATTTTTTTTCCAGATTCTTGCGGCTTTCCGTAGGACCTTGATGTAGGGAAAGGCCGCAGATAGCCATGTGTTGTTTGGAGTGGTTAGGGAGATTAAAATGACGAGCGACTGGCTTAGATGCATCCTTGTCATTCTTCTCATCATCGAGAAGGTGTTCGCGGAATCGATCGCCTAGTCGTCTACCTGTCTCACCAATGTATATATAATTTATTGCATAACGTACAGGTTATGCAATAAATGACATTTGCGGAGGTACATGTGAAACGATCGGTGGTCTTAACAGATCGCTTAGGTCCCGATATTTTGCTAGTGTTAAGAGTGAAAGGACAAGTTTTGCATCGTGAGCGCGCGCATTTGAAAGTGCCGGGTTGCTCGTTAGTTTTTGATTCGCGCCTAACTAAAAAGTTGCCTACGTTTTTTCCCCGTTTGAATGAAATTAGTGGAGGTTGCGAAAAGACCATTCTACCTGTCTCGGGATCTTTTTGGAGTAATTTAAAGTTATTAAGACTGATACTTTTGTCTGCGTGATTATGAGGATGGAAAGTGAGGGTGAACGGAATTCTGTCATTCTTATCCTTTAGTGACGTTTGTAGTGCTGACTGTCAATCAAATTGTTGGGCGCGATGATAGCCCGCTTTGACCACAGAGACAGGATAGCCACGTTTTTCGAAGAACTGGCACATCTCCTCTGATTTGAACTTGATTTCGACCAGGCGATCGATTCCGCGAACACCTTCGCGATGTTGAGAAGAATGACAAGGATGCATCTAAGCCAGTCGCTCGTCATTTTTGTCTCACTTACCGCTCCAAACTACACAAGGCTATCTGCGGCCTTTCCCTACATCAAGGTACGACGGAAAGCCGCAAGAATCTGGAACAAAAATTCGTGTTCCAAATCGGCACCCTTAATCCTCACGGTATTAACGAACGCTTTTCATTTAACTAATATATTCCTATTTTTCAAGTTGCCATGTTAACACCAATAGCGTGGCTCCTACTCCACTATAAAAACTACAAACAACCCATATTTCCTCGATTCGCTCTGACAAAGGGCTAACGCTCAAAAGGTAACCTTTTAGAATCCCTGTACGGTGGTCAATTTACATTATCAACTCGTTTGATAAAACCAAATTTTTGTGTGTTACTTCCCCACCGACGCAGCACCACAGTTTCTTTGGAAACTAACCCCTCCTCCTCATTAGTATGCAGTGTTTTATCAGATATAAAGATGCTGCACGCGACCTATGAATATTAATCCCTCAAATTTTTGACAGTTTTATCGTTTAAGCTGTTGATTTCTTCTCGAGTGTGGGTTAAATTAAACTTTGATCCTCTCCCTAACTTCGTTTAAATGACTTTTAAATTCGTGTCGACGTTTGTCCATGTAAGCACGTATGGTCGCGGGGCCTTCGGTCACCACTTTTCTCAAGTAATGAATCGAATCTTTCTGGTCTTGATAATTCATGTCGATGATGATTTTCCCAGATTTCAGAGCCACGCTTTAAACTTTTTCTTCTCATATAATTTCGCCTTGAAATTTCGCGCTGTAAGCAGCTTGTCTTTATTAGTAGCTATCGCTCAGCCAAGAATCAGCCTCGATAAGATTGGCAAGTTGGACAAGAAAATCGCTAGTTCCAGGGAGAGCGTTAGATCAAACGTCCACCCGCCATACTGTTGGGCCCAGCTTAACATGAGAATGATCAGCTGCGCATTACAAGTGTAATTACTTTATAGAAGAAACAAACCAAAAGAATAAAGAACTGGTACAAAAAGACTAAAAAGAAAGTAAAATACTACCTGAAGATCTAAGATTATATGAAGACGATTTAAATGTTAGTAAATCGCATAGAGATTTAAGGGCAAGGCCGTGAATTGTTTTTAACGCGATAAGCAGTAAGCAATGCAGATCACGCAGAAGTGGTGAGATGAGACAAAACCTAGGCGCATTACAAACTAACCTGACTGAGGCGTTCAAAACTCTCTGCAATGATTTGTTAAGCTGGTAGTTGGGCAGCGTACAAAAGACTGTTGCGATAATCAACGCAAGATGTAAAAAATGCATGGACAAGCATTTCCATTGATACTCGAGACAAGTACTAATGTCTTGCGAATGCATTTGATTTTACGCAAATGGTAGAAGGCAACACCACATAACTTGCTAATATGAGTTGACATAGTGAGATGCTCATCGATCCATGAGCCTTGGTTTCTAGCTACTGTTACAGGACAAAGATCAGTCAACCCAACCTTATGCAACTGATGCTCACCCCAGCTGCTGCCTAGTACCTATAATTAAAAATACAGTCAGTTTATCATCGTTTAACATAAGATTATCTGAAATCATCCAGCTCCTAATACCACTGATACAGTCAGTCGTGGGCTTGATGGCAAAATCAACATCCGCAGATCGATTAGGGCTGAATGATACATACAACTGTGTATCGTCTGCATAGCAGTGGACTTGTGGGAGTCGGCGTTTAACGATCTGAAACAGATTGCGCGTGTAGATAATGAAAAGCAAGTGGCCCAAATATTAACCTTGAGGAGCACCTTGTTTTAAAATAAACTGATCAGAGAGACTACCATTTACAGAGACCTGCTGGAACCGGTCAGATAGAGACGATTTAAACCACGCAATCGCATTGTCAGTTATTCCCAAATCAGACTCAAGACGACCAATCAGCTTATCACGATGTATAGTGTCGAAAGCTGCACTTAAATCTAATAATACGAGCAAGGTGACATGTTGATCATTTATAGACATCAAAATATCATTCTTAACCTTAAGTAAGGCCGTCTCCGTGCTGTGTTGCTGTTCAAAGGGCCGCACTAAAAGCCGGGATCCAGAATCCGGAATCCGGAATCTGGAAACCAGAATTATCCGCAATTCGCGAGAACTACAACAACTTATCCACTGAATAAATCACCGTCGACTGTATAACTCAATTGGTTTTGCTAGTGTTTATCCACTGGATAGTGATTTATCCGGTGGATAGCGTTATTCACCTTTTGAACAACCGAGGCCTGTTTTCTTGTGCATCTTGATTATCATTTAGTCTTCTTAGTGGACATTTCCTTCTGAAAGGAGACA
>NC_090880.1:2348637-2353637 GCF_036669935.1 Montipora foliosa
CGGCGACGGCGACGGCAACGAGAACGTCAAAAATTTGCATATTTAGTGGACAAAAACAACAGCTTTGCACACCCTGCACAAGCGTGTTTCATTTTTGTCCATTTCTTAGCCGTCGTCTGCAAAACAACATCATGAAATAACCAAATTCGAGGTTTTATCAAGGATGTCAGCACTTGAGGATAAATTTTCATTTTCCGCCTTAAATTAAGCACCGTTCCGACCAGTGTCATTCTTTAGGAACTACCAAACCCTTGTCCTATGAAAATCGTTGAAATAGTCACGAAGTGATTACAATAACACGAATTTATATTTTGAGATGAAGTTCTCGTTGCCATCGCCATCGTCGTTGCGTAAGTTCTCTATTGATTTCGCGGAGACTTATATGCCTTTTTCGGCGTAGTCGCCATATTTCAGAAGTTTTCATTTAATCTTTTGAAAAGCGCACCCGTAAGGGCTTGCCACGTCCCATTTCTTCCCGCCATATGGGCCGGAAGTAAAATGTGATGCGTAGTTCTTGTAATTTTATTTTGTTCTTCGCATACAATTTTAATCAACCAATGAAAATATTTGAATTTTTAGGTGTGACCAGAGCCTTTCGTTGCGCCGAGCACGTGACCAAAAGAAACGGAGCGCTCTAGACCTGGGGACGAGAATGTGCGTGAACTGGAAAGTTTCTGTCGGTTTTAAGTGCGTGCGCACACCAAGAGTGTCCTCGTATAACGTATCGATAATATGAGTCTCAGTCGTGAATTTTATAGTAGGATAATAGCTATTTGCTAGTTTTGTAAATTTGTTTATTTCCTCTTTGATTATACTCCATAGAGGAAAGATGAAGGTGCTTGTATGGACTTAGTTTGATGGTATCTGTTTTAAACAGCAGCCATGAAAATGTTGGCAAAGGATAATGTTGTTTCGTGCGTCCCGGTAAAGAAGAAAGAAATTTCTTTCTAGATAAGGCTGAACAAATCTTTGAGGAAGTGAGTAGGTATCGGAGGGTTATGTTTATGGAATGTTTCGTATGTGTTCAATGAGTACGCCCATTGGTAACGAAGGTAATTAGACACATTGTAGAAGACCAAAAACCTCATTTTTAAAATTATATCGTTTTATAAAAAATTTCAGCCAAATTAACCGTCAACCGTCAAATGACCTAAAATTTAACCCTTAAGCGTCAAAATGGCTTATTTTTAACCGTCAACCGTCAAAGGGGACCCCCCATAAGACCCTTTTGATAACGTTTTTAATGTATTCTCGTGTTATCGGCACGGCAATGGAATATCTTCTATATCAGTGCAAATAACAAAACCATTCACTTCGTTATTTCGAATCTTGAGGGTAGGTACGTAGTGTATTTATCATATAGTGGTTTGACGATCGACTTAATCCAATATAGAGATGTTTAAAGGTAAGGATATTCATAGCACTCCACAGCTATACATGGCCCTACACAGCTATGCATAGCCCTCCACAGCTATACATGGCCCTACACAGCTATACATGACACTACACAGCTATACATGGCCCTCCACAGCTATACATGGCCCTCCAGAGCTATACATGGCCCTCCAGAGCTATACATGGCCCTCCAGAGCTATACATGGCACTCCACAGCTACACATGGCCCTACACAGCTATGCATAGCCATACACGGATATACATGGCCCTCCACATCTATACATGGCCCTACACAGCTATACATAGAGCTCCACAGCTATACATGGCCCTCCACAGCTATACATGGCAGCCCACAGCTACACATGGCCCTACACAGCTATGCATAGCCCTACACGGATATACATGGCCCTCCACAGCTATACATGGCCCTACACAGCTATACATAGAGCTCCACAGCTATACATGGCCCTCCACAGCTATACATGGCCCTCCACAGCTATACATGACCCTACACAGCTATGCATAGCCCTCCACAGCTATACATGGCCCTCCACAGCTATACATTGCACTCCACAGATTGAATAGATATAACATTTTACAATCTTGAGTTTTTTAGTGAGTTTTAAGCGTTTTGTTTTCAGAATTTTAGCCATGGAGCTGAATTTTTCTTTTGCAACGTTCTTTCTTCTTTCAATTGCTTTATCCGTTTCTATTTCTTCCAATATCAGCGTGCCTAAATAGATGAATTTTTTCGACTTCTTCTTCCCCTCTAGGTCTCGTGAGATGATCATCGTCTTTGTCATCTTGACATTCTTGTCAAGACCGGCCTTGCTGCTTTCTTCCTTCACTCGAGTTACAATTTCCTGTAGTTTGCCTTGGTCATTAGCTATGAGCACAGTGTCATCATTTTGACCACGGATATCCATGCCTTCAAGTGATTTGACTCTCTGAATATGAACTCTGTGTATATATTGAATAGATAAGGGGAGAGAACATACCTTTGCCTGACTCCCCTTTGAATAGATGTAAAGGGAGAAAGTTCATCCTGAATTTTTATTGCAGCTTTCTTGTGCCAGTACAAGTTTGCGATGACCCTAATGTCTCTTCCGTCTATGCCGATTCTTTCTAGGCACGCGATGAGCTGGTCGTGGTGCACTCTGTCGTGGAGTAGTCTATAAAGCAGGCATACAAATCTTGATTAACTTCGATGTGTTTCTGGGCCAAGACGTTAAAACAGAAAATACCCTCTCTTGTGCCGGATCCAGGACGAAAGCCAAACTGAGTAGATCCTACTTCTTTATCAATTTTGTTGTTAATCCTGTGTTGAATAATTTTCAAAACGATTTTGAGCGTATGAGGCATCATGCTGATTGTTCTGTGGTTTGAGCAGTCAATGGCTCTTGGCTGTTTAGGTAAGGTTATAAATACGGACATCAGTAGCTCGTCGGGAAAAATTCCTGTAGAGTATATGTCGTTATATAAACCGGTGTGTTTATCCACGCCAAAGTCTTCGACGGCTTTCAGCATCTCAGTGGTCATACCATCATCACCTGGAGCCTAGCCAAGTTGGGAGTTCTTTAATGCCTTCTGAACCTCTTCTTTTAATATAGGCGGTCCCATATCGTTGCTTGGAGTCGGCAGGGGAGGTCTTGTATCAGCAAGACCCCACACAAATAGCCCTACACAGCCATACATTGCCCTCCACAGCTATACATAGCCGTCCACAGCTATAAGTAGCCCTCCACAGCTATAAATATCCCTACACAGCTATACATGGCCCTCCACAGCTATACATAGCCCTACACTGCTATATATAAACCCCTACACAGCTATACATGGCCCTCCACAGCTATACACGGCCATACACAGCTATACATGGCCCTACACAGCTATACATGGCCCTCCACAGCTATACATAGCCCTACACAAAAATAAATAGCCCTACACAGCTATACATGGCCCTCCACGGCTATACATTGCCCTCCACAGCTATAAATAGACCTCCACAGCTATAAATAGCCCTCCACAGCTATACATGGCACTCCACAGCTATACATGGCCCTACACAGCTATAAATAGCCCTACACAGCTATAAATAGCCCTACACAGCTATACATGGGCCTCCACGGCTATACATTGCCCTCCACAGCTATAAATAGCCCTCCACAGCTATAAATGGCCCTCCACAGCTATACATGGCCCTCCACGGCTATACATTGCCCTCCACAGCTATACATAGCCCTCCACAGCTATAAATAGCCCTAGACAGCTATACATAGCACTCCACAGCTATAAATAGCCCTACACAGCTATACATAGCCCTCCACAGCTATACATGGCCCTCCACGGCTATACATATCCCTCCACAGCTATAAATAGCCTTCCACAGCTATACATGGCCCTCCACGGCTATACATTGCCCTCCACAGCTATAAATAGCCCTCCACAGCTATAAATAGCCCTCCACAGCTATACATGGCCCTCCACGGCTATACATTGCCCTCCACAGCTATACATAACCCTCCACCGCTATAAATAGCCCTACACAGCTATACATGGCCCTGCACGGCTATACATTGCCCTCCACAGCTATAAATAGCCCTCCACAGCTATACATGGCCCTCCACGGCTATACATTGCCCTCCACAGCTATACATAACCCTCCACCGCTATAAATAGCCCTACACAGCTATACATGGCCCTGCACGGCTATACATTGCCCTCCACAGCTATAAATAGCCCTCCACAGCTATAAATAGCCCTTCACAGCTATACATAGCCCTCCACGGCTATACATTGCCCTCCACAGCTATAAATAGCCCTCCACAGCTATAAATAGCTCTCCACAGCTATACATGGCCCTCCACGGCTATACATTGCCCTCCACAGCTATACATTGCCCTCCACAGCTATAAATAGCCCTACACAGCTATACATGGCCCTCTACGGCTATACATTGCCCTCCGCAGCTATAAATAGCCTTCCACAGCTATAAATAGCCCTACACAGCTATACATGGCCCTCCACGGCTATACATTGCCCTCCACGGCTATAAATAGCCCTATACAGCTATACATGGCCCTCCACGGCTATACATTGCCCTCCACAGCTATAAATAGCCCTCCACAGCTATGAATAGCCATACACAGCTATACATAGCCCTCCACAGCTATAAATAGCCCTACACAGCTATAAATAGCCTTCCACAGCTATAAATAGCCCTACACAGCTATACATGGCCCTCCACGGCTATACATTGCCCTCCACAGCTATAAATAGCCCTATACAGCTATACATGGCCCTCCACGGCTATACATTGCCCTTCACAGCTATAAATAGCCCTACACAGCTATACATAGCCCTCCACAGCTATACATGGCCCTCCACGGCTAAACATCGCCCTCCACAGCTATGTATAGCCCTCCACAGCTATACATAGCCCTCCACAGCTATACATTGCCCTCCACGGCTATACATTGCCCTCCACAGCTATACATAGCCCTCCACAGCTATGAATAGCCCTACACAGCTATACATAGCCCTCCACAGCTTTAAATAGCCCTCCACAGCTATACATTGTCCTCCACAGCTATACATGGCCCTCC
>NC_090880.1:2361137-2376137 GCF_036669935.1 Montipora foliosa
CAAACAAGCGAGGTTGCCCTCAGGCTAAAATCTAGTATTGTTCTCGTTGGCGTCGCTTTTGGAGATTTTTCTTTAGCAACTATTCACCGAAGTGGAGGTGGCTGCTTCGCGGCTCGGTAAATGTCCACTACTCAGGGGTGTAGCCAGGATTTTTCAAAGGGGAGGGGTCACTCTGTCAAACAGACTCGCCAGATTGTGGCGTTTTTGTTACCTAAATATTGTAGGTTGTTTGCTTAAAAAAAAGGCTTACCACTAGCCACCGACACTGAGGTGAATAAGTGTTTTAGTATATACTAAAACAATGAGATAATATAGCGCAAAGATTACAACATTTTCGGGCGCAAATTCCGCGTGAAATGTTCAGAGGTGGATAGCAATGAATGTGCGGAGTTTGAGCTCGCGCGTTCAACGCAATTCACTGTTTTGTATACTAAATCCCTATATAGGGCTTGCGTAAAATTTGTCATTGATTGGATTTCATCATGAGCAGAACAGCTTATTTTATTTAATAAGCAATATTAGAACTTTGATAATAAAAGCACATCTGGTGGATTATGTGCTTAGTCAATTTTTTTCTCTTTTTGCTATTGTCACGCCGGTTCATAAACGGCTGGATCGAAATCGCATCCATAGAACTTTCGGCCAATCTCAGTACTTCCCGTCTTCTCCAAGATACTTGAACGGGCTGTCCACCGTATGGTCTACAACTATGTACAGGAGCATAGGCTTTTTTCTCCTCTCCAATCTGGCTTCCGCCCACTTCACTCAACATCCACATGCCTCATACACGTGACAAACACTCTGCTTGAAAACATTGACAAAGGACTATTAACTGGCCTTATATTTTTAGACCTAAGTAAGGCCTTTGACACCTTAGATCATAGCATCATGTTAGATAAGTTAGCTTTACTAGGAATGAATCGCTCTGCTGTCCAGTGGTTTAGGTCATATTTAACCACGCGCACTCAAAGTGTTTGCGTAAATGGGCTCTTGTCTGAACCCCAGTCTATACCTTTCGGGGTCCCCTAGGGTAGCGTGCTCGGCCCTTTACTCTTTATTATCTACATAAATGACCTACCCTTGGCGGTTCAAGGTTGTAGCGTCGAGCTTTATGCTGACGATACACTTATCTATTTTGCAAGCAAGTCTGTCAGTGAAATTCAAGCTCAGTTAACTGGTGGCCTAACTGATGTCCTAAGCTGGCTTCATGCATGCTAATTTTCTAATACTCAATCTTGAGAAAACTAAGATTATGCTTGTTGGTACCCATCAGAGGACCGCAGAGGCTGACGATCTAGTTATAGAAATCACTAACACCCGTTTAGAAAGGGTCAATAAGATCCAAATATCTTGGGGTCCTCCTAAACGACACTCTATCTTGGAAGGACCACATAGAATATAATTATGTGTAACAAGATCTCGTCAAGATTAGGTGTTCTGCGTCGAGCGCTACAATACTATATATAGTCTTGCCATTATTCGATTACTGTTCGCCTGTCTGGGACAGTTTTGGGGCTGGGAGCAAAGATTACGTAGATAAGCTAAATAGACGTGCCGCATTTATCATTGAAGGTCGATCAATAGGGACTGAGGAGTTAAAATCAACACTTGGCTGGCCTAACCTACAAGCGCGCAGAAATTATCTCAAATGCCTTTTAGTCCATAAATGTCTTCACGGAATAGCGCCTTCGTAGTTACTTTCAGAGGTTAGGCTCGCGCACTTTTTCCATGGGTATAACACCAGAAGCCGTGATTTGCTGCGCTCTCCCTTCGCAAAAACTGCCAAGTATCAGGGAAGCTTCAGAATAAACGGCGCTCGAACTTACAACACCATCCCACAATAAGACCGCATCGACGTTGTTTTGATCTTTGTACTCCTCGGATAAGAGATGGGTATTTAATTTCCAGAAATCAGGTCCTCTTTGTTTTGGCAGTGAATGGTCAGTCCAGTGTCAGGGGCACCCACCCAACGACCAATTTGTTGTAAATTGTATTATTATACCCCAGTTAATGAAAATAAATGTTATTAAGGCATTTTCAGGTGTTTTTCAGTGTTGCTGGGAAAACATTATCTGTTCCTTTTTTCCAGCAAGACACACAAGAAATTTCCCAGCCAGCTAGATAAAATTGGTTGGATTCCCAGCCAGGAATTCCGCTCGCTTTCAAATCCCTCGATCCAAAACGACCGAACAAAAGACCGGGACAAAACAGGTTTTTTCCGCAAGCGCAATCACTCTGATCAGCCGTCGTATGTTTGTGACTATTCTCTCGGAGAGGGAAAGGGTTCTTTTTTTTTATTTTTTTTTGTTTTTTAGTCGTCCTCAGTCTTCAGAGTTTCTGCAGCCAGCTCGGGTTGAAATGCTAGAAAAAGTCAGTAATTCCCAGGCAAAACCTCTATCAATAACAAAATTTCCCAGCCAGCTAATTGAAACACCTGTATTTTTGCCAGCCAGCAAGATTCCTCTGGGGAACAGATAATGTGAGGAACAGATTGGTTGGGTGCCCCTGTCCTGTAACCAGGGAGAATATCTGCGTTACCATGCTGGGAAACAATGTCTGGCTAACGAGAAAAAAGTCAAGATGGCATCGAATTTCAGGATTTTTTCTTCTCCACGCATCATGAAACGCAGTTTATTTGTTATTTATTTGTTTGAGCAGGTTGGAGTTTTGGCAGCTATTCAGCTGATGTGGACCTGCTATACCCACCCACCCATATACTCACAGAGGACAGCCACAACACCGGAAACTTCATCCCCTACAGTAGCAGGATTGAGAACGCGCCAATCACCGATCAATACAAATGTTTACTTAAGACTCTAGTTCTTTGTCTCGACTTTAAGTGGTTGGAGGGGGTGCCACCTTTTTTTATTTTTATAGACTTTTTCCCCACCGAAAATTATGAAATCGCAATCAAATGAAGACATCTTCTCAAAAATATTTTTAAAGAAAATGGGATAATCCGTGTAGGCGTGTAAATGTTGATATCTGCTATTATAAATCTCCCCTCAGGATCGACGATAAAATTCTTAAGAATTCGAAACCGCCTGAAAATTATTATTGAAAAGTAGAAAAGACGCCTACTCTAGAGGTGGAAAAACTTGTGAAATTTGCTGAATAGCCCCATTCAGATTGCCATTCAATTTAGGTTTCACGTGTACTATAAACCTCTTGCAAAAACCATATAACAAAGCTCTTTTTCCTCAACCATAGAAAGGTCTTTCTTCGCTTCGCGTGGTCGGACAGGCCTCTTGCATTAAGGGAGCGGATAGTTGTATCATCATCACCTTGCATAGATATTTAAAGAATAGTTCAAAAACTCATTAATTCACGAGGCCATTGACCTATCAAATGGTTGATAATACACCTCGTGCAGTGGCTTTAATTATATCGATAAACCTCCTCCTTATAAGACAAAAGTTTGGTTTTATCAGACGAGTTTATAATGTAAATTGACCACCGTACAGGGATTCTAAAAGCTGACTTACCGAGCGTTAGCCCTTCGTCAGAGCGAATCGAGGAATTATGGGTTGTGTGTACTTTTTATATAGTGGAGTAGGAGCTATGCTATTGGTGTTAACATGGTAACGTGAAAAATAGGAATACATTAGTTAAATGAAAAGAGTTCGTTAATACCGTGGGGATTAAGGGTGCTGATTTGGAAGATGATTTTTTTTCCAGATTCTTGCGGCTTTCCGTAGGACCTTGATGTAGGGAAAGGCCGCAGATAGCCATGTGTTGTTTGGAGTCGTTAGGGCGGATTAAAATGACGAGCGACTGGCTTAGATGCATCCTTGTCATTCTTCTCATCATCGAGAAGGTGTTCGCGGAATCGATCGCCTAGTCGTCTACCTGTCTCACCAATGTATATATAATTTATTGCATAACGTACAGGTTATGCAATAAATAACATTTGCGGAGGTATATGTGAAAAGATCGGTGATCTTAGCAGATCGCTTAGGTCCCGCGATATTTTGCTAGAGTTAAGAGTGAAAGGACAAGTTTTGCATCCTGAGCGCGCGCATTTGAAAGTGCCGGGTTGCTCGTTAGTTTTGAGTGCGCTTCTAACTAAAAAGTTGCCTACGTTTTTCCCCCGTTTGAATGAAATTAGTGGAGGTTGCGAAAAGATTCTACCAATCTCGGGATATTTTTGGAGTAATTTAAAGTTATTAAGACTGATACTTTTGACTGCGTGATTATGAGGATGGAAAGTTAGGGTGAACGGAATTCTGTCATTCTTATCCTTTAGTGTAGCCTGCGTAGCAGGCGTCGAAAGGGGGAAAGGGGTAGGGGTAGGGGATAGGGCAGCTACCTTTAGTGACGTTTGTAGTGCTGACTGTCGATCAAATTGTTTGGCGCGATGATGGCCCGCTTTGACCACAGAGACAGGATAGCCACATTTTTCGAAGAATTGGCACATCTCCTCTGATTTGAACTTGATTTCGACTAGGCGATCCATTCCGCGAACACCTTCGCGATGTTGAGAAGAATGGCATGGATGCATCTAAGCCAGTCGCTCGTCATTTTTATCTCACTTACCACTCCAAACTACACAAGGCTATCTGCGGCCTTTCCCTACATCAAGGTACGACGGAAAGCCGCAAGAATCTGGAACAAAACTTCATGTTCTAAATCGGCACCCTTAATCCTAACGGTATTAACGAACGCTTTTCATTTAACTAATATATTCCTATTTTTCAAGTTGCCATGTTAACACCAATAGCTTGGCTCCTACTCCACTATAAAAACTACAAACGACCCATATTTCTTCGATTCGCTCTGACAAAGGGCTAACGCTCAAAAAGTAACCTTTTAGAATCCTTGTACGGTGGTCAATTTACATTATAAACTCGTTTGATGAAACCAAATTTTTGTGTGTTACTTCCCCACCGACGCAGCACCACAGTTTCTTTGGAAACTAACAATAATAATAATAATAATAATAATAATAATAATAATAATAATAATAATACGTGACGTGCTAAACACCCTTACACGCAGTCGGAGACTGAATTGCTAAGGGCGCGGCTCAACGAGATCGGACCGAAGGAGCTGTGCTGCCGGCTAGGCACTCGGCCCCTGAACACGACCCATGGATGACCTCGGAGCACAGCACCACAGCCTGATGGAATACGCTGTGAGCCGATTTTGCTGAGGGAGGAAAACCGGAGTACCCTGAGAAAAACCCTCGGAGTCAGGTTGAGATCGACTGAAACTCAGCCTACATGCGATCTCGGGGCCGAGAGTTGAACCCGGGTCGCAGAGGTGGAAGGCACGGTTGATAACCACTGTTGATAACCACACCTCCTCATTAGTATGCAGTGTTTTATCAGATATAAAGACACTGCACGCGACCTATGAATATTAATCCTCCAAACTTTTGACAGTTTTATCGTTTAAGCTGTTGATTTCTTCTTGAGTGTAGGTTAAATTAAACTTTGATCCTCTCCCTAACTTCGTTCAAATGACTTTTAAGTTCGTGTCGGAGTTTGTCCATATCAGCACGTATGCTCGCGAGGCCTTCGGTCACCACTTTTCTTAAGGAATGAATCGAATCTTTCTGGTCTTGATAATTCATGTCGGTGATGATTTTCCCAGATTTAACCGAGCATTCAGAGCCACGCCTTAAACGTTTTCTTCTCATATAATTTCGCCTTAAAATTTCGCGCTATAAGCAGCTTGTCTTTATTAGTAGCTATCGCTCAGCCAAGAATCAGCCTCGATAAGATTTTTTTGTATTTAGGCGATCCCCCGAGCGAGGTGCAATGCCCGGAAGTCTTGACAACAGAAAATGGAAACAACAGAAATGGGGATCGCCCAGGAGAGGGAGCACCCCCTAAACGGGGCCGGCACACCAAATTCGTCGGGGAGTCGAACCCTGCCTCTCCTACAGAGATAAAAAATCTAAAACGCAGCAGCCTCGATAAGATTGGCAAGTTTTACAAGAAAATGGCTAGTTCCAGGGAGAGCGTTAGATCAAACGTCCACCCGCCATACTGTTGGGCCCAGCTTAACATGAGAATGATCAGCTGCGCATTACAAGTGTAATTACTTTAAAAGAAACAAACCAAAAGGATAAAGAACGGGTACAAAAAGACTAAAAAGAAAGTAAAATACTACCTGAAGATCTAAGGTTATATGAAGACGATTTAAATGTTAGTAAATCGCATAGAGATTTAAGGGCAAGGCCGTGAATTGTTTTTAACGCGATAAGCAGTAAGCAATGCAGATCACGCAGAAGTGGTGAGATGAGACAAAACCTAGGCGCATTACAAACTAACCTGACTGAGGCGTTCAAAACTCTCTGCAATGATTTGTTAAGCTGGTAGTTGGGCAGCGTACAAAAGACTGTTGCGATAATCAACGCAAGATGTAAAAAATGCATGGACAAGCATTTCCATTGATTCTCGAGACAAGTACTAATGTCTTGCGAATGCATTTGATTTTACGCAAATGGTAGAAGGCAACACCCGACATAACTTGCTTATATGAGTTGACATGCATAGTGAGATGCTCATCGAACCATGAGCCCTGGCCTAGCTACTGTTACAGGACAAAGATCAGTCAACCCAACCCTATGCAACTGGTGCTCACCCCAGCTGCTGCCTAGTACCTATAATTAAAAATACAGTCAGTTTATCATCGTTTAACATAAGATTATCTGAAATCATCCAGCTCCTAATACCACTGATACAGTCAGTCATGGGCTTGATGGCAAAATCAACATCCGCAGATCGATTAGGGCTGAATGATACATACAACTGTGTATCGCCTGCATAGCAGTGGACTTGTGGGAGGTGGCGTTTAACGATCTGAAACAGATTGTGCGTGTAGATAATGAAAAGCAAGAGGCCCAAACATGAACCTTGAGGAGCACCTTGTTTTAAAGGAAGTGATCAGACAGACTACCATTTACAGAGACCTGCTGGAACCGGTCAGATAGATACGATTTAAACCAGGCAATCGCATTGTCAGTTATTCCCAAATCAGACTCAAGACGACCAATCAGCTTATCATGATGTATAGTGTCGAAAGCTGCACTTCAATCTAATAATACGAGCAAGGTGACATGTTGATCATTTATAGACATCAAAATATCATTCTTAACCTTAAGTAAGGCCGTCTCCGTGCTGTGTTGCTGTTCAAAGGGCCGCACTAAAAGCCGGAATCCAGAATCCGGAATCCGGAATCTGGAAACCAGAATTATCTGCCATTCGCGAGAACTACAACAACTTATCCACTGGATAAATCACCGTCTACTATATAACTCAATTGGTTTTGCTAGTGTTTATCCACTGGATAGTGATTTATCCGGTGGATAGCGTTATTCACCTTTTGAACAACCGAGGCCTGTTTTCTTGTGCATCTTGATTATCATTTAGTCTTCTTAGTGGACATTTCCTTCTGAAAGGAGACATCAAGTAAACTAATGATCATAATCGAAATTTGTTTATCGTACATGGTCAAGTTTACGTAGAAGTAAAAACGGTTAAAATTTATTAAATAATAAGTTGTTTTACCGTCTTTCCTTCGATCCTTTGATTATGTTCTAGCTATTACTGAGTGTCCCCAATAGGGTTCTTCAATCCCGCCCAAAATGTTCCCTTCATTCCGAAATCCCGAACGCTTATATCGGCCAATCCCGATCCTGGTCATGACGTCATATATGATGTCTACAGTTGATCAAAAACAATAAACAAACTGCTATAAACAATTGTTTATTGATCTTGATCAAGTTAAAATGGCCGAAAAACAAGAGTATTCATGATGAAACTACTGGTGATTTAGAATACACATTATCAGTCTTTTCCACCAACGTGAGGGATCCAATTGACCTAAATTGTAGCATTCGCAATTACAGTTTTAAGACCGAAATGATGCATGATTGTGCATTCAATTTATATGTTCCACTTTGTTAAACTCGGTGGCAAGTTTAGGTTTAATTAAGCAGTAGAGATTCGGGATTCCGGATTCCACGTTATGGAGTCTGGATTCCTGCTTTTAGTGTTTCCTTTTACACAGGCTTGTGAAAGAGAGGGGGAGATTGGGTTTGAGGTTGGTAAAACCTTTCGATATTGGCAACGAAGTCTCTCCATCAATTGAAGAATTATTCTTAACTGTAACCAAGGATTATTCAGCCAACCAGGGATTATTCTTAATTGTCAATTTCTTCCAAGTGAAGTATTATCGTTCATTTTGGACACTGAAAGCTTGATAGGGATCATGGGAAATGAACATATATTCTTTTAAAAGCCAAACCCCAATTTCTGGACTCGCAGGACTCGAACCTAGAAACGGATGATTTATAACCCCTTCACTTAACCACTAGACTATCTACCACATCACTAACTGCGAGGTCATCATTTTTTATTAGTGTGAATAATTTTTTCTTCCAAATTAACACCCGCTAAGAAGCAACCTTACGCAGTGAAAAATGTCGGTTACCAAACTTCAAGAGCAAGCTAACCATTTTAAAATCAAGCTTTAGACTTAACCGTTATTCGACAGTTACTTTATACATATACTAATTAGTTTTCGTAAATAATCGGCATATTTTTTTGGTAAGATGATCTTTAGTGATAAAGTGGATAAAAATAGTTCATTCAAAGTGGGTGCTCCTGGTTCAAATCCTGTCGAGGGGCTGCTTTTACATTTTTTTCTTTTCATTTGCTACCAAAAATCCTTGAACAGAGTAATTTAAATGGAGGATTGTATTTCATTTGGAGCAAACTGACATTCATTTGAGAAAGAGATCGTGTTGATATGGTTGCGATATAGCTTCACCTAGCCTGTTCCAGGCTCTCAGATAATGCAGGCGCGAGGGAAGGAGAACAAGCAAAAGAAATCGAGCGGGATCTGGGAGAAGGGGCCCTCCAGACCTCGCTCGATTTCTTTTGCTCGTTCTCGTTCCCTCGCCTCCACTAGCTGAGAGCCTGGAACGGGCTAAGCTTCACCGTGATACCTTAATATCTTCTGTATCAATGCAAATAAAAAACCATTCACTTCACCTCTTGAGATGAATATTCGCTGACTGCAAATAAGCAGGCTCACCTACTGCCTGCACCCAGAGGGCTGCTTAAACCGAAAGTTACCAATCCCTACCCGCTGAGGACTGTTGTTCCTTTCCCAGCTAATCCCCACCTTGAATCAGGGTTTAGCGGGGAGGGGGTGGAGGTTTACTTGCAGAGGTTACAAGTGAGAGAGAGAGGGAGAGAGAGAGACTGGGTTTGAGACCGGTTATACCTTGATCACACGGTATTTTCCTCTCTTTATAAACCAGTGATAACTTTTTTTATTTCTTAACCAACGCATTATAATGTGGCAAAGTTCAGCGAGTATCGACATGGAAGAATACGCAGAAGCAGTTGAATTCGAAATCGAAGATTTGAGCACTTCCGCATCGATTTCCAACATGGCGGACCTTTCACAGCCAATGCCATCAGATCCATCAAAACACTGTCAGGAACTTATCTATCGTCTGGATGCTCTAAGAAGAAAAGAGAGTTTCTTCGATGTAACAGTGTCAGTAAAAGACAAAGAGTTTAAAGCTCACAGACTTGTGTTGGCAGCAGCAAGCCCGTTTTTTCTTTCACTTCTGGTCAGTGACATGAGAGAGGGAAAGGAACAGTTCATCAGGATAGAACTTGAAGAAGCCACGGGGTCAGTCATGGAAGAAGTTCTTAAATACGTTTACACTGGTAATGTTGCAGTCACCAAGGATACCGCCCACAACTTAGTGGCGGCAGCAGATTATCTTCTTTTACCAGGTTTGAAGGCTTTGGCTTGTAATTGTTTGGAGGAAAACATTACAATTGAAAACTGTATTTTCAATTATTACTTTGCCGACAAGTATCATTGTTTGGAATTAATGGAGGAGTCCTGCGGGTTTATTAACGCAAATTTCAGTTCAGTCATGAAAACAGAGGACTTTGTGAAGTTGGATATTGAGCAAGTCATGAAATGGGTTTCCAGTGATTATGTCACTGTTGGCTCCGAGGAAGAAATTTTTAAGGGAATAGTAAAGTGGGTGTCTCACAAGAAGAGTGAACGAGAAGGCAACTTTGCTGGATTGTTGAGTCAAGTCCGTCTGAAATCCATGTCTCATGACTTTCTCTTTGATGAATTGGTCAATGAAGAACTGGTAGCAACAAGCAAGGAGACTTTGAGTTTTGTGTTGAGATCAGTGAAGTGCATTGTTGATCCCTTCTGTGAGAATGCTGCCAAGCCACCCAGGAAGTGCTTGGAGAGTTATGCAGATGTAATTTTTGTTTGTGGTGGCAGGACTGCGTTATGCTATCAACCCCAGAAAGACATTTGGTATCAGTTGCCAGACATGTTATTTGAACATCAAGATCATGCTATTGTTCAATACAGAGATAAAGTTTGCATTTTCGGGGGACAGCGTGTTGGACCGGGAAAATCTCGAGTAATAGAATACTTTTCTTCTTCCAGTAATTCCTGGGGGACAATTGAAGGAAAACATGGTTGGGAGTTTTTTTCTTGTTTATCAGTTCTAGGTGGTTGCATCTATGCATTATCTGGTTGTGGTGTTATTCGCTATAAGCTTGATGAGAATGTTTGTGAGGCTGTGGCGGATCCACCAACTGTTCGCTATGGAGCTGTTTTAGTTAGTGCTAAAAGACACCTTTACTTAGTTGGAGGAAGTCCTAATTGGCTTTCGTTTTTAGGATCTCAAACAGTGCAAAGGTTTGATCCTATTTTAGCCACATGGGAGGAGGTTGCAGGTATGACTGAAGCAAGACATAGAGCCTTTGGAGCAGCCTTGAGTGGCAAGATCTACATAGCAGGTGGCATAAAGGAATCTGGGGGGCGTCGTACAGTATTGAAGTCTTGTGAGGTATATGATCCATCAACTGATGAATGGCAAGTCATGAGTAACCTCAAGGTGTGTCGTCAAGCTGCAAACATGGTATGCTTTCAGGAAGCCCTTTATGTGGTTGGTGGCTTCAAAGACATGAACTCGTCTTCAAGAGAGTTATCAGTGGAAGTGTTTCAGTTAGGAGCATGTGAATGGAAAAGTAAATCCACCATACCCACTAACTTTAAAAATGAAAATCCTGGGGATAGAAAGAAAGAGATTCATCATAAGGCATGTCTTGCCACGATCCGCAAGAGCCTATTAGAAAAGGCTGCATGACTGCCTTGTGGTGGCATTCCTTAAAATACTGCGATCTGGCTTTTTCTACTTGAGCTAGTTTAAGTTGTGGGAAGTGAGGACAGGACATTAGACGGTACAGTGGGTCTCATAAAAGAGTTATAATAAAATATAGGACTCTTTTTCCAAAGGGGAGATATGATGTTTAAAACTCTGTACATAAAGACGTTTCAATGACTTGGCAAAATGGTCTGAAAAGGTAGCCGAATTAACTTTAGCCGCTATAATGTTTCCCAATGAGTAGTAAAATTGTCTGGCATTAGACAGCGTAAAATCTATTATCGGCTATTTGAGGAGGCAAAGGGTTTAAGCCCTATAAAGTCTCAGGTGACTTGGGATAGAAAGCAGAGAGGGTGTCTTTGTTATGGTTGCATAACACGTATATATGGGTTATTGACCAAGGATTTGGTTATTTTTGCCCATACACGTGTCCAAAGCTCAGGATTATAGTAGAACTGAATGATAGATATTCAACTCAGAATTATGCAATAACATACAAATTCCACTGAAACATTGACAATAATAATACCGATAAGTATTGCCTAATGTCTCAGAAGAATTTGATATTGGTAAAGGTAACCTCCATGCTTACAAAAAGATAACTTTAAACGCAAAAATATTCTTAAAATAAATTTGCATTATTATCAATGTGCGCGGCCAAATGACAATTACAGTATATTGCCCTTTGTAAAACATGCCTTTTTGTGGGCTAAGTGGGAAATGCCCGGGCTGAAAATGCATTTGCTGCCCTGATTCTGATTGGCTGCAGACATATTAAACAACTTCACTTGGCCGATGAGATCCTGAGGATACCATTTCAATGCCAGAGTTGGTGCGAATGTTTGTATGAGTTTATTTTTTGCTCATTTTTTTCTCGATTTTTGCTCTTGTTTAGGTGATCGTATTGTAGCAACAATTTTCCATAGCATAGCTTCATGCTACATCTCAGTTAAACATTTTTTTTCTTATTAAATGAATTTGTACGATTTGGCTTTGTGTATTGATAAATTATAATGATAATCGCACGACTTTTGTCAGGCATATACTTTTAGTTTATTTGTGTCCCTCATAGCATCATTTGCACCCTCACTCCACTCAGGCGCAAGTGATGTTACTCCACCCACAAATAAATTATATGCACGACAAAAGTCATGTGATTGTCCCATTTTTAAGAGAGAAAAATGAACTCTGCCCTTTCTACTTTCCTTTTTTTTCAATTCCTAGCCACCACCATCTTATGATCTTATGATCATTAAGATTTTTTTTGAAAGGGAAAATTTTTAAATCTTGATTGTTGTTTAATCATGGATTAGTGTTAATCAGGTTTGGAACAAAGTATTGTGCCCTGTCTTCACAATAATAATATTAAATTTTTAAAGATTGGCAGAACATGGGAAATTTCAAAATAAAAATACCGGTAAGCCATTATAATTATTAGTTGCAGAAGCTCATAACCTTGGAAGCGTTTAACTGTGGTTCAGATCTAGAGATGGGGTTTTTTGATTATAAAAATTTCCTTATTTGGATTGCTTGTGGATTTTCCAACATGTGCAGCTTCGACCTTATTTTTGTCCATATTTGGGCATAAAATTGGTGTTTTAAAATCCCCAGCTTTGTTCCAAGGAAAAGAGTTGCAAGTTGCATGCTTCAAGGTCATGTGCCTCTGTTATTTGTTGTTAACATAGAAACACTTTCTTTCAAACATTTTCTAATAAATTTAACTGTGAACATTATATCCAATTTGAAGGTATTTTTTTGTATGTCTTGAGGTTAGACTGCTCAGTCCCAATCTCACTGGTGTTTTCTTCGGTATGTTAATTTATGAAAGTGACTTTGCTTTTGAGTTGTTGTTGGCCATTTACTTTCCATATACATTTGAATTCTTATTGCATGTCTTTGTCTTGGTTTTTTAAGCAAGAACTTTGAATGTCCTTTACAATGTATAGATGGTTGAACTACTTTAATAAGAAAATGCTATGATCATTTGGGTGGAAATTCATGTGACCCTCCCTTAGTTTAGAACTGCCTTTTTGGTTTTTTAGACCCTCCCTTTTCAGGGGCTTAAAACTTGTTGGTCTCCCTCATTTTCCATTTTTCCACCCCTCTGCTGATTTTGACAAGTCTCTAGAAATTAATGTTGACAGTTTAATACTATTTGTTGGAATTTGTTGTGTCAAACAATATGTTGACAAGAATTGGATACACTTGCCATTCTTTTGTCATTCAATCACAGATCTAAATGTCAAGCAAAGTATAGACCGATTTTGATATATTAAAATTCAGTCCTAAACAAAGAGCATCATCTTGAGGCTCTGGGGAATAAATATGAGGATTTGTATGAGTTTATTCCCCAGAGCCTCGACATGATGCCTTTTTTTTAGGACTGAATTTTAATATATCAAAAGTGGGCTATAAAAATGAGATCTTTTGGAACTGAGGCAGAAGGGTAATTTTTTGTTCCTCTTAAACGAGAAGGGAGCATTTTTTAGACTGTTCAATTATTTTTAAACATCCTTGCTCATCGAATTTTAACAATTTTGAGGCCAAAACTCTCACCATTTAAAACGGGTTGAAGATTTTAACTAAGGGACCTGGATCAATCCACACAATCCAGTCGTGGTAAAACAGTTATTCTACTCTATTCTATTCTTGTAAGATTTGAACATGTGTGTGGTGTATTGTGTGAGCTTTGATGGTATAGAGTATAGTTAGTCCTCTATGGAGAATTTGCTGTGCAACAGTTAATACAGGTAGTCTGCCCATCACATAGGCATATTCAAACTCCAATTGTTCTTGCATAAATTCGAAAAGAACGGCAAAAAAGTTGAAATTTCGCCAGCCTGTAAACAGAGTATTTAGTGAATATTTTGGCTGCGGAGCCACCAGCGCGTGAGAAGAATGGGCACTTTTCCTTGCCCCATTCTTCTCACGCATTCGCGGCTTTGCAATCATAGGGAAGATATCATTGACATCACCTATTGTCATTAAAGTACCAACCAGAGCCTCATTGGTTGTTGAAACAAAAGGTCTTTTGTTCCTGTAGTTGGTACATTTGAATAACAAAAGCAGTGTTTGTAAACAGATGTCTTCCTTATTCACTCAATACGCCAAACAAGTGAGCTTGCCCACAGGCTAAAACCTACGTGCAGAGCCACTTTTATTTGCTCATCAAGGGTTTGTCCAGTATTGTGTTGGCGCAACCATTCACTGAAGTGGAGGTGGATGCTTCGCGGTTCGGTAATTAGGCTGATTTAGCGACAGAATGGGAACGTCAGTGGCGACGGCGCGCGCAGAAAAAACACCAATGAGAATTCAGAATAGAATAGACTCCACTCTTTTCTTCTCCATTCTAAATTCTCATTGGTGGTTTTGCTGCGCACGACGTCGCCACTGACGTTCCCGTTCTGTTGCTAAATCAGCCTAATATCCAACACTCGGCGGTGTAGCCAGGATTTTTCAAAGAGAAGGGGGGGGGGGGGGGTCACTCTGTGTCAAAAAGACTCATCAGACATAAAAAAGGGGGTCACAGGCACCCCAGGACCCCCCTAGCTACGCCCTTGCCACCACTAGCCACCGACATTGAGGCGAATAGTTGTTTTAGTATATACTAAAACAATGAGATAATATAGCGCAAAGATTACAACATTTTCGGGAGCAAATTCCGCGCGAAATTCTCGGAGGTGAATAGCAATGGGTATCCGGATTTTGAGCGCGCGCGTTCAACGCTATCCAGTGTTTTGCTACATACTAAATCCCTATACAGTGCTTGCATAAAATTTGTGAATGATTGGATTTCATCATGAGCAGAACAGCTTATAAAGCAATAT
>NC_090880.1:2383637-2406137 GCF_036669935.1 Montipora foliosa
TGGTTTGGTGGGAAGTGTTTCTTTATTAGGTTGAGGAAGCTTTTGTTGTCATTAAAACTTTATGACGAAGTCGGCCCAACAAATGTGTCGAGATTAACACCTCTTTCTCCCTTTGTCTCTCGCTCTGCCTTTTTAGTGTGAGTCTTGTTACAACTCCCACTGAGATTTTGGTAATTTTTTTTTACCTACACAGCGGGGACCCACATTCCTGACCCAAGTTAAGCTCCTCATGCATCGCTAAGGTCATACAATCTAGATGCCGCCCCTCCACAATAATGACTGTTTAACTTCAGAAAAGTGTGTCAATCCGATAGCATAAATGTGCATAATTTAGACTTAACGACCCTTTAAAACGCTTGCGTGGTCTGCATTTAATTTGGCTGGACGAAACGTAACAACGACATGCACCATGTCAATGAACGCGAACCTTACAGAAATTGTTGGGAAGAGGACATACCGAGAGTACGTCTGTACTGAAAGCTTCACCGAACGAATACACCACCACCTCATATTTTTGTCAACTTTTGGTGTTTTTCTGTGCATTTTTACATCCTTGGGAAACGCTTTAATACTAATTGCCCTCCAAAAAGAGTCTACACTTGGTTCACCGTCCAAACTGTTGCTTCGCAGCTTGGCGACAAGTGATCTTTGTGTCGGTATGCTTTCCGATCCTATAGCTGTAATATATTGGGTGTCTGCAGTAAAAAAGCGCTGGAGCGTTTGCTACTACGCATTTGCCACTGAATATGTGGTAAGTTATGCTTTGTGTACAGTGTCGTTGTTAACCACTTCTGCCATAAGCGTGGATAGACTTCTGGCTTTGTCATTGGGAATACGATACATGGAAACCGTAACTTTGAAACGTGTGTACGGAATAATAATAACGTTTTGGGTTTTGGCTACAGTCCATTCAGCTGTCTCTGTCAAGAGTTCTGAATTTGCCGCAAGATTTAGTGACACAGTCATATGTATTTGTGTAGCAACCTCCATGTTCTCAAACGCAATGATTTTCTTTAACCTCCGAAAACAGCGCATTCGAATTCAAGACAGGCGCTCTCGTGAACAGCCAACCAGTGGTGAAGTCAGCATGGCAAAGCAGAAAAAGGCGGTATCCAGTGTATTATGGATTCAGCTGGCCGTTCTCCTTTGTTATCCACCATACCTTGTGACCGTAGTATTGTCTAGCACCATAGATGAATTGTCCCAGACTCTTGAACTAATCAGACAATATGCATTGGTCTTGGTGTTAGTAAACTCTTCATTGAACCCACTTCTCTACTGCTGGAAGATTTCAGAAGTAAGACGAGCTGTCGTGGCAACGTTGAAAAACTGGCTCTGTTAATAGACTGATTGACAAATACAAAGCTAGTTCTTCGTTAAATGGCATGGAACGCCATAAAATCAATCCATTCACCATGGAACAAGCTAAGAATTACTCAATTGAAGGCGTTTATTACTAAGGGTCTTAAGCAACAATGACGGTTGTGGAAACAATTCTCCTCAAAGTATAACTTGCATTGGGGTTTATTTCTTATTCTAATTGGAGAACATGTCGAGCTCCTTCATGAATGGCTTGTTACAAACGGTTTTAGAGTAAAGATAACAAATGAATGATTCGTTGTTCTCTGCTCATGCCGTCGTCAAAACCATAAATTTATTTGTTTCAAGTTGCGAGATTGCAGAGAAATGAAATTTGCTTAAATGAGTGTCGCTCGATTAATTTTCGATGCTACTCCTGTTTTGCAGTGCTGGTTGTCCTTTTAAACTCGGTGTCGTTATCTTTTTGAAAGTAAGATGGTTTTAAGTAGGTTGCAACTTTAAAGAATTGGGTAGTGTTTTTTTCAAACAACGATTTCTTGCAGCCAGGCAGTCGGGTCAAGATAAAGAAATACTTGATACTTACAATATATTTTTTTAAAGATTGCGTTAGTATTAATGTTTAATCGTTTTTCTCTTTTTCTCGGTTTTTATGAGTAAATTTGCATAGATGACACCTGCATGCTTACTCATGCTGTGATGTGGTTATCAGAAAGAGCAATTGAAATAAGTTTCGATTATCATATGGCCCGTACGGCTCCGTGCGCGCTTTCAATGCAAAACTATTGGGAAAATGCCCGTATGCGGCAAATGTGTAAATTTGCATAGATTGAAGAGTCTTAAGACACCTGCATGCTTACTCATACTGTGTTGTGGCTATCGGAAAGAGGAAGTGAAATAAGTTTCGAGTCTCAATGTTAGTTAAAAAGCTTTCTTGCCTTTAAAATTTAATAAATAAATCGTTAAAAGCTACCAAGCCTTATAGTAGTATACCTACAACAGCTGGTTATTGTTTTACCCGAGACATGCGGTTATCTTGAGGGCTCGGAGAAAAGAGGTGCGTGAGTTTTCCCTGCTGTAAGTCATGTTCAACAAGTTGTTAAATCCAACCACCCACCTACTGTCATTAATTCTCGCAGCCATCCTGAATCGCAGATTATCGGCCTTATCATCCAACAAAGAAACATTCGACAAAGCTAAGCCTCTCTACGACAAAGCCATCCTCGGAGACCCAGGGGCAGATCGCGGAGGCAAGGGGAAGTCTAAACGGGCAAAAGAAAATGGAGACAAAGAAAAGCATAGTAGGGCGAGAAGAGCCCCTGGGGAAAAGTTCTTACCAGACCAGTTCCAAACAGCAGGGGTAATTCTTAATTCTGATTGGTGCCAGAAATTCTTTGTGTTTTTCTGCCCAATCATAAGTCAGCAGGCCGTGAAGTCGTTTCGTGTCTTCTTACACGGAGATAACTTGATCGCCATGCTCGCCTGGTTCATTTGGCAAGGTTTTACTCGAGGAGACAGTCTCAATCACAGCACAAAATGTACAAGAAATCGTTCGGAATATCGGCGGGGAAATACGTGGAATGATTTCCGTACAGGTCCCTACTTCATTATGCATGCAGAATAAATTAATTATTCATTCGCGCTATTGTTTTGTAGAACAATACGTATACCCAAGAGAACTGAATATATACATGGGTAATTTGTACTTACGGGATGAATAAAAACGGATCTCATTTTTTCTCTCCCTCCCTCTCTCTCTTCTTTCCCTTCATCGCCCACACCCTTACTCGTTTTTGTCCCTGCTTTCCCCTTTCTATCCCTTCGTATTGTTCTTATTTCCAGATCCAGCTCGGCCATTTTATCCCACGATATGTCACTCGCAGCTTGCCTTGAACTCCGACCCACTGTAAACCTCTGGATTACTTGTCCCTGTTCTTTACCACTGAGCTAAGTACGTGTCAAGTTGCTAATTCACACCTTGAACATGATATTTATTTTGAATTCTGGCTGACTATTTACATAACAATGATACGTAATTATATACACGTGCCGCGCCGAGCACCTACAATCGAACTTACACTTGTAGGTTACCGTTAAGAGATCCCTGTTTTACTACTCTTGGAACAACCCATCCCTTTAATAATGCTAACCGTAACCCTAATTACGACTAAAGGCACTGTTTACGCTTAAGGTTAGTCCCTGTGATAGTCTTAGGTTTTCCAGTATCGCTGTGAACTGTGACCTGCTTTTCCTTCATGCCCCGTGTGTGCGGCACACTTATAAGTTCACTGCGTGGAAGAGTATACCACGCTTAAAGTCTGATTGGTGCATCTTTCATGGGAAACTTTCAGGCACGAGTTCATTGCAATTAACATCGTTTCATATTTCCCTTCTTTTGAAGCAAACTTGTGTCTTCGTAATAATCAAGATGGCTTCCGAAGTAAAAGGGTCACAGCAATGGGAGATTTGATCATTTGCAAATTGTCCCTGCTATAATTTATAGCCTTTCCAGAGTTGTGCATAGAGTGGTGCAAAGAAAACAATTTACTTTCGTCTTCCGTGTCCAAAACCTGTGTGAAAACGCAGTCAGTTGGTAAAGACAAAGTGCCGCATCGGGAGATGGATCTGTTTCGCGATGCTCAAGAAGAAACTGCAATGGATAGCCTTCAATCCGCCAAAACACATATTAATTTTCTGACCGTAAACTTTCCTTGAAAAAATATTAGCCCTGGCGACTTGTGGCCGGAAAGTTTACAACTGCCTACAAGACAAGGGCTAACATCATCTCACCCCAGTTAACCATCGCCTAAACCTCGTCGACCCAGACAAACGAGCCCACAGCAGGGCATTGAAAAGACATGATGGGGAGTGAAACGAAGTATGCCTTGTACGGGAACATCCATGAATCTCTACCAAAGCTATTCACTTGGAAGTATCATTGAGCATATTGCCGATCTCTACAAAGAGCGATAAATTGCAAAATCCCTCTAAATGCACCGTTCGTGATCCTAAATACAGGAAAGGAAGAAAATATACACTTTGCAGTGTCTCGGCGAATTTTTAAGCAGACAGGAAGAACAATTTCACGATAAAAAGAGCAGGTAGCCATTACATTTCTTATGACAGTACTTTTATTTGGTTTGTTTGTTATGTTTGCGAATCTGAACCCTATTACAACGATTGCTTGAAACTCCACTTCTTGCGCTTATTCTAAAACTGAAAAATGGGTAAAATTGCAGGAAAAGTGCCGAAATTGCATCAAAACTGTTCGATTTTCCGTATTTCAGACAGAAGTTCGACCGGCTTTTTTTTAAGTCCATATAGACTTAGAAAAAAAACCTCTGAAAAGAAAGAACAAAGCGCCACAGTCCCAAAGGACGTCTATTGTTATCGCTATTGTTTTCTTGAAACAAAGGAGTGTATGCATAATGAAGTAGGGACCTGTGCGGAAATCTTGCCTGATGTGCTAACGACAAACATATCTCCTCTGGACCCTGTGCTAATATTACCCTTGGTTAAAACTTGCACAAAAATGGACAGTCCAAGAGAAGTTGATGTTTTATAAAAGTACATCGAGTCTTCCCTCGTTTTGATCGAGTCTTTGGTTGTGTGGGCCCAAACGAGTCCTGCTTCGCATTGAACGTAGGGGTGCATAATAATCGTATATCGAGGAGGTGTAGTATCGAGTCTTTTTTCATCGAGTCCTCTTTGCTTCGTTTACCGGAAAACTTGAGTGATTCCAGCCTTATACAAGCGAGGTATACTACTCACAGGATCACAAAGTGAGAAGAGAGAGGGAGAGATAGACTGGGTTTTGGCTGGTGATACCTTGATCACACCTTCTATATTTTCCGATCATTATAAACCAGTGATAACCATTTTTGATTTCTTAATTAACCAACGCATTAATTATCATGTCGCAAAGTTCTGCGAGTATCGACATGGAAGAATACGCAGAAATAGTTGCATTCGAAATCGAAGATTTGAACACTTCTGCATCGAATTCCAATATGGCGGACCTTTCACAGCCAATGCCTTCAGATCCATCAAAACACTGTCAGGAACTTATCTATCGTCTGGATGCTCTGAGAAGAAAAGAGAGTTTTTGCGATGTAACAGTGTCAGTAAAAGACAAAGAGTTTAGAGCTCACAGAGTTGTGTTGGCAGCAGCAAGCCCGTTTTTTCTTTCACTTCTGGTCAGTGACATGAAAGAGGGAAAGGAAAAGTTCATCAGGATAGAACTTGAAGAAGCAACGGGGTCAGTCATGGAAGAAGTTCTCAAATACATTTACACCGGTAATGTTGCAATCACCAAGGGGAACGCCCACGACTTAGTCGCAGCAGCAGATTATCTTCTTTTACCAGGTTTGAAAACGTTGGCTTCTGATTTCTTGAAGGAGAACATTACAACTGAAAACTGCATTTTCAGTTATTACTTGGCCGATAAGTATCAGTGTTTGGAATTAGTGGAGGAGTCTTGTGAATTTATTAACTCAAAACTCAGTTCAGTCATGAAAACAGACAACTTCCTGAAGCTCGATATTGCGCAAGTCACGAAATGGGTTTCCAGTGATGATGTTACTGTCACCTCCGAGGAAGAAATTTTTAAGGGAATAGTAAAGTGGGTGACTCACGAAAAGACTGAACGAGAAAGCGACTTTGCTAAATTGTTGAATCAAGTCCGTCTGAAATCCATGTCTCATGACTTTCTCTTCAACGAACTGATCAATGAAGAACTGGTAGCAACAAGCAAGGAGACTTCAAATTTTGTGTTGAGATCCATGAAGTGCATTTTTGATCCCTTCTGTGAAGATGCTGCCAAGCCACCCAGGAAGTGCTTGGAGAGGTACACAGATGTAATTTTTGTTTGTGGTGGCAGGACAGCCTTATGCTATCTACCGCAGAAAGACATTTGGTACCAGTTGCCAGACATGTTATTTGAACATCAAGATCATGCTGTTGTTCAATACAGAGATAAAGTTTGCATTTTCGGGGGACAGAGTGTTGGACCAGGAAAATCTCGAGTAATAGAATATTTTCTATCTTCCACTAATTCCTGGGGGACAGTTGAAGGAAGACACAAAAGTGGTGTTTGTTATTGTTTATCAGTTCTAGATGGTTGCATCTATGCATTATTTTGGAAGGGCATTATTCTCTATAAGCTTGATGAGAATGTTTGTGAGGCTGTGGCTGATCCACCAACTGTTCGCCGTGGAGCTTGTTTAGTCAGTGATAAAAGACACCTTTACTTAGTAGGAGGAAGTGATGCTTTTTTGCAGGGATCTATAACAGTGGAAAGGTTTGATCCTATTTTGGCCACATGGGAGGAGGTTTCAGCTATGAATGAAGCAAGATATAATGCTTTTGGAGCAGCCATGAATGACAAAATCTACATAGCAGGTGGTATAAATATAAATGAGGGATGCTATACATTACTGAAGTCTTGTGAGGTGTATGACCCATCAACTAATGAATGGCAAGTCATGAGTAATCTCAAGGTGTGTCGTCAAGCTGCAAACATGGTATGCGTTCAGGAAGCCCTTTATGTGGTTGGTGGCTTCAAAGACACTCAATCGTCTTCAAGAGAGTTATCAGTGGAAGTGTTTCAGTTAGGAGCATGTGAATGGAAAAGGAAGTCCACCATACCCACTAACTTTGAGAATGAAAATCCTGGAGATAGAGAGAAAAAGGTTCATCATAAGGCATGTCTTGCAGTGATACACAAGAGTCTATTAGAAAAGCTGTGTAAGCTTTGACATTTTGAGATTTCTCTCATGACTGTCTCGTGGTGGCATTCCTTCAAATAGTGCCACCTGGAGACATTTTTGCCTTTAATTTAGTATTATGACTGCCTTATGGTGACATTGGTTCTTAGTGCCATGTGGAGAACTATTTTCTTATAATTAAGGGCTTGGCCTTCATCCACTTTTAAAATGTGACCTCCTTTTAAAGTGGCTTACTACAGTTTTCCAAAGAAAATGATGCAGGTTTTGAAATGTGTGAAATCAAAGCAACAGGATATCTCTTCTGAACTGTTAGTCACTGCAATTACCAAACAAATAAATGCAAATCAGGGGAAAATGCAAAATGTAGTGACCGAGCTCCTGGAGGGAGACTGGAAACTAGAGATTTCAAAGGCCTTTTTCTCAAAAATTAACCGTACGTCCCCACCTTAAAATTTCAGGATTTTCTTAGCAAGAAAAAATACTCATGTATCGACAGGTTTTTTGCAAATGAAAAATGTGTCGATTTTTGTGTATTTTGATACAAGTTATTTCAGGATTTTCGTAGCAAGAAAAAATACTCGTGTATAGACAGGTTTTTTGCAAATAGAAAATGTGCCGATTTTGGTCTATTTTGATAATGTCTGAAAAGTTGTCAGATAGACCTTTTTTAAAAAATGTTTCATCTTCATATTGTTTGCTAATTGGAATTCCCAAAATTTTAACCCTGGTCATGTCTTGGTTTTTATGTAATTACTTTAAATGTCTTTTACAACGTGTAGATGGTATAACTATTTCTGGAACTTTAATCTGAAAACCTAATGATCACATGGGTGGAAATTCATGTGACCGTCCCTGGGTCACATGGGACCCACATGGGACCCTCCCTAATGATCACATGGGACCCTCCCTGGGTCTACACCTTCCCACTCAAGGGGCTTAAAACTTGTTAGTCTCAATTATTTTCCATTTTGCCACCTCCCTCTGCTGATTTGGTAAGTTCTCAAAAGTGAATGTTAACAGTTTCATACTATTTGTTGGAATTTGTTGTGTCAAACAATATGTTGACAAAAATTAGATGCACATGCTATCCTTTTGGCACTTAATCACTAATGCAAATGTCAAGAAAACCAATTAAAATGAGTTATTTTTGGAAGCGAGGTAGATGGTTAGTTTTCAGTTGTTCATCTTAAACGACTAATGTAATTTCTGATAATTGTAAATTAGCATAAGTTGCTGTTTTGCCGGCTCATATCAAAGGCCTGGTGAGCCGTGTTAGGTGCGCAGTGGTTTGTGGGATTTAGGTTAACTCAATCTAGGGTGCACAAGTCCAGTTTCATTTATTTTTATGTGGGGCTGAAAAAGGTTGTTTTATGCCTTCGTTAGGCTGTATATGATAGCGTTCTTTTTCATTGTAAATAGTGTTTTTCTATAAGAATACATAGGACCTCAAGGGTCGCACCACTGCCTTGGTTGGGGGAACACGTTCCTCGGTTTTTTCCACCTGCTGGTTTTAGGGTTTTCTGTGTCTGGCTCTGATGCATTGCTCTCCTCTTTATATAGATTTGATGTTTAAAATGCTTTTGTACCCATTCCAATGCTACATAAATGGCACTGTGGCTTGGCCCAAATATTGTTGTTGTGTTAGTCCGGTTGAGCAGTGGAGGCAAAATGGAAGGTGTTTTTTTAAGACTACTCAAATACTTTTTGACATCCTTACCAACTACTTTACTACAGCCAAATTAACGGGTTGAAGATTACAATTATAATCACAATGAGAAAATCCGGTGAAGTTTTTCCAGTTGTTGTGGACTCGTTCTTGCTTTGTTTTATTCTTATACAGAAAGTCGGACTAAAAAGATCTAACACGCAACAAATAGCCGAACATTTGGCTGTATTTTATTTGCTCAGGGGCCATTGCAGCTAATCTAGCAAGGGCGACCACCACATGCTGACAGAGATGGACTACCAGTTTTGAAAACCACGGATTCGATACCATACTCTTAGGGTGCGTTCGATTGACACTATTCCGGAATAAGAATACTGGGATTGATGATTTACAACGGTACGTCTGGCATTTTAAAGAAACAAGGATTCTAAAGATATGTTTAAAATAGCATTTTAGCAGGTTTTTCACAATTGTAACGTGAATCTCCATAAAAACGAAGGATTTCTAACTATTATTCCATATATTCCTTTTCCGGCCGTACGGTCAATCGAACGCACCCTTAGTGTGTTTGTTTGTTTGTTTGTTTGTGAACTTTATTTCAACACGGTATATTCATCAGTTATTAATTCATATGCAATTACATAATTAAACTAACTATATATAACTAACAATATCCAATCCTACATCTAATCCAAAACCATAAAAAACTGCCTTACATGAATGCCGTGTCTAAAATACAAAAATTACTTAAGAGGATAAAATGAGTTGAGTAGATGACTAAAGTCACTTAAAGATTCTGCCCGCCGCAGATCAGAAGGTAAACTGTTCCAAAGTACCGCACCACTGTACTAAAGCTGTTTTTCAAAATTCAAAAAGTTGGTGCTTGGCAATGGAACAGCAAGTTTGTTTACTGAGTCCCTCAATAGATATTCAGTTACATCAGAACGGTTAACGAACAGCTCACTTAGATACTCGGGTGTAAGACCATAATAGCTTTCTGTATTTCACGCTGAGAACTTAATTTTCTCCACGCAAGTTTACTAAATAAATCTTCAACATCAGTGTCATAACTGGAAAAAGTTAAAATTCGGGCAGCACGATTTTGTAGCTTCTGCAATTTATTTGAAAGCGTTAAGTTCCAGTTTCCCCACACAACACTGCAATAGTCAAAGTGTGGCCTCACTAAGACATTGAAAATAATCTTCAGAGTTTCAAAAGGGACAAAAGAGCGGATTCGTTTAAGAGCGCCAACACCAGAGGCAACTTTCTTAATTAACTTCTCAATGTGAGAGCCCCAAGAGAGATTTTCATCTATATAGACACCTAAGGATTTTGCAGTAGATACTTGATTAACAGGAACACCGCCATCGGTAAGATGCGGAGGTCTCGGTAAAGTATTTAATCGCTGCCTTGAGCCAATTAACATAAATTCAGTTTTAGTTGCATTCAATGTAAGTTTATTAGAGACAAGCCAATTATTGACTGACTCGAGATCTCGATTTAAAGTCTCGTCTATGGCGGTTATATCATTGCTTGAAAATGTTAGATGCGTATCATCTGCGTACATCCTAGGCTGCGAGCTTAACAAACAGTTCGATAAGTCATTAATATATATCAAGAACAATAATGAACCCAAAATTGTTCCCTGAGGTACACCGCAACTAAGAGGTAGCTTATCAGATAAGCAACCATTAATAAAGCATTTTTGCTGACGGTTATCCAGATATGACTTAAACCAATTTAGTGTGTGGGTTGTTTAACGTCCCAGAAGGAGGCTCTGGTTTATAGTTCTCGTGAGAGAGGACCTAATTATCACAAAAGCTGCTCTTTTTTCCTCGGTTATTTATTGAAAAGCCCTAAGGGATTGTTGCGCCTGAGGTTCGAACTCACGACCTCCCAAATGTTAATTAAACAACCAAGCCAATTAGTGCTTCTTTTAATAAAGGGAAATTTAGACAGCACGATTTGGGTTACGGTGATTTCTAATGCGAGTACCTTATACCACGACTTAACCACAATAGTGTCGTAAATCAGACCTACGCCATAACTGAAAAAAAAAAAACAAACAAACAATGATAAAATTTCACCAGCCTGTAAGTAGTTTGCGAGCCGCAATTGCGTGAGAAGAATGGGATGAGGAAAGTGCTTTTTCTTTCCACATTCTTTCACGCGCTGGTGGCTCCGCAGCCAAATATTCACTCAATACCCTGCTTACAGGCCGGTAAAAATTGAACTGTTTTTGCTTTTCATTCAGTTGTAATTTACGCATCTACGCAACACTGGCTGGCATCTCGTCCCCAGATTGCGCATTGAATTTGATCAGCGCCAAGGACAAGGACTCTGGCCACAGCCAAAGCAGGAGGTCCGCGAATCTCGGACCGTTCCACTCCTTCTGCGCAGTCTCAGAAATTTGAGAAAATGACGGTCTTCAACGGTTACAGCATTATACCACTACCGCAACTGCGCGTATGTTTGGCCCGAGTACAAGAAAAGATGAGTATGCCAGCCGGCTCGACTTTCTTTGATTTGCCACTCATCCAAAGAAATGGATGAGTCAGTCCAGTTTCGACTTGTCAAACCTGCTTTTTTAATTTGTGCGCATGATCAATCGCCACGCGTCATCAATATTTTTTAAATTTACAACAGCGTGACAATTTTTAACTGTCTAAATTCCCATGAGTATTTCCTCCGTATGTCCGTTACAGAAACTAGTTTGCCAGAAATTGAGAAACCTATTAATTTTTTCAGTACAAACTGAAACGGCAATTTAAAAACTTGAACTATCTTGAGTTTAGAAGGACATTATTCCTTGATTGTCGTGTGTTTGCCAGAGTTGTTCGAAAATATCCCTACTGTTTGTTTTGGTTTTGTGGTTTTGCGGTTACTAGTCACGCGTAACTGACTCCCGAATACGTTTGAATTTTGAACGCATGCTCAACACGAAATGTCGAGCCGGCTGGCAGAGTCTACTTTCCTCTTCCCGACTTATCTAGGAAGATCGAAAGAGACTCTGCTCGCATAGTAACGGTGTGGATATTGAGAGAGAAAATTGAAAATTCGTCGGCAGGTACTCGCTTCCTCTACATGGTCTCAAATGTCGCTGTGACGACGAGAACGGCAAAGAAATGTATCAAACTGTAAAACGCACGTGCAGGGCGTGCAGAGCTATTGTTTTTGCTATCTAAACCTATTGTTTTGTGACGTTCTCATGGCCGTCGTCGTCGTCGTCGTCGTCGTCGTCGTCCTTGCTTAATTAAGGTTCCTATTATCGAAATCACAGTAGCTGGTTGTCAACAGTTTTTGCGTTCTATCCGTTATGGATGTACCGTGAACTGCCGTGAACCACAAGCGATTTTTTGAAAAAATTACCGTGATTGCTTGTCATTTAATTGAATTCTGATTGGTTGGTCATCTGGAAATTGTTTTCATTGATAGACAGTCCTCAAATCCCATAATACACTTCTTTTACCCCCCCCCCCCCACCCCCTCAAAAAATGCATAGGCGTTGTCTTCGATTTCTCTTGGAAGATCTTCATGTCCCTTGAGAAATTGCAAACAATGATTAAGCAAAATTTTGGTGAGTACAAGAGATGTATTATGGGATTTGAGAAAGTAGAGAGTAAAAGAGACAGTAACGAACATTTTAAAACCTTCAAGGGTTACTGATACTCTATATTTGCTTGTGTGTTTTTCTTTGTGTGGTTATGGAAGGGTTTGTATCATGAACGTTCGATTCCTAAATAGAATCCCTTTAGGTCATCAAAAGAAAGACAGTGACACAAGTTCCTTCCTTTTTCAGTTATTGTAACAGGGCATCAATAGCCCATAAAAGTCATACGTAATAGCTCAGGAAGCGGTCTAACCCGTTCCCTGGAAAATAAAATTAATTGCTGATACATATCAAACATACAATCAGCGTTCAGGATTTATTGAAACGGGAAAAGCTTTATTAGGATTATTTTGAGTACCCTGCGAGCTGGCCGGATTAGTTTATTTGGTTTACTGCAGACCAATGAATTCTCAATGACGACAACGTTTTCTCTGTTGTGGTTTCTTTGATTTCACGGCGAACAATGAACGTTACTGTCAACATAAACAAAGAACAGACTGATTGAGAAAATCCTGAACCCTCCCACTCTTTTTTTCGCCAGGATGTCGTCTTTTGGTATATTTAAAATGCATACAAAGACACTACAAAGGCTGAATGATGTTAGTAAGTATTAAGAATTGCAGAAAGGTGGAAATGCTGCGTGATGAAGTTATTTTGCTTTTTCTTTTTATTTCACAGAAAGTATCTCGGCGAAAAAAGGCATTAAAATCAAGTACAATATTGTACTGAAGTCTGCGTATATCGGCGACTGACGGATAGCGGATAGTGGTGATAGCGAAGAGCTTGAAAAGGAAGAGGAAAAGGAAGTTCATGACAAAGAGGCTGCCTTGGCGGTCAACTCAGCTCTAAGAGCTGATGAGGTGTTTAGACAGAAAATCGTTCCGCAGAATTTCCGCCTAGGCAGCATCTAAGAGACCAAGATAGCAACAACAACAACAACAACAACAACAACCAGAAAACGTGTCAGAGCGTCTTGCCCCGCAAGACGCACCGCATTGAACATTTCGCGCTTTTCCACAATGCTAAAACTCGGTAACATTAGCGCTAAACAAGAGACTATCAGGTGCACTAAACCATTATCAGAGATTAAGAGAATTTGATCAAGGAAACATGAGATTCCGCCAAGAAATTCTACTGGTAATCTATTGGAAATCATTGGCTGAGCACTTGCCAACCAACAACCAACAGCCATGCTAATACATAAACAATGTCCAGCTGTCTGCTATGCACAAATAACCGTATACTTGGCAGAAAAAATGTTCTGTGCAAAAAAATGCAATAGAATAGCAGCAGAGTTTCACTATTTTTTAAAGAGGGCTTTCTCGGCATTTTAAGCGGATTTTGGTGACTTCCGAAGTTCGCATAAGAAACCCATCAGCATACTACAAGGAATCCTGATACCTGATTGACGTGGTGCTAACCATCTATTGGGTGGATGAGAAACCATACCACGTACAAGGGAGTCAGTCATGTAGGCCTGTCAACTGTCAAATCCCCACCTATTGCCTGTACCCAGAGGGATGCGTGAAACGAAAATTACCAATCCCTGCCCCCTGGGGACTGTGTTTTGTCTTAAATCCCTTTCCTTTCCCAGCTAATCCCCGTCTTAAATCAGGTTGTAGCATGGAGGTGGGGGTTTACATACGAAACGACAACGCCGACGGCAACGACGACGCTACAAAACAATAGGTTTAGTCAGCAAAAACTATGGCTCTGCACGCTCTTCACGTGCGTTTTACATTTTGGTACATTTCCTTGCCGTCATCTGCTAAATGACGACGTGAAATGACCAAATTCAAGGTTCTGTGGAGGACGTTAGCACATGACGATGAATTTTCAGTTCTCTCTCTCTACTCTTCCAACCCACTCATACCAGTTTAATTCCTCGACAGATACTACTCATTTTTAACGCGAAACGACATGAAATAAAAGTTAAAAAGTGTTACAAACTCGGAGCTAACAGTTAAAACTTATGAAATATTTCGTCCGTTTTTTTCAACCGGACTTCATCAGTCAATGATGTGAATGTTAAAAAGATGAATTTTAAAAAGGTTTTTAACGCCTCTTGGGGGTTAGAATTGTGTCATAGATGGCTGCTAATTCGTAACCATTGTCTCTGTTTAGCGCCGGTTTCGTAAGTAAGAAAAGGATGGCAGGATTCCTTTCCTTGATACCTGTGTGAGGTTCTACCAAGATCTCCGTGTACCGCAAACCTACGCACACGGACCAGTACCTAAACTTCCAATCAAACCATCATCTACAACACAAAAGAGCTGTGGTTAACACCCTGATGTTGAGAGCTCAGACCTTGGTTACGGAAAACGATGACAGAACTAGAGAAACACAGCACGTCAAGCAAGCTCTAAAAATGAATAACTATCCAGAATGGATGCTAACAATACCACATCCAAAATCTACAACAGAAGATACCGAAGAGCCTCAAAACGAGAAGAAAATCTATGCATCAACGCCATACATCAAAGGAATCTCGGAACGCCTGCAAAGAGCTTTCAAGTCACACGAGGTTGCACTTATTCATAAACCCGTCAATTCTCTAAGATCACAATTGGTACGTGTCAAGGACACAACTGTCAATCTCAAGAAATGCGGTACTGTGTACCAGATCCATTGTGAGAAGTGTAACAAGGGGTACGTTGGCGAAACGGCCCGCTCTCTGGAAATCAGAGTAAAAGAACACCAATCAAGAAGTTCATCAGCTATTCACGAGCATTGATCCCTGGAGGGCCACTCGGTGGACCCAAATAAGACAAAAGTACTATCAACCGAAGTTAACACCTTCAAACGCAGGATAAAAGAAGCTATTCAAATTAAACTTACGAAACCGGCGTTAAACAGAGACAATGGTTACGAATTAGCAGCCATCTATGACACAATTCTAACCCCCAAGAGGCGTTAAAAACCTTTTTAAAATTCATCTTTTTAACATTCACATCATTGACTGATGAAGTCCGGTTGAAAAACGGACGAAATATTTCATAAGTTTTAACTTTTAGCTCCGAGTTTGTAACACTTTTTAACTTTTATTATGCTTCCGGAGCAGGAAACAAATGTTTTTGACATGAAATAGTTTCGTAGTGATATGAACAACGCGAACTCATATTTTAAAATGAAGTCCTCGTAGCCGTCTCCGTCCTCGTTTCGTAAGCTCCCTATTGACTCATGTATTACACAGGCTTACAAGTGAGAGTGAGGGAGAGAGAGACTGGGCTTGAGACTGGGGATACCTTGATCACATCTTCTGTATTTTCCTCTCTTTATAAACCAGTGATAACTTTTTTTTATTTCTTAACCAACGCATTATCATTTCGCAAAGTTCAGCGAGTATCGACATGGAAGAATACGTGGAAGCAGTTGCATTCAAAATCCAAGATTTGAACACTTCCGCATCCAATTCCAATATGGCGGACCTTTCACAGCCAATGTCATCAGATCCATCAAGCCACTGTCAGGAACTTATCTATCGTCTGGATGCTCTGAGAAGAAAAGAGAGTTTTTGCGATGTAACAGTGTCAGTAAAAAACAAAGAGTTTAAAGCTCACAAACTCATGTTGGCAGCAGCAAGCCCGTTTTTTCTTTCACTTCTGGTCAGTGACATGACAGAGGGAAAGGAACAGTTGATCAGGATAGAACTTGAAGAAGCAACGGGGTCAGTCATGGAAGAAGTTCTTAAATACGTTTACACTGGTGATGTTGCAATCACCAAGGAGAATGCCCACGACTTAGTGGCAGTAGCAGACTATCTTCTTTTACCAGGTTTGAGAACTTTGGCTTGCGATTTTCTGGAGAAAAACATTACAACTGAAAACTGCATTTTGAATTATTACTTTGCCGACAAATATCGGTGTTTGGAATTAATGGGAGAGTCCTGCGAGTTTATTAACTCAAATTTCAGTTCAGTCATGAAAACAGAAGACTTCCTGAAGCTCGATATTGAACAAGTCATGAAATGGGTTTCTAGTGATGATGTCACTGTCACCTCCGAGGAAGAAATTTTTAAGGGAATAGGTAAGTGGGTAACTCACAAGAAGAGTGAACGAGAAAGCAACTTTGCTGAATTGTTGAGTCAAGTCCGCCTGAAATCCATGTCTCACGACTTTCTTTTCAACGAATTAGTCAATGAAGAACTGGTAGCAACAAGTAATGTGAGTTTGAATTTTGTGTTGAGATCCATCAAGTGCACTTTAGATCCCTTCAGTGAGAATGCTGCCAAGCCACCCAGGAAGTGCTTGGAGAGGTACACAGATGTGATTTTTGTTTGTGGTGGCAGGACAGCCTTATGCTATCTACCGCAGAAAGACATTTGGTATCAGTTGCCAGACATGTTACTTGAACATCAAGACCATGCTGTTGTTCAATACAGAGACAAAATTTGTATTTTCGGGGGACAGAGTGTTGGATCAGGAGAATCTCGAGTAATAGAATACTTTCTTTCTTCCACTAATTGCTGGGGGACAGTTGAAGGAAGACATGGAAGTGATGTTTGTTCTTGTTTGTCAGTTTTAGATGGTTGCATCTATGGATTATTTGGTTTCAACATTATTCTCTATAAGCTTGACGAGAGCTCATGTGAGGCTGTGGCTGATCCACCAACTAGTCGCTGTGTATCTTGTTTAGTCACTGATAAAAGACACCTTTACCTAGTAGGAGGAATAGAGTCTTGCTCGTGCCAAATATCTAAAAGAGTGGAAAGGTTTGATCCTATTTTGGCTACATGGGAGGAGGTTGCAGCTATGAATGGGGCAAGATATAAACCCTTTGGAGCAGCCATGAATGGCAAGATCTACATAGCAGGTGGCATAAACAAGAGTGGGGGACATAGTACAGTATTGACGTCTTGTGAGGTATATGACCCATCAACTAATGAATGGCAAGTCATGAGTAACCTCAAGGTGTGTCGTCAAGCTGCAAACATGGTATGCTTTCAGGAAGCCCTTTATGTGGTTGGTGGCTTCGAAGACATGATCTCGTCTTCAAGAGAACTATCAGTGGAAGTGTTTCAGACAGGAGCATGTGAATGGAAAAGGAAGTCCACTATACCCACTAACTTTGAAAATCAAAATCCTGGGGATCAAAAGAAAGAGATTCATCATAAGGCATGTGTTGCAGCGATCCACAAGAGCCTATTAGAAAAGCTGTGTAAGGTTTGACATTTTGACATTTCTCTGTAAAGACTTATGACTGCATAATGGTGGCATTCCTTCAAATAGTGCCACCTGGAGACATTTTTCCTTTAATTCAGTATTATGACTACCCTATGGTAACATTCCTTTTTAGTGCCATGTGGAGAATTTTTTTCCAATATTTAAGGGTTTGTTTAACCATTTTTTCCCTTCATCCACCTTTAATGCAAGTGAGCTCCTTTTGAGGTGGCTTACTACAGTTTTCCAAAGAAAATGATCAAGATTGTGAAATCTATGAAATTAAAACAACAGGATGTCTCTTCTGAAATGTCAGTCACGGGAATTGATGTAACTTAACGTAAGAAATAAATGTAAGTCTGGGGAAAATGCTAAATATAGTGACCAAGCTGGTGGAGAGGAGACTGGAAACTAGGCATTTCAAAGGCCTTTTTCTCAAAAGCTAGCCGTACAACCCACCGTAGAATTTCAGGATTTCGTTAGCGAGAAAACATAATCATGTATAGACAGAAAGGTTTTTCACAGATTTGCAATAATGTCGATTTTGATAATAACTGAAAAATTGTCTGATAGATCTTTTCTTAAAAACTGTTGACGGTTTCATCTTCATATTGTTAACTTATTGAAATTTCCAAAATTTTAACCCTGGTCATGTCTTGCTTTTTATGTACTTACTTTGAATATCTTTTACAACGTATAGATGGTATAACATTTCTGGTACTTTAATCTGAAAACGTCATGATCACATGGGTGAAAATTAATGTGACCCTCCCATCTTGTTAGTCGCCCCTATTTCCATTTTGCCATCCCTCTACTTATTTGGTAAGTCCCCAAAATTCAATGTTGACAGTTTTATACTATTTGTTGGAATTTGTTTTGTCAAGCAATATGTTGACAAAAATTGGATGCAAATGCTATCATTTTGGCACTCGATGCAAATGCCAAGGAAACCAATTAAAATGAGTTATTTTTGGAAGCGAGGTAGAAAGTAACTTTTCAGTTGTTGTTCTTAAACGACAAATGTAATTTGTGATAATTGTAAATTAGCATAAGTTACTATTTGGCCGGCCTGGGGTTTAATGTGTTAATGTTAATGTTAATGTTAATGTTAATTGTAATGTTAATGTTAACGTGTTAATGTGTTAATGTGTTGGTGTTGGTGTTGGTGTTGGTGTTGGTGTTAATGTGTTAGTGTGTTAGTGTGTTAGTGTTAATGTTAATATTAATGTTAATGTTTATGTTTATGTTTAAAGTTTGTTTATAGTGCCCAGGTCTCTTGAAGTATGCGATTCACGCGGCCTTCAATTTGTCGCCAAACTTTGTCACAAGTGTACGCGGCCACCCTCGTGCGCAGGCGACGCGACAAAATTTGAAAAAACCCGCATCACCGGCGCGAGCAAAAAATCGCTCGTGGAGTCGCGGTTTTATGGATCAACGTGACAGAAATATCTAGTGAACCCAACTTGAACGTAACCGTCAAAATCGATTGCACGCGTACAAAATACCCAAACCGTGATTGGATAATTCGAAAGGGAATGTTACAATAGCACTCTTTTCAATTGACGTCATGATTCAGCGCCCAAAGCATTATGGGATTAATATGCGGACAAAAACAGACATTTTTGCGATGTTTGTTCGCATTACAATCCCATAATGCGTTGTAATAAGGCGTTATGATCTATTTTTTTCACTTGTGGAAAATGCTATTGGTTGCCCACAGTAATTGGCGTCAGCTGTTGTGGACACCCTGTCTTAACCCAGTATTTGTTTATTTTTTGTTTATGTCGTCATGTTTTGTTAATAGTTAATTTAGAAGGCGAAGTTTTATAAATAAATAAATAAAATAAATAAATCTAAAAAGGGAGAATTGATCTTCGCACAAATCTGGACAATTTAAGCAGTTCTCTCTTATAGATCTGCTTTCGCATTTGCGTCATTTTTTAACAATCTCTAAGTCTTAGAAGATTTCCTGACGACTGGAAAAGCGCAAGAATTACACCACTTTTCAAACAAGGGGAACAGAATGACGTGTACAATGACTGCCCATTTCCGTTATCTCGGTAGTAGCCAAGGTATTTGAGAGAATAGTTTTCTCACAGTTCATTCGACTGTCACTGCATTCTCTACTTGAGGCTACGGACTCTTGGGCGTATAACGTTGACTGTGGAAAAGTCTATGCAGTCGTCTTCCTGGACATAAAGAAGGCCTTTGATACGGTCAATCACGAAGTCCTTTTATCTAAATTAAGCAAGTATGGAATATTTAACTCCGATAGCTGTAAATCCATCCCTATAGACATCTTTGGCTACATGTTGGCGCAATCTTTATTTTGAGTCTCAGACATGTTTGATCACATCTTTGTCAAACCTTTGAACTGAATTTCCCTCATCTTTCACGACACAGTGGTCAAACCTTTGACTCGAATCTCAGAAATCTGTGACCACATCTTTGTGATGGAGACAAAGGCTTATCAAATAATGCTTTTGACGCTTGTCAAAGGCAGAGTTAAAGCTGTAGTAAAAGCGGACTTTACCACCTGAGTCCCCGTGCAAAGGGCTTGAAAAAGACATTCTGCTCTGTCTTAAATAAGTGAAGACAAGATACTATAAATCATGGAGATTATTGGAATATGGCCTTTGGGGCAACGCCATATACCGCATTTTATTCAGAAATAATAATAGCAATCAAGGTAAAGATTAACAAATAGCATCCTAAATTTCAGAGTGAGTGTCCTCAAAACTCATAAGGGAAAACAGGACAGGAAATCTCGGACGGGCCAGGCAAAACTCACGTCCCCTACAAGGACTTAAGAGCTTCTGCCTGAGAGACCGGGGCAGACTTGGAAATGAAGGTCGGCCGATTTTGCTTAAAATTGGTACACAAAGTACTTATGTCGACTTATGTAATATGCCAAAGTTTCAGCTTCAACGACTTTTTTTAGCCGAGTTCTGGATATCAGCCCCTCAGGGGTCCCCAGAGGCTGATTTTCAGTGCAATTTTGGCCACTTTTAAATGTCTCTTTTAGCAACATGAAATTAATTTCAGGCAAAAACAAAACCATCTTTGTAAAGCCCTATCCTTAGGCTTTTATGGGTGAGAACATTAGCTCATGGACATTTTTCACTAGCCTGTTGCTGTTATCACAACTTGGTCATATTTCAAGTATATTGGAAGCAACCGGAAATGGCCTGTTTTTCAGACCAAATATTTTCCATGCCCATGTTTTATATCTTGAGGTCTTAGTATCCCTGCAAAGGTCAGCCCTTACTTTAGTAATATCAAGAAAAAAATACTAAGGTTGAGGCTTTTTACTAAGAAAAAAACTTACGAGGAGATGGCTAACCAGGCCATAAACAGCAGACAACAAAGCATGTCTGCAAAAATCAGCCATTTAATTTCGATTATCTTTTTTCCTTCCAAGTTATGGTTAAAAGAGACTCTGAAGTTAATTGTCACCGAAAAGACTTGCCGTTAATAAGAAATTTTTATGTGATTGTTTTAGGACCGATCAGATAGTGGTCCAACAGCGGTTGTATAAATTTCTTGGAAGAAGTCTTGAAAACTACGGACAATAGAGCCGCTGCGAAAACTCTTTATTTACCTAACAACACATCTCTTGCCGGTAGATCACAATGCAAAATTGCATCTTTTCGTCCAAACTGCAATGTTAAGTTTATCTCCTTTGTTCAACTCGTTCAACGTATCACGTCAGTCTGTGGCCCGCCTGTAATGAAGGGCTAATTAAATCAGGATATAAGCAAGCTTTGTAGTTCCATTCAGTAGTACTATAACCCACCTGTTTGGGCTTTAATATTTTCTGAAGAAAAAAGAACTTATCGGTCTCTTTAAATGCAACCGCAACATCTGTCGTGACACTACGTGAGAATCGTTTTGAACCTTTAAGAATTTTCGAATATAATTAAAGCTAATCGTCTAACACAAATTGCAGTCACTCTTCCAGTCTATTTGCAAAGTGCCTGGATAAATTCAGTTACAAAAAACGCTTACCTGGCTTCACTTTTACAGACATGCCCCTTTCCGACAATCCCTTAAAAGTGAGGTAATATTAGAAACTTTAGCCCCAGCGATAAATAGGCCTTTTCGGCTTGTACATTTTGTTTTCCCAATACAGATCATGTGATAATACTCAGGAGGTTTGGTCTTTTGTTTTGTTCATTAAAATGAGGGCATGCAAGCATGAATATGCCTGCATGCACTCTTTTTAATGAACAAAACAAAGGACCAAGCCTCCTGAGTATTATCACATGATTTGTATTGGGAAAACAAAATGTACAAGCCGAAAAGGTCTATTGGTCGCAAGTGCGTCGTTGCGAGTTAGATATACACAGGTCGATTAATACCGTACGTGACGAGGTCATTGTAGTTTGCTAGCTATGACTGACTTGGAATTCAGTTGTTTTCTCGTGCAGATTCGTCTTGTTGATATTGCAGAGAATGATTATGATAGAACTTGTATGAGAACCTCAATGGCATGATTTGTTTACTGAATATTTCTTCATGCCCCGTGCCCCAGTGTAAATGGCTCACGTATGTTGTAAATGATTGATAAGGACGTCCAACACGGTCCGTTTTCGCCGCCAATCCGCTAACTTGCTAGAAGATTACTCACGGGCACTCTTTCCATTTCTCTATCAGTATTTTCCTTTTGTTGCTTTCTCAAACAGCACAGATTCATGGTGGCATCCATACTGCATATATATCCAAAGATAGGACAGGGGTGGAGTGGGTTATCCTTCCGGCAAAGACTACTGTTTTGACAACTTGGGAAATAAAATATTTCAGCTTTCTTGGAGCCCTTAAGGACTTGGGGGTTTTTTATGGCACCTGTAGCTGTAGATCACATGAAAAATTAAGTCTTTATGGACTCACACTGAATTGCTGACCCTTAACTCTGGTTTCGGATATAAGAAGCAACTTAGGCGGTAATCGCCCTGGATGGCCATTATGCATGCTGTAAGTGATAAGGTAAGTCGTCACAAGGCCTAGTGCCCGCTCGTACCT
>NC_090880.1:2413637-2428637 GCF_036669935.1 Montipora foliosa
TGAAATAAAAGGAAGATTTGCCACCCGTCGAAACTTCTTTAAGACATTTGGGTCAAGAGATGTCTTCCTCAAGATTGGTGTTCAGGACTGCACTCTTAAAACTGGTTGGGCACCGTAGACGTAGATAAGTATTGGTTCACAATATTAGTTATAACTAGACGCTCCGTGAGCGTAAACTGGGTTGCCTGTTTGCAAGTGTTACGCAAAGAGCGAAACACAGGGACACTGAGTTGGGTGGTAAGTAGATTTTCCCCAGAGTAATGGCGGGCGGGGCATTCCAAAAAAAAAAAAACAAAAAAAATGCTTAAGAATGCAATAAGTACTCCTGGTAACTCCTACAATGGAAGGAGGCCAGGGGATTGGGTGTGAATGCAGCATATTTCTCATTTATTCTCAGGGTCGCTCGATTCTCTAAGTCGGCTGTGTGGTCGAGTGGTACTTAGTTGCAGTGAGCACGTAAAAAAAAAAACCATAAATTTAGGTTTCTTCATTGTTGACAGTTTAATTTAGGACACACGGGGAGACATTAGATTTTAGACGTTGTACAACATATTTAGTTATTTCTTCTATACAGGTAAGCTTGAAGTAATTTCAATTTTTTTCAGTTTAAAGCTTAGTTGGTTTGGAAGTGAGTTGATTTTGGCGGAGAAAAGCCATATTGTAAGTTCGAATTTGATCAGCGGTTTAGCTTGTGTCCTTAGCACCCAGTTTCGCGCGGCTCAGCGAACATGTGAGACTTTGCCCGCCATGTTGTTTTGTCATTTGGCCGACTTACTGTTTCACCTGTAACCTGGAGAGGTTCAAGCATGTTCCGTAAGTCAGTTTTCAGATAACCATTTTTGTGTTACTTAAAGCATTATACAAGCCATACTTTTCCTTTCGTTTAGAAACCGTTAAAGGAATTGTTATGTGACAAATTTGTGATATCCTACAACTGTACTCGGACCGCGGTAAAGTTACTGGAGCAGAGACTGAAGCAGGATTGTGTCGCATCGTCTCAGAAGTGTATTGTAAACCATTCAAGCTTGAAGTTGTCGAGGAGTTAAGTCTTACATGCGTGTAATACTGAATAAATCCGCTTAACGCGTTTGGAGTTTGGACTTTATTCTGTCTTGTGCCAATTAATCTCTGTGGTTTTGGCGGCCACAATTTTGTTTGTTGCTCGTAGGCTTTCTCTTGGCCTGATTGAAGATCAATGTTCTGTGCAGTTGCTTGGTCATGTTTATGCAAATTTTCATTCTACTGTCAGATTTTATCAAAGTACAACCGGTATGCCAGCGTAACGGTTCATTGCTTCTGATTTAAGGTGTTTGCAGGATACTGTTGCAGTCTCTTGGTATAAATCTTTTGGAATCCCAGACCATAGCAGGAGCTGATCAGCTCATGTGTTTCTGGTCATAGATGCTGAGCATTTACTTGATCAGTAATGATCATATATCATTTTGTTCATTGATTCATTCATCACGAGAACACTTGAATCCACAAATGACCAGCTCCCAAAGACAGTGGCGTCATGGCTCAGTTGGTTAGAGTGTCACACCAGTATCACAAGGTCATGGGTTCAGACCCTGTTGACATCCTGAAATTTTCAGGCTTCTCTATGCAATTGCTAAGATTGCATTCATAACTGTGAGGATCATAACTTCACTTGAGTTTTTACTTAACAGCCTAAGAATTGTTCTCTTGTTGGATGTACATTGTATTTCTGCTGAAAAAAAAAGGAAATGAGAAAACTTTAAGGACTTTTAACTTTTACGGAAGATGAATGTGGGTTCAACTCGAGTGTTTTTGTTTTTGAAGGAATTTACATAACCGACAAAATATGCAAGCAATGGGACAATGAAAAGTGTGAAAAGATATTTTCATATCAACAACTGGGGACTTTTGAAAGATGTATTTTTCAGCATGTAACATACAAACCAAGAAAAAAGAAATCAGAGTTCCTTTAGTAAGAGTCTTACCTACAATCCTCTGATAACTAGTTGATTGAATTTTCATCCGAACACCTAAAAGAGAAAAAGATATCCAGATTTTATTTTTATGAACAAGTATTTGTTATTGTAAATAAGGTAGGCTCTATAAATATTTCTTTTATTGTTTTTAGAAGAATAACAATGGTAATAATAATAGTTCATAATAATTATAATAATAATAATAATTATTATTATTTTTTTTATTATTCTTAAAGGGGAACTGAAAGTAAAAAATAAGCATTTTTCGATTTATGCTTTAGACCATTCACAATGATGTTGTATTCATCATTTTTCCAGCTGAAAAAATGTTTTTATTCCAATTTTGGGCAATCAGCATTGCAGCTCAGACTGGAGGAGTCAGTGGTTATTTTTGCAGCTTATGATGTATGATATGGGGAAGACATGCGAGAACGCCGCCTTATAGAAGCAGTATTTAGATTGATGTTTGTTGTTGATACTGAGTCCACGAAGAAACAGCAAAGAAACAGAAAATATCCATAGTAGTACTTGTGTTTACCTTGTTTCTCTTGATTACGCAATCTCTGTTTCCCATATCATACGTCACAGCAGGTGGCTGATTTAGTTTTTTAGCCCCCACTTAAAATGTTGAAAAAGCGGGAAAAGCCCATTTTCAAACGTAATTTTCTCACAAAAACACAGGGAACAAGAAGAAATAACTCGTGTTATTATGTCGATTTTGTCCTTCAGTTTTCCTTTAATGGTGGTCTGAGCTGGTATGTCATACGAGAAGCATGCCTGTCATTTATAGTTATTGAGAGTCCTGCTTGGGAATATCTGTGTAAGGTGAAAGGTAATAATGTGTAAACTTACCTACTTGTGGTGCAGGGCACAGGCATGGGGTGAGGCACCATATGGTGGTGCCTTGTAAAATGCTTGTCAGCACGTGTCTGGAAAACCCGAATAGCGAATAGCGAATAGTCGCGAATAGCGAACAGCGAATAGTCACGAATAGCGAATAGTACGAACAGTGCGAATAGTGGCGAATAGTGACGAATAGTCGCGAATAGTGACGAATAGTCTTCAATAGTCACCGCCTTTTGCTGAACAATCTCGTAATCAAAGCAAATAATGTGCTCACCTGTCGTCAAAAGAGAGTTTCGTGCATGCTTTTACAAACACTCTAAAGAACAAACGTCAAAATGCAAAAATATAAATCACTTTCATTAATACATCAAGCTCATGATCATCTCCTCGCACAGTGGCGCCCGAACATAAATTTTAGATACTCACATTTCATCATCCTCATCTGTGCTGTCAGTGCATTTATTACCTTTTCTTCTCAGGGCTCAAGCTGTCCTTCGCCGACACATCTCTGCTTTTTTAGCGGGAAAATCCCATCCAACGTTGCTGCGCGGTTGACCAGGAAGTACTGGGTACCAAATTTTCGTCATTTCGTCTCAATTTGTTACTATTCGTGACTATTCGTCACTATTCGCGACCATTCGCCACTATTCGCACTATTCGTACTATTCGCGACTATTCGCTGTTCGGTATTCGCGACTATTCGCTATTCGGGTTTTCCAGACACCCCTTGTCAGCAGACCTTTCAACGCTCCCCTTCTGGCTATGGGAACTTCTAGCTTAGAAAAAAAGATTGTCTCCCCAGGTGCTTAGGCAAGTTTGGAAATTCTTGTGGCATATGAACATGATCCATTTTGATAAAGGAATTCATAGAATTTACCAACTTCTAGAAAAAAAAAATCTTAGTACTTAATTTCAAATTGATTGACATATGATAATTTAAATCTCTGCTTATTCCAAAACAACTAATTATTGTGTAACATGGTTTTCTCTCCACTGGTTGCAGAGTCTGGATTTAATTTGCTTTGCTTAATTCATATGATGCCATATAATAATAATTATTATTATTGTAGATAAATGTTGATAATATTTACATGTATGAGGAAACCTACTAAACATGTGAAGATGGTGCACCAAGCTGCCTGCTTTTGAGGATACTGTGGTAGATTAGGATTTTATGAATTTCCAGTTTTTTCTAGCTAGACTTGTGATCTCTTTGCCAGGTCTTTGCGATACGATTTCAAAATCTCCAGAAGAATTCATCATTTTCATTGTAAAAGATTGTGGCGTGAAAGTTTCATAATATCATTTTGTTTATAGCTAGTGTATGGATATTTTAACAGCATCATGGTTCCTGCCAAGACACATTTGTGCATTTCTGAAAATTTATATTTACAGTTATTGCTATAAATAAATTATATGCTTTGCATGACAGTTTAAATAAATTAAATAGGAATGTTTAAATACCGGTATCTTGGTTATATTTTATGGATATTTTAACAGCATCATGGTCAGAGTAGTAGACACTAATTACAGTATTCTCTATGATGTCAAATTTTGTTGTTTTTAGGTAAATTTGATCAAGTATGTTTCCTGATGAGACAAAGGTTGCATTTTGTACAAACTGTGAATAACCTAGAGAGGTCATTAAAGATTTTAGCGGTCTAATGCTATCATCATTTAAGTAGTTGATGTTGAAATCACCAAGAATGATGTCAAATGCATAAGTGCCAAGGATATTTCGTAGATGACTTACATATTGTATTATATTTGAGTTGTTCTTTCGGTAAAGAAAAAGCACTGTAAAGTTGGGACACATAGTTGTTGATCTATTCATAATTATTACAAATTTCATTGCATTTGCTAGTGGAAAGTATTCATGTTCCTTAATTTCTATTGATCTGCTGGTACACAGTGCCAAACTCAAAAATCTATCAGTAGGATGATCTTGCCTGTAGAGAGTGAATGGTAGTAGATGAGATTTGATGTCAATATCATTGCTATGAGGTACAAGTTGTGTTTCTGTCAATGCAATTAGATCACTGTTCTTTATGTTTGCATCATACTTGATATCTACACTATGTTTTTTGAGTGATCGTATGTTTAACAGACATATAGTGAGCGTTGCATTGTCCTTATATTTTTCATTAGTTCCCCTGCTGTTTGAGATTTTTCGCAGTCTTTCATATTCTTCATGTACCCGAGGATCTGCTTTCACATGTTTGCTGTTAATTTTTCCTAGAATATGAATACCATTTAAAGTGGTAGCTCGGCTCAGTGCAACATATACCTGACCATAATTGAATGATCTCTGTTTGACCAACTCAAAACTAATGACAAGACTGTTAAGTGACAATCCTTGTACTTTGTGGATGCTGACAGCATAAGCCAATGTCAAAGGGAATTGCACTCTCTGTATTTCGGGAGAAGAAGGCTTATTTGGATGTATTTTAATTTTTGCCAGGACAGTTTCTATGGGTACAACTCTATTCTGTCGCACAAAACTGTTAGTACTCTTTTGAATTAAACTGTTGCCAGCTTTGGCATCATCAAATTTTATATAGATAATGGTGGGTTTTTTCTTATTTTGATTTACTTCAATTCTAACAACAGTTCCTAGTTGACCATTTATAAGTCTATCTGAAATATCAATGTTGTTGGTTAACATAACTCTGGCAGTTTCCTTTATAGAGATATTAGCATCAAGTCCACCAGTTTCCGACCTGGGTCTAGCTAAAATTCTGTTAATATCTTGTTGTGATACATTAGGAGGGTACTGATCTGTGGCTTTAAGGTGGAACAACTGTGCAGGTATTTGGTGCAATTTCATTTCATTGTGTCGATTGACTGGATTATTTTCAGCCCAGATGTGAAGAGAATCTGAAGGGTAATTAACATCTGATGGATCTATAGATCTAGATTGAATGCACTTGATATCTTCTTCAGTTTGACTTGCTGTACGAAACCTATTCAAAAGTCCAGCAAATGGTTGGTCATCCTTTTGTCTCATTATATCAACAAGCTCTATCATTGTGAATAGGTGCCATGGGTGGTACAGGTTGAACACATCATTTTTGTAATTTGCAAAGACAGGTTTCCTGCGTATTGGTGGAAGTTGATACATGTCACCAATAGCAAGAATGCTAATGCCTGCAAACAGGTGTGCATTTGATGTGCCAAAAATTTCTGTTAGTCTTTGATGGATATGAAGCAAAGTAGTGTTAGCAACCATAGAGATTTCATCTATTATGATCAACTTGAGGTCAGCTAGTGACATTCTCATCTGTGTTTTCTTTTGGTCAGACATTGCAGGTAAATTATCACCTGTTTCTTTGGGAATTGCTAATGCAGTGTTTATTGTTGTCCCATCTATGTTAATAGCAGCAACCCCAGTAGGTGCCATTAAAAGAACTGTAGGTAATTCAGGATTCATAGGAGGATGTCTAAAGGTCTTTGTGACAGTGTGGTAGATTGTTTGGATCAAGTGACTTTTACCAGCACCTGCTCCACCAGTTATAAATAAATGTATTGGTTTTACTTCTTTAGGTTTAAGACTATTCATGTTTTTCATTTTACTTCTACACCAGGCAAGAATTATATTGTAAGCATAGCGCTGTCTTTTGTTCAATGATCTAACACACTCCCGTAGCTCATCATCACTTATTTCTGTTGGCTGGTTGTACGTTGTCCTTCCTAGGTTTGAATCACTCTCAGTTTCTGATGATGAAACAAGATGTGTAGGTAATTGTTCATTAAACGACTCGTTTGGTGCTGAATCATCTTGCTCTTCAGATTGTAAATCTGCATTTTCTTGGTCATTCATAGAATCATAGCTGTAGTGGATGGTTTTGCCCTGGTTATTTCTAACAAATTCAAGTGCTTCTGTAACAGCATCAGCATCAGGCTCAAAATTCTCTCTGTTTCGTTCCACTACAGCTTGTACCTTATGCTCATAGAATTTCGAAGCATATGTTTGATCAGTTCCTAGAAGACTTCTTTCATCTCTCCATGGGAAGTACAGGATTAGGAGATGATGAAAATACAGTTCAGGTTCTTTTGTTTTGTTTGGCTTGTGATATCTTATAACAGCTTTGACTTTTCTACACTTCATAACTTCATTTGTGTTCATTAGTGTTATTTTGTTGGGAAGAAATGTATCAGGATCACAATTGTGGTGTAATTCAATGACATCGTCAGTCAAAGCCTCAGGTTGAGCATCAGCTGTTTCTTGGCAGTCCTTTTTGTATTCTTTATAATAGTATGCAGCAAACTCTGCAAGACATAACTTATCTACAGAAGGAATACACTGTGGTCTTATAGCATATCGCTCAATAATATTAGATTTAAAGATGTCAGTACTTTCATTATCCAGTTCATCAAGTTCTTCTGGTGATTTTGCAATGCGTACCCTTTTTTCTGGTAGGTCAGTACTAACAAAAACTGTTGCAGGAAATATTTTTCGTAACCATAGTTCAGGCATGCATCTGTAAACACATTCTTGTGAACTAACTTCTCTGGTAGAAAGGAAAACAGCACCAATTCTCTTTAAGCTATCCCTGACACTCAAGTTTTCTTTCTTAGCTTCCTTTGCAGCATTCATAATTGCCTGTGAACATTCAGTCTCATCCTTGGTAAAATACGAGCACACATAAGTTATGCACTTGTAGTGGTTAAATACAGGTTGCAAGTCAACATTTGCTCTAAAACCCTTAATACCAGCAATAAAATAATTATTAATGAAACAGCTGTCTATTGGTCTTTGTAAGTGCAGCTCATAGTCGGAGTCAGGTGAAACGGATAAAGCCCAGTAATATTGCTCTTCAGTTAGGTTTACAGATTTGAAAATATCAGCTTCTGTTAAAGTAGAATCATAGTTTGCCTTACTGGGATTTAACACCTCATCTATTTTTTCTTTAACTAGTCTAAGGATTTCTTTTTGTCTGTCTATCGTACTTGTCTTTGCTTCTGGATCTAAATCATCAGAAAGAGGTTCAGCCACAATAGTTTTGTTAGTAAAGAAGTGCCCAAAATTAAATCTACATTTCATGTTTTTGTATTTTCTACAGGTCTTTGAATGACTATGCTTTTGATAGGTTTTTACAATCTCATGTAATTCAGGGTCTTGATTTTGATCAGGAAGGCATGCCTGCACGTGTTCATCTATGAAATGGATATATGCTTCCTTGGTATCATGTGTTAGTTTAGGGCAATCTGATGTCCATATTAACGCATGTAAATGAGGTGAGCCTCTCATCTGAAACTCAATGCGGAGTGCATAGTATACTATTTTACCAATTGGGTTTGTATTACTTAGCAGAATTTCAGTGAAGAATGTTTCAACTCTATATTGAAAGTGCTTAGCAACAACAACAGGATTTACATTGAGCATTGAACATCTTTCATTATAAGACAAAGCATCAACTTGTTCATTCGTGAGATTTTTGCCTTGTGTTCTTGCAATAATCTGAAAAAGTTCAGGCCACCTAAGGTCAGCACAGGATAATGTCATAAACCACGTTGGTATCCCAAGCTGTTTTACCATAGCTACTACTTCATACATAAATTTTTGCCAATAAGGTGGTGTTCCTGGAATTTGTCTCAAAAATAAATAAGCCTGATCTTGACAAATGAGATTTTGTAAATTTTGGGTATTATTTGATCTTACTTGAGAAGCAGTAATGGGCTGCCCATGCATTTTTTTCAAAGCAATATTGATGCTATCTGATACTTTCTTCTGTTCTATGATGAACTGAGCAAAGAAGAGATATTCAGGATTGGTAGCAAATCTACCACTATGATGTAAAAGTCTTGCATTGAAGTACTTAACTGGTGACAACGTTATTTCTCGGTTGACAGAGTACCCATACTTTCCTTTTGGAAACAAAACAGGAAATGCTAGTTCTTCACATTGTTTGTCTGCCATGAAGGAAACTGGATGTTTACTTTCTCCAGGTGCAATAGCATAGACTTCGTTTCCTTGAGATGATACATCATTTTGCTCAACACTTACAGGATAATCAGGTATTACAGACTGTAAGCAAGTCTCACTTGTTGGTGCTCGAAATTCATTTAAAGGATCATCATTTTCGTCATCTGCAAATGTGCTGTCTTGCTCACCATTTTTATTGTTTGATGAAGTGTCATCACTTATACCAGATGCAGTGGAGTGGTTGTCGTTATTCAAAGTTGAATCTTCTAAACTAAAATCATTTTGCTGTAATGTTTTAAGATGCCCATCTATTTTGTTCATGTCTATACATATATTATCATACAAGGGATTATTCATTTTGAGCCACATCAGAGCATTTAATATCAGTTGAGGTCGCACAGCTTGAAAATAAACATGGCCCCTAAACTCCATCTTTCTCTTCAGTTTTAACATGATTATACCTGATCTTTCAGGAGGACGTGGCAATGTTCTACATGTTTGATCACATTCAACTGGTACATTGCATATTGCTCCTTTAATCTTCCTCTGTTGGCCTTTAGGCATTACCACTATCTTTTCAAAAACTATCCTCTGTGCTATTAATATTTGTTCAAGTTTTTCTAGTACTGAGAGTTCTGGTGGTGTTCTATCAACTTCCAGTTTATTACATACAGCTTGACATGGTTTTTGTCCTTTTGAAACTTTTGCATGGCATGTTCTACAGATGTATTGTTTGTCATCAAATGACTTTATCTCAGTGAAAAGATGGTGTACACTATATTTATTCTCTTTAAGTAACATAACTGTTTTTCTATATAGTATTCTATGACAAACTGAACATATGTAATATGGCCCCTCTCTAATCTTATTCTGAAATATTGAAATGTAGTGATCCAAATTATGCTGAACATTTCTTTTTCTAGAATTTTTTGCTGCATCACTTATACGCTTAATTGCTTTTTGCTTTTTTATTGGATCCATTCTGCAATATTCCTGTTTTCTATTGTTCAAGTGTTGTGCCTTAACGAGTGGTTCCATTGCATTATACTTCCGCTTTTTATGTTTATTTATCAGATCTTTTTTTACAGGATCTAGTGATTTGTACCACTCTGCTCTGTCAAACAACAGTTTTTCCTTTACTGGAGGATCTAGTGATTTGTACCACTCTGCTCTATCAGACAAGACTTTCTCTTTTTCTGCGGGATCTAGTGATTTGTACCTCCGTACTCTCTCTGACAAAACGTTTTCTTTTTCTGCAGAATCTAGTGATTTGTACCTCTCTGCTCTCTCAGAGAAGAGCTTTTCTTTTTCTGCAGCATCTAGTGATTTGTACCACTCTGCTCTGTCAGACAGCAGCTTTTCTTTTTCTGCAGAATCTAATGATTTGTACCATTCTGCTTTGTTAATTAAGTATTTTCGTTTGGCACTAGGTTCCATTTTTGCATAACTTTCTCTTCGTTTCTCGGCAAGTGATCTTTTCTGCAGATTAGATTTATGCTTCCTTAATACCTTTTCTTTTAAAGTCCTTGGCAAATTACTGTAACAGTTTAGAAATCTGATAATGTATGCTATCTTTGAATCATTAGTTGTAATAATTTTTTCAACAGTATTAGCAAAAGCTTGAAGGAGGTGGTTGTTGTCATTAACAGTTTGAAATTTATCCAGTGTTCCATCGCTATGGAATATTGCTAGGTAGTATTTGGTACTTTTAGCCTTAGAATTGTGCTGAAATATACAACTTGCACAGTAATTTGAGAACCATATCATAAATCCAGTATTGCCACTTGTGTTATCCAAAATAAAGTTTTGGAGGAGGAGTTTGCTACTGCTGGATGCACAACTAAATATGCTTTCTTTCTGTGCTGTAAAGACAATATTAACAGTCGCATCATATATTTGAAGTTTATTTGGAAATTTTCTTAAACAGCAATTTCCATCAGGACATGCAAATTGTTTCTGATAAAACTCATTTCCATGGTCAATAATTGCATCTAGAGTTTGTGAATTCCAGTAAGTGCATGCCTTAATCACTGAAAAACAAATGCAATAAAACGATAAAGCACAACATCGTCTTATGAAAGACTCATCATCATTTCTTGCTAAAATATGCACCATTACTCCACCATCATCAGCAAGTTCTGATTGAGTGGTTTCACTGTACTCATTGACTGGGTGATTGTCCTCCTTTTCTAGTCTTGTTATGTCGACACCAATCAGCTCAAATAAAGTATTTGAATTTTCATATAGAGTTTGCAAATAACACATCACATCATGTATACTTTGTGCTTCTAATAGCACACATGTTCCTTGAGAATGGGGCATACCAAATGCATCTCTAGCATGTGAATCAAATATTTTAAATTTACCATCTGGATTACAGTACATAGAAACAGTACTACAGTCAATTGTTAAAAGAAATGATTGGTAGTTTTGTCTTACTAATGTCAGCAAAGCATCAACCAAAGGCATACAGAAACTCAAATCATGTATAATGGATCTACCGTTTACAGTACCACTATAACTTGAACTGTAATGAAGCTGATAATCTGTATTAAACACATTGAGCACTTCCGGCAACTCAGTCAATAACAGGAAAGTTTGTCTGGACAGTCTAGATAATCCAGAATACAATTCATTACCAATGTTCATAATGTTAACCAAATCCATCGATGAGCTAATACTTCTCCTGTAATTATAAATCAGTGAAGTAAGAGACATTGCTACACACTGAGTACCTGCACTTTCGCCAAACACTTCCACATTGCCTTGACTATAAGGCGCTTGAATAGTTCTGGTATGATCAATGGGCCCAGGGTTTTTCTCTATATCATTAGACAGCTTGAACTCTGTATGATTCATTCTATGGTCAACGTCCTTATAAACAGATTTTACAGAAGTGTAGTTACACTTAACTTTCACTCTTCGGCCACTAGTTCGAGGTTTTTTCCTTTGATGTGCTGTACACCATTTCCTTTTCGTACACCTCTTCTTGGCAGCAGACCTTGGTCTTACAAACATATAGTCTAACTTACGATAAAGTACACTCAACTTGGTAAATAAATGCATGGCAGAAGATTTCGGTACGTTCTTTTTAATATATTTTCGAACAAATTTCCTGACATGTCTGCTCTTATGCAAGGCCCGTGATAGCTGCTTCAATGGAATTCTGCTTGGTTCTCGATCCCTTTGGTAACGCCTGCTTACAGATTTACAATAAACAAACTTAGCATAGCGAGATCGAAATTGCAAGTCATCTACTGATTCTTCATTATCAATATCCACAATAACACATGGCTGTGCCTCATTCTCAAATATGTTCTCCTGCAAGGCTCCTTTTAGCTGTTTCGCTGAAACACTGCTCAGTTCTCCATCCCTGAGAACAACATGGCGACACCCTTTTAAACAATTACAATAAACCAACTTAGCACAACAAGATCGAAGTTGCCAGTCATTTATTGATTCTTTATTCTCGACATTCACAACAACAGATACCGATGCCTCTTTCTCGAATTGGCTACAGTCATTGAAAGCATTCAGAATAGCTTCATTCAAGTACAAAACGCTACACCAAGTATGAGAAAAAAGGCTAACAACAATACTAGTGAGGATCATTGCAAACGATAGAAATAATTGCACTTGAAATAGCGTTACAGCTCCAAATACAAAGGAATTCAGTAATAGCAGAAAACAAAAAGCCACGATAATACAAATAGACAGAAAATTCACCTTTTTGAGAAGTTTAACTAAAAGCATCCGGCAAGGCGTACATCTCTGCGACTCGATACCGCTTGCAATAACTTTGAGATCAGCAACTTTCTTCTCCAGGAAACTTTCATAGTTCTGTGCTTCTCTCGTTTGGCATTTGGTTTCAGTGCAGTTCATATCAGTGTAGTTCATATCATGATTTTCACATATTTGCTCATTTAGTACACATTTGTTCTCAATATAGCTTTCTTTCAGTTTGCGGACCAACCCGGGCCAAAACAATCGCTCAACGGCATCTTTTAGTGTGGGTCTACCGCAAACGGCGTGTGCATAAGTGAGTAGTTTGAGCGTTCCGAGGAAGAAGCTTAATACAACAAACGGCAATATGCTCACAAACGACATACTGTCATGGGCTACACACTTTACCACAACTTGATCTAGCAAGAATGAAATTTGGTATGTTCACGCTCAATCGTGTGATTTTGCCTGTCAACAAGGCATTATTATAGTATACTCCGGGATCGAAATTCTCTAATCACAATTAACTATTTTAACAACTTGTTTCCTCAGAAGTACGACTGTGAAGCTACCCAATCAAAACATGACGACTTCGATCCTCTTAGTGGTATAAATTCGCACAAACATCTCAAAACCGTGTACTCTAGGTTACCGCAAGAGGGGTTAGTTGATGTCGGGTAACAATTTAACTCACGTATGCAAATTAGTTAAGCTCGAATATTACACAGCACAATGAATCACAACGGTTGAAACATCTCACAAAACCCTTTTCCAGCGTGAAATTTATTAAAACGAACAACATATTTGCTATTGGAGGCAAAAAAGACCCTTTCTATTCCAAACAAGAAACACAATCCCTCGCACAAACATACGATATGCAAATAAATAAATTTCTCAGTTCAAGATTAAACTCTTTTCTGAAGAACCTTTTCCAATGCACAAAATAGACAACAAGCTTTCTTTCCAATAATTCCTCACTGTCACATTTTCAATTATTTTTTTTATCTGAAAACTGTACAGCTTGACTACAAAATAAATCAAATTGCTTCATCTCAGACAACTGAGATGTGACTTCGGTAAACACTGTGATACATTCAAGAAGTTCGATTCCTTTTTAACCCATACTGAATTTCCCACTTGCTGTCAGTGTTCTACATAACAGCACAGCTCATAAAATAAGATTAGAAACAACGCACACTTCTCATATCCGACCGCAATTGTTGTCGAAGACCATTCCTCGTCGCTTTTAAGATTCCAGATATTTATTTTCCCCACCTGTTGACGTTCCATTCTTGATCTCCGTATTCCACTAAAACGCCCTTCGCGTTACAATTTCAACGCCATTGCAGGGTTAATAATGAATGTTTTTTTCAATGGGATGTCAAAAGGCCAAGTGGTTGTTATGCATAATCGGGCAAGTTCGGGCGATCAAGTTGAGCGCGTGGCCCGTTATAGATATTTTTTCACAAAATGTTCCCGAATCGTCAAGTATCACCACAGAAGACAAGAACATCATTCTAAAAGCTTATTCTACGCAAAAAGTAGGTTCTGGAGGTAATTTTGAGAGTGGAAATCAAGTTTACGGCAGACAAGAGTAACATGGTTAATATTTACATTTAATTAAGTAACAGAAAGACGCTTACCGCATTTTGACACGAAAATGCTTTACTAATGCCATGAAAACTAACCAGTTAAGCTCGCATATTACACAACATGATGAATTCATAAAGGCCACCTTTTCCAGCGAAATATTTTTTGAAACAAACAACATATTTGCTATTAGAGGCAATTTCATTACGTGCGTAAGACAAGAAACTCAATCGTGTCAAATTACACTCCGTGTCAAAAACGCAATTAAGAAATTTCCCAACAGTGTTCAGCATCAAATCCTTTACTGAAAAACCCTTTACTTGAATTATCAAGCCAAAATGGGCAACAAGCTTTCCTTCAAATAATTTTTGACTAAAAGAATTTGTGAAATTTCCAATTGTTACCGGAAGACTGTGCAGATCCAAGTTGTTCAATTCCTTCTCTGTCTTTGTTAAACCCATAAGTTACCAGAGGATTTTCCATTTGGTTTCAGTGTTTTACATAACAGCACACTTGGTAAAATATATTAGAAATACAGCTCACTTTGATTTCGGCTCGACGGGCGATAGATTATTGTCGAAGTCCAATTGAAGTTCCATTCTTGCGCTCCGGAAGGGTATATTTTGTTTAAATATGCACTGAAACGCCACGCGTGTTACAGTGACTTTCGACGCCATTGCAGGTTTAATAATTAAATGTTCTCCTGTGTGCACCAGGAAAATCGACGCATTACCCCAGCCCCCTCAAACCTAACAAAATACGCGCAGAAGACTCTATGCACAAAGACACCACTTAGCAAGGGAGTGACAGGCAAGCCTTTTCCCGACACGGAAAAAAATAACAAAAAAACCCACGAAATGAAACCGAGATTCCGACTGGGTTTGGCAACCCAGTAAATAGCAACAGTACAGGCAGACACTGTTTTAAACTCAAATCTAAGTTGTATCGGCTCTTGCTCAAAAT
>NC_090880.1:2436137-2441137 GCF_036669935.1 Montipora foliosa
TTCTCTGTCGTCTGGATGCTCTGAGAAGAAAAGAGAGTTTCTTCGATGTAACAGTATCAGTAAAAGACAAAGAATTTAAAGCTCACAGGCTTGTGTTAGCAGCAGCAAGCCCGTTTTTTCTTTCACTTCTGGTCAGTGACATGAGAGAGAGAAAGGAACAGTTCATCAGGATAGAACTTGAAGAAGCAACGGGGTCAGTCATGGAAGAAGTTCTTAAATACATTTACACCGGTAATGTTGCAGTCACCAAGGAGAACGCCCACGACTTAGTGGCAGTAGCGGACTATCTTCTTTTACCAGGTATGAAAACTTTGGCTTGCGATGTTTTGGAGGAAAACATTACAAATGAAAACTGCATTTTCAATTATTACTTTGCCGACAAATATCAGTGTTTGGAATTAATGGAGGAGTCCTGCGAGTTTATTAATTCTAATTTCAGTTCAGTCATGGAAACAGACGACTTCCTGAAGCTCGATATTGAACAAGTCATGAAATGGGTGTCCAGTGATTATGTCACCGTTGGCTCTGAGGAAGAAATTTTTAAAGGAATAGTACAGTGGGTGTCTCACAAGAAGAGTGAACGAGAAAGCAACTTTGCTGAATTGTTGAGACAAGTCCGCCTGAAATCCATGTCTCACGACTTTCTTTTCAACGAATTAGTCAATGAAGAACTGGTAGCAACAAGTAATGCAAGTTTGAATTTTGTGTTGAGATCCATGAAGTGCATTGTTGATCCCTTCTGTGAAGATGCTGCCAAGCCACCCAGGAAGTGCTTGGAGAGGTGCGCAGATGTGATTTTTGTTTGTGGTGGACGGACAGCCTTATGCTATGTACCCCAGAAAGACATTTGGTATCAGTTGCCAGACATGTTATTTGAACATCAAGATCATGCTGTTGTTCAATACAGAGATAAAATCTGCATTTTTGGGGGACAGCGTGTTGAACCCAGAGAATCTCAAGTAATAGAATACTTTCTTTCTTCCACTAATTCCTGGGGGACACTTGAAGGAAGACATGAAAATGACAATTTTTTTTCTTTAGCAGTTCTAGCTGGTTGCATCTATGCATTAGTTAAATATTCATTTGATGCTGACGTTTTTCTCTATAAGCTCGATGACAATGTTTGTGAGGCTGTGGCTCATCCACCAACTATTCGCTATGGAGCTTGTTTAGTCAGTGATAAAAGACGCCTTTACTTAGTAGGAGGAAGTAGTTTGCCTTTGCTTCAAACATCTCAAACAGTGGAAAGGTTTGATCCTATCTTGGCCACATGGGAGGAGGTTGCAGCTATGAATGAAGCAAGATGTGAAGCTTTTGGAGCAGCCATGAATGGCAAGATCTACATAGCAGGTGGCATAAAGAAAATTGGGGGACATTATACAGTACTGAAATCTTGTGAGCTATATGACCCATCAACTAATGAATGGCAAGTTATTAGTAACCTCAAGGTGTGTCGTCAAGCTGCAAACATGGTATGTGTTCAAGAAGCCCTTTATGTGGTTGGTGGCTTCAAAGGCATACAAAAGTCTTCAAGAGAGTTATCAGTGGAAGTGTTTCAGTTAGGAGCATGTGAATGGAAAAGTAAGTCCACTATACCCACTAACTTTGAAAATGAAAATCCTGAGGATCGAAAGAAAAAGATTCATTTTAAGGCATGTGTTGCAGCGATCCACAAGAGCCTATTAGAAAAGCTAGGTGAGCTTTGACATATTGACATTTTTCTTATGACTCTCTCTTGGTGGCATTCCTTCAAATAGTGCCACCTGGAGACACTATTTCCTTTAATTCAGTAGAATTATGATCGCCTTATGGTGGCATTCCTTCCTAGTGCCACTTGGAGAAACTGTTCCAATATTTAAAGGTTATTTTAGCCATTTGTTGCCTTCGTTCATCTTTAATACAAGGGGTCTCCTTTTAAGGTGGCTTACTACAGTTTTCCGAAAAGAAAAATAATGATCAAGATTTTGAAATCTGTGAAATTAAAGCAACAGGATATCTCTTATGAAGTGTTAGTCACTGCAATTGATGTAAAAATGTAATTTTACCTAACAAATAAATGCAAATCAGGGGAAATTGCCATATATATAGTGACCGGGCTCCTGGAGAGGGCACTGGAAACTAGACATTTGAAAAGCCTTTTTCTCAAAAACTAGCTGTACCTTAAAATTTCTGGATTTCCTTAGCAAGAAGAAAGATTCATGTATAGCTGCCAAACATGTCTTTGTTTACAAATCGAAATTCCCAAATAAAATTTAAGCCCTGGTCATGTCTTGGTTTTACGCCATTACATGTACTTTGAATGTCTTTTACATCATATAGATGATATAACTGGTACTTTAATCTGAAAACGTTATTATCACATGGTACCCTCCCTGGGTTTAGACCCACCCATTTGAGGGGCTTAAAAACTTGTTAATTTCCCCTATTTTCCATTTTGCCACTCCCTCTGCTTATTTGGTAAGTCCCTAGAAATTAATGTTGACAGTTTTATACTATTTGTTGGAATTTGTTGTGTCAAACAATATGTTGACAAAAATTGGATGCACATGCTATCCTTTTACCACTCAATCACTGATGCAAATGTCAAGAAAACCAATTAACATGAGTTATTTTTAGAAGCGAGGTTGATGGTAACTTTTCAGTTGTAATTTGTGATAATTGTAAATTAGCACAAGTTGCTATTTGCCTGCTCGTCAGAGGGCTGGTAAGCCGTGTTAGGTGCCCAGTGGTTTTTGGGATTTATATTTGTAGTTTGCGGGCGTTGGTAAGCTAAGTCATTCTACATTCATTCTTTGTCGCGTGCTCGAGTTCAGTTTCGTCTATTGTTATATCGAGCTGAAAAAAATTGTCATATGCCTTCGCTAGACTGCACCAACGAATTTTCTATTAAGCAAGATGTTGAAAAATTCCTTCGCCGCGTTCAGTTAAAAGCCTTTTTTCACGACAAAGAGGATGATTCGGACACTTGTAATAAAGATATTTTTGAAACACTTCTAGTTCGCAAATCCACATGGACTCCCCCAGAGGGACAATTTGCCTCTTTAGATTTTTTCACCAAAAAATGCCGTCACGACATTCACAAACTTAAATTCAATCGCAACACTAAATTTTCCAACCTTTCCTCGGAAGAGTGGGCGGCGCTTAAACATCTTAGTAAACGCAACGACATAGTTGTCAAATCGGCCGACAAAGGCGGCGCGGTAGTTGTTTGGCGGTCCGACCTTTACCAAAAAGAAGCTTTGCGGCAACTTTCGGATACCTCGTTTTATGCAAAAATCCCTAAAGATCTCACTTCCAACAATCAAAAACTTGTCAAAGACACCATTCAAAATCTTATAGTCAATCAAGAATTACCGGACACTGCCACTAATCTCATCATCAACACCCCTAGAACTTCGTGCATTTACTTTTTGCCTAAAATTCACAAACCCAACAACCCAGGTCGACCTATCGTTTCTGCCTGTAGTTGCCCCACCGAACTCATTTCTAGCTACTTAGACAGGATTATGACGCCTATCGTCAAATCTTTGCCATCATACATTAAAGACAGTACACACGCACTACAAATTTTCCGCGATTTCAATTTCTCCGGCCAAGACAAACTTATTTTCACCATGGACATTACATCTCTATACACAGTTATTCCTAACAGCGAAGGTCTTCAAGCACTTAAACACTTTTTCGATCAACGCACTGTCAAAGAACCTAGCTCGGAAACGCTCCTCCGCCTTGCCGAACTAGTTTTAACGCTTAACTGTTTTTCATTCGCCGGCAACTATTACAAACAAATTAATGGTGTAGCGATGGGCACAAGAATGGGACCTAGCTATGCCAATCTTTTTGTAGGATATGTTGAACACCAATTTTTTAATCAGTACAACGGCCCCAAACCTGAACTCTACGGCCGCTACATCGACGACTGCATCGGCGCTATTTCATCCACCAGAGAAAAACTCGATCAATTTATAACCTCCGTCAACTCTTTTCATCCGGCTCTTAAATATACCTGGGAAATTTCGGAAACTTCATTGGCTTTCCTAGATATCAAAGTTTCTATTAGAGGCAACGTGCTATGTACTAGTGTGCACTACAAACCTACTGATTCACACAGTTATTTGTTGTATTCATCGTCACATCCATCACATGTCAAGAACTCCATTCCTTATTCTCAATTTCTTAGACTTCGACGTCTATGTAGTGATGACTCCGATTTTTCCAGCAAATCAGAGGAGATGTGCCAGTTCTTCGAAAAACGTGGCTATCCTGTCTCTGTGGTCAAAGCGGGCCATCATCGCGCCCAACAATTTGATCGACAGTCGTCACTACAAACGTCACAGAAAGATAAGAATGACAGAATTCCATTCACCCTCACTTTCCATCCTCATAATCACGCAGTCAAAAGCATCATTCTTAGTAATTTTAAATTACTCCAAAATGATCCCGAGACTGGTAGAATCTTTTCGCAACCTCCACTTATTTCATTCAAACGCGACAAAAACGTAGGCAACTTTTTAGTTACAAGCGCGCTCAAAACCAACGAGCAACCCGGCACTTTCAAATGCGCGCGCTCACGATGCAAAACTTGTCTTTTCGTTGTTAACACTAGTAAGATATCGGGACCTAAGCGATCTGTTAAGATCACCGATCGTTTCACATGTACCTCCGCAAATGTCATTTATTGCATAACCTGTACGTTATGCAATAAATTATACATTGGTGAGACAGGTGGACGACTAGGTGACCGATTCCGCGAACACCTTCGCGATGTTGAGAAGAATGACAAGGATGCATCTAAGCCAGTCGCTCGCCATTTTAATCTGCCTAACCACTCCAAAAAACACATGGCTATCTGCGGCCTTTCCCTACATCTAGGTACGACGGAAAGCCGCAAGAATCTGGAACAAAAATTCATCTTTCAAATCGGCACCCTTAATCCTCACGGTATTAACGAACGCTTTTCATTTAACTAATATATTCCTACTTTTCACGTTGCCATGTTA
>NC_090880.1:2451137-2453637 GCF_036669935.1 Montipora foliosa
CTAGGGACAAGGTCATAGCATGCAAGTTATATTTATACCTCAACTTCTCCCAGAGGACATGTGGACCCTAACTCTTCAACTATTTCAATGTGTGACATGACCACTGTCTCTCCTGCACCTGTAGTTGATGTACAGGCCTTTGTTGAAGAACTGCTTCTATCCTTTGGAGGTTTCCGTGGCAAAGGTGTAACTGAGGACCAGTTAAATATTGATGGTTCCACTCCTACATTCAGAACGTGAATTTTTCACATTGATGCAATGTTAGAGGATTTTGATAAACCTTTGTAGCAGAATTCTCTCCAAAATCACACACAGACAAAACATGACAGAAGACAACAGATATGCAGTTCTTCACAAAACTAGCTTTTCTATTTTGGACCTCAATTTAGTTTTAGGTACCTTTTTTCATGTGTCCATACTTACAGGCATTCTAAAACATGATTTCTATTTGGAAAGGAAAGTTCATTTAACAAAATTGAAATGAAACCAAACCAAAGCAAACAAAAATTTACAATTACAAAATGTTTTCCGGTAGTAGACCCCTTCAGATTTGAGAATCATAATTTCTGATTTAGCTTAAATCAGCTTCCTTCATTGTATACCACAAGGTATACATAGAACACAAATAAAGGATGCAGACCCAGAAATAGCATAACAATGGACTGTTTTATTTCTTTTAAGTCAAACTGTACAAGATTATCATAATTATTACGCACTTCAACAGCTGGAATATAAACAGATTTCCATCAAAATGCAATTCAACAGTGATGTAGTCGTGATACAAGACTGTCATAAAATCAGCGTTATTGTAAAATTACAACGACTTAAACAATACCACACCTTTACCCAATCTGCTCCTCACTCCCCCAGCACCTTTGATTATTTCGTGTTTCCTAAAATGTTTTTCACATATTACAGTGTTCTCGCTTACACGAAAACCGTCTCTTCCGTGTTGACGCTTGATCAAATTGCACCAACGTGCTTTTGCAGGGTTCTTCGTAGGAAATTTAAAAAAGCGTAAACCAGACGCACTTCCATCGCTATTATATTCATAACTGTTGCACTCAGCTGCTGCACACTCCTTTCCACGGCTTCGGTGTTTCCTTTTCTTGCTATCTTTACCTTTCTCTTGGTCCATTTTCTAAGATTTGTTCGACTCGTAGCGCAGTTTAAACGAAAGCAAAAAGGACGGAAGGAAAGCTAATACAGGGTTAGCCTCGTCCCGGTGCACAAATTGCGCCGGCTAGACCAAAATCCAGCGGTTTCTTAGAATGAGCGGGGAATTCGAAACTGGACTATTGATTGCACGCAGACCAAGATTGGATGATTCGAACGGGACCCTTACAATAGCACTCTCTTCAATTGACGTCACGATTTAACGCTCAAAGCATTATGGGATTAATATGCGGATAAAAACAGACATTTTTGCGATGTTTGTCCGCATTTCAATCCCATATGGCGTTGTGATAAGGCGTTATGATCTACTATTATCACTTGTGAAAAATGCCATCGGTTATAAAAAGGGAGAATTTAGAAGTGACCTTCGCACTTATCTGGACAATTGTAGTTCTGCTTTCCCATTTGCGTTATCTTTAATCAATCTCTTAGTCTTGGAAGATTTCCTGACGACTGGAAAAGCGCCAGAGTTACCCAGCCTTTCAAAGAAGGGGAACAGAATGACTTGTACAATTACCCGGTGCCCCATTTCCGTTATCTCGGCAGTAGCCAAGGTATTTGAGAGAATCGTTTACGACAAGTTATATGCACATCTGGCAGAAAATGATTTTATCCATAAATATCAATCGGGTTTTCGGACAATTCATTTGACTATCGCTGCTCTAAGTGAGGCTACAGACTCTTATAACGTATAACGTTGACCGAGAAAAAGTCAATGCAGTCGTCTTCCTGGACTTAAAGAAGGCCTTTGATACGGTCAATCACGAAATCCTTTTATCTAAATTAAGCAATTATGGAATGTGCGATAACGCGCACTCTTGGTTTGTCACACTTGGACAGCCGCATGCAGATATGCTCAGTTAGTGGCTTGCTCTCTAGGAGCTAGAGAGTAGTCTGATGCTCAATCAAGTGAGTCAACCGTTCGTTTTGCTTGACCTTACTCGTTTGCATCCAGTATTGGATCCAATAATACAAATAACATTTTTAGGGTTCCAGTACGGGCATCTTCCGACCTAATTTACGATGTTAAACTAATGCATACTAGTCTACAATAACTTTACAATAAATGATAACCTACTGGGGTAAAAAACCTATCCATAATATAAGAATTGGCTAATTAACTAATTAGTCACTGAGATGAATTGTCAGACTACGTTTAAAAACACTCAAACGTAGAGAGATTGCGCAACTCTCGTAGCAACGAAATCCACTTGTCTACGCCACAATACTGGAACGACTTTGGGCCAGCGGTGTGCGGCACTCAGGAAGATTAAGATTGCGTTTGTTACTTGTAAGTTGGACCACTGTAATTGGCTACTGATTG
>NC_090880.1:2458637-2463637 GCF_036669935.1 Montipora foliosa
TCAAACCCTGACCCTATTTGCGGGTAGAAAATCGAGATTCGATACCCTCTTTAAGGCCCATACAAGCAATAAAGGTCCCTTTTCGTTCGCTTTGTTAAACTTGAAAACGTGCATTCAAGCGTGTAGTTCAATTTTAATAAAACGTATCTTTTTCGTTTGAGGGTTGGTGTGGATACCGCAATTTAGTGACCCTATCTAAGGAATACCTAAGAATCACAATACCAAAAATACCAAAGAGGATACCCTGATCACCTCAAAAACCCTACCCTATCGGACGGCACATACCTAAATAACGTATATAAGAGAGTACTCCCCCACTCCCCCAAGGGGGCCTGTTAAGCCTGGTTTTCATTAGCGACGCAAGCACAAGCACAAGCATAAGTAGCTTATGGTAGTGAAAACGAACATCGAAACCTTAAAGCATTAAATAACAACCACGGCGTCCGCCATTTTATTCAAATGCTCAGACGCGGAGAATCTGGAACGAGTGCTTTAATTGGCCAGACGTAGCAAATTTCCTGGTGCTTACGGTGCTTACGCTGGGTTTCATTTTCACACGACGCAAGCGATCGCAAGCATAAGCACAAGCCAAGGAAAATGAAAAAAATTGATCCTTATGCTTGTGCTTGCGCTTTTGCTTATGCTTGCGTCAACCCCGTTTTCACGGTGAAATAAGCGCTCTTATGCTTGCGCTTTTGCTTGCAATTGCGTCACTCGTGAAAACCAGGCTTTACCTTTCTCAGGCTTTCCGCCATCTTTATATACTCGAATGCCAGTGCTACACTTGCTCCAAGTGTGGACGGGACCCAAAGTCAAAATCAGTCAAATATACCACCCCCAGGGAACAGATTGTTGTTCAAAAGCGCTTCAATGCCCCTATAATCCCCCACCCTTCCCCGGGAACTGGGGGGTGGGGCTTTCAATTGACTGATGCATTATAAATGCATCAGGGGAAATGACAACTGACGACATCGCAAAAATTCGTAAGTCACAAACCCGTCTAAAACGAACGCAGTTTGCCCTCCGATTGCACAGAAAAGACGAGGACAACTGTACGTAGAGGTAAGTGAAGTTTATTTCTACATTTACAGCTCACTTTAGAATTTATAAGATCAAAATATATTTTCCCATACGAAGTCTATAAATGGTAGACCGAGCTTGGACTGCCCCTGTGTTTCCCGTACACAAGGTGATCACATGCATCTTTATGGTTGCCTAGCACGTACCGGTAATCAATTCCTTCCTTTTGACAAAACATCATGGCCTTTCCATAAAAGTCAGAGACTGCAGAAATTTTCGTGTTTTTAAGATCGATTGTCATTAATCTTTCGATGAGAATTCGATTCAGAGTAATATATAAAAACTATGTTTATTTTTTTCTTCATCTGTCCTTTGGCTTGTCTTTTCTGGTGGCATCAGATTAGACTAACAAGAAGAGGAATTATGAAGCGGAAACAACACCTTCAGTCCTTTCTTAGCCTGTGTACAGCCGCCCCCTCTCCGAAAAAAAAAATTCGGAGAGGAGCGTCGCTTCTCTCTGGTTTTTTTTTTTTTTTGGAGAGCGGGCGGCTGTACACAGGCTAGTCCTTTCTTAGTGTGTGCAATAAACGTTTGCTTAGTGCAACTGCAAGACATGCTGTAAAACGTCCGTCAGAGCAATTTGCAGTTAGTTTTTTGCAGACTATTTATTTAAAGAAGAAATGAGTGAATTTTACTCAAAACCGTGTTTTTTAATCTTTAAACTAAATTTATTACGAAAGCTTAAAAAACTAAAAGACCTCAAAATGGGACAGAACATTACAAAATAATTAAACGCGGGAACGTGTGAGCCAAATGGCCTCTGCTGGCGCGACATGTGGGTGACCCCGCAAAAAACTCTTAATGACCCCCACTTGAAAAAATTGACTGGAACGCTGCAGTTCAATACCACCCAATTCAGTGCCTTCCTTTTTTGTGTAACATGTACCAAAGGCAACCCAGTGTACGCTTTATGGGATCTTCTTGCAAGCGTTGCCTCAGTTTCTTGCCCCAACTTTCGGGCGGCCAGTTTGCGGAAAATCGTGTCGAACCTCTTCTGTCGAACAGGAACGCTTGCTACGCAGGCTAGTAACCCTATACATATTTATCTGTAATCTTATACCTAGTTTTCTTATGGCTTATATTTGAATTTCAAAAAATTGTAACGACAAATCATTTAACTCCCTGTTGAAGTAATGCCGTGCCTGAAAAAAGTATTGGTAAATAAAAAAAATTATATATCCTCACAGCCGTACAACCAGCCTTGCAGGATTATTTCATCTACAAATCCCCACCTATGGCATGTACCCAGAAGGCTGCTTAAAACGAAAGTTACCAATCCCTACCCCCTGGGGACTGTCTTTTCTCTTAAATCCTTTCCCAGCTAATCCCTACCTTGAATCAGGTGAGAGAGAAGGAGAGAAAGACTGGGTTTAAGGTTGGTGGTACATGTACCAAGCTTGATCTTGACCTTGATCACTCGTTCCGTATTTTCCTCTCTTTAATCTTTATGAACCAGTGATAACTTTTTAAAATTTCTTAACCAACTCATTATTATGTCGCAAAGTTTAGCGCCTATTGACATGGAAGAATACGTAGAAGCAACATTCGAAAGCGAAGATTTGAATACTTCCGCATCGAATTCCAATATGGCGGACCTTTCCCAGCCAATGCCATCAGATCCATCAAAACACTGTCAGGAACTTATCTATCGTCTGGATGCTCTGAGAAGAAAAGAGAGTTTCTTTGATGTAACAGTATCAATAAAAGACAAAGAGTTTAAAGCTCACAGACTTGTGTTGGCAGCAGCAAGCCCGTTTTTTCTTTCCCTTCTGGTCAGTGACATGAGAGAGGGAAAGGAACAGTTCATCAGGATAGAACTTGAAGAAGCAACCGGGTCAGTCATGGAAGAAGTTTTTAAATACATTTACACCGGTAATGTTGCAGTCACTAAGGAGAATACCCACGACTTAGTGGCAGCAGCAGATTATCTTCTTTTACCAGGTTTAAAAACTTTGACTTGTGATTTTTTGGAGGAAAACATTACAATTGAAAACTGCATTTTCAATTACTACTTTGCCGACAAGTATCGGTGTTTGGAATTAATGGAGGAGTCCTGTGAGTTTATTAACTCAAATTTCAGTTCAGTCGTGGAAACAGATGACTTCCTGAAGCTCGATATTGAAAATGTCATGAAATGGGTTTCCAGCGATTGTGTCACTGTTGGCTCAGAGGAAGAAATTTTTAAGGGAATAGTAAAGTGGGTGTCTCACAAGAAGAGTGAACGAGAAAGCAACTTTGCTGAATTGTTGAGTCAAGTCCGTCTGAAATCCATGTCTCATGACTTTCTCTTCAACGAATTGATCAATGAAGAACTGGTAGCAACAAGCAAGGAGACTTCAAATTTTGTGTTGAGATCCATGAAGTGCATTGTGGATCCCTTCTGCGAAAATGCCACTAAGCCACCCAGGAAGTGCTTGGAGAGGTACACAGATGTGATTTTTGTTTGTGGTGGCAGAACAGCCTTTATGTTATGCACCCCAGAAGGACATTTGGTATCAGTTGCCAGACATGTTACTTGAACATCAACATCATGCTGTTGTTCATTACAGAGATAAAGTATGCATTTTTGGTGGACAGCGTGTTGGACCAGGAAAATCTCGAGTAATAGAATACTTTTCTTCTTCCAGTAATTCCTGGGGGACAATTGAAGGAAGACATCCAACGGATGTTTGTTATTGTTTATCAGTTCTAGATGGTTGCATCTATGCATTATTTTGGAAGACCATTATTCTCTATAAGTTCGATGAGAATGTTTGTGAGGCTGTGGCTGATCCACCAACTCTTTGCTATCATGGAGCTTGTTTAGTCAGTGATAAAAGACACCTTTACTTAGTAGGAGGAACTGATAATAATTGGTGTTCTTTTCGAGGATCTCAAACAGTGGAAAGGTTTGATCCTATTTTAGCCACATGGGAGGAGGTTGCATCTATGAATGAGGCAAGATATGATGCTTTTGGAGCAGCCATGAATGGAAAGGTCTACATAGCAGGTGGCATAAACAAGAGTGCGGGCCATTGTACAGTATTGAATTCTTGTGAGGTATATGACCCATCAACTAATGAATGGCAAGTCATGAGTAACCTCAAGGTGTGTCGTCATGCTGCAAACATGGTATGCATTCAGGAAGCCCTTTATGTGGTTGGTGGCTTCAAGGACAGAGAATCATCTTCAAGAGAGTTATCAGTGGAAGTGTTTCAGTTAGGAGCATGTGAATGGAAAAGTAAGTCCACTATACCCACTAACTTTGAGAATGAAAATCCTGAGGATCGAAAGAAAAAGATTCATCATAAGGCATGTCTTGGAGTGATCCACAACAGCCTATTAGAAAAGCTGTGTAAGCTTTGACATTTCTCTTAATTATGACTGCCTTGTGGTAGCATTCCTTTAAATAGTGCCACCTGGAGACATTTTTCCCTTAAAGTGCTACTACGACCAAAAAAGCAATTCTTTTTTTTCTTTGGATTTCAAAAGTATGTTAACTTAACTTTAAGTGACACAAGTTTTAAGTTCTGATTTTATATGAAGAGACCTGTTTGTTTTGACTGGGATTTTCTAATTTATTGGTACGCCATTACTAACTTTAAAATCTTGACAGAGCTGGATCGAGGAGAAAATGACGTCAAAGACTCACTTGTTTAAGAATGCAATGCATGTGTACGGGGCTGAATTAATATGCAGCATGGGAGTTTCGGGCTTTCATACTTTTAAACCCATGTTTTGCATACATAATAAATTGCGTTTACACGCTGAAATTTTAAGCTAGTGAGTAAATTACATCATTTTTCCCTACATCCAACCCTCTGAGGGCCAATCGGTCAGTTTTGAACGTGAGTAATGGCAGACCATGAAATCCAAAACTTACACTCAAAATAAACATCCTTTGGATAAAACTCAAAGCTCAAAATTTTGCCAGTTAGGTG
>NC_090880.1:2481137-2483637 GCF_036669935.1 Montipora foliosa
AATTATTTTCCGACCACCGCTGGCTTCGCGTTTAGTTCGAGTGACGGGAGACTTAGAAGGAAAAAAAACAACGGAGTTTCCTCGACTCTTGGGAAGGTTGTCTCCCTTGGCTTAATAAAAACCAAGTTGTGGTTAAGATTTCCTCTGATGCTTCAGATTTTGGTTGGGGAGGCTTCATCCTGTCACCGGGCATGCCGCCTTTTGAAATTCGGGAATATTGGATGGGCGATAGCAGATCTCTTGCAATATTTGTTACAGAAACCCACGCCTTGGTTATTACATTGCAGGCTGGTAAAACCCTCGTTACCAATGCGCGCGTAGATGTCCACATAGACAATATGCCTTTTTTACAGTCTCGGGAGAAACAAGGCTGTGAGAATGCACAACTTAACGACGCTCTCAAGAAGTTGCAGGAGACAGCCTACGCCTTCAAAGCAGTTATTTCTTTATCTTCTGCGAACCAGGCCGTTATGGACTGCAAATAAGCAGTCTCAGTTAGAAATTCCCACCTATTGCCCGGGTAGTCTCCTTCGCAGCCGAATTTCGGGGTGTCACGCAACGCTTCTCCGAAAGGGAGGAGGGAGCGTGACAACCCGATAGACTGCTGCGAAGGAGACTATTGCCCGGGCTGCTTAAAACGAAAGTTACCAATCCCCTACCACCTGGGGACTGTATTTTGTCTCAAATCCCTTTACTTTCCCAACTAATTCCTACCTTCTTCCAGGGTGTAGGGGCTGGGGGGAGGGGGGTGGTGGTGGGATGTTCATAGTGCTCTTGAGAGAGAGAGAAAGACTGGGTTTGAGGCTGGTGATCACACCTTCTGTATTTTCCTCTCTTATAGTATAAGCGTGCTAACTTTTTTTTTAATTTCTTAACCAACGCATTATCATGTTGCAAAGTTCTGCAAGTATCGGTATTGAAGAAGACGTAGAAGCAGTTACCTTCGAAATCGAAGATTTGAACACTTCCTCATCGAATTCCAATATGGCGGACCTTTCACAGCCAATGCCATCAGATCCATCAAAACACTGTCAGGAACTTATCTATCGTCTGGATGCTCTGAGAAGAAAAGAGAGTTTCTTCGATGTAACAGTGTCAGTAAAAGACAAAGAGTTTAAAGCCCACAGACTTGTTTTGGCAGCAGCAAGCCCGTTTTTTCTTTCACTTCTGGTCAGTGACATGAAAGAGGGTAAGGAACAGTTCATCAGGATAGAACTTGAAGAAGCAACGGGGTCAGTCATGGAAGAAGTTCTTAAATACATTTACACCGGTAATGTTGTAGTCACCAAGGATACCGCCCACGACTTAGTGGCAGCAGCAGATTATCTTCTCTTACCAGGTTTGAAAACTTTGGCTTGTGATGTTTTGGAGGAAAACATTACAATTGAAAACTGCATTGTCAATTATTACTTTGCCGACAAATATCAGTGTTTGGAATTAATGGGGGCGTCCTCTGGGTTTATTAACTCAAATTTCAGTTCAGTCATGAAAACAGACGACTTCCTGAAGCTCGATATTGCACAAGTCATGAAATGGGTTTCCAGTGATGATGTCATTGTCACCTCTGAGGAAGAAATTTTTAAGGGAATAGTTAAGTGGGTAACTCACAAGAAGAGGGAACGAGAAAGCAACTTTGCTGAATTGTTGAGTCAAGTCCGCCTGAAATCCATGTCTCGTGACTTTCTTTTCATGGAATTGGTCAGTGAAGAACTGGTAGCAACAAGCAAGGAGACTTTGAATTTTGTGTTGAGATCCATGGAGTGCATTTTTGATCCCTTCAGTGAAGATTGTGCCAAGCCACCCAGGAAGTGCTTGGAGAGGTACACAGATGTGATTTTTTTTTTGTGGTGGCAGGACAGCCTTGTGCTATCTACCCTACAAAGACATTTGGTATCAGTTGCCAGACATGTTATTTGAACATCAAAATCATGCTGTTGTTCAATACAGAGATAAAGTTTGCATTTTTGGGGGACAGTCTGTTGGACCAGGAAAATCTCGAGTAATAGAATACTTTCTTTCTTCCACTAATTGCTGGGTGGCAATTGAAGGAAGACATGGAAGTGATGTTTGTTCTTGTTTATCAGTTTTAGATGATTGCATCTATGCATTATGTGGTTGCACCATTAGTCTCTATAAGTTTGATGAGAGTTTATGTGAGGCTGTGGCTGATCCACCAACTGTTCGCTCTGGAGCTTGTTTAGTCAGTGATAAAAGACACCTTTACTTAGTAGGAGGATGTGAGCTTTTTTCGTACCAAGCATCTAAAACAGTGCAAAGGTTTGATCCTATTTTGGCCACATGGGAGGAGGTTGCAGCTATGAATGATGCAAGATATGATGCTTTTGGAGCAGCCATGAATGGCAAGATCTACGTAGCAGGTGGTATAAATATAAATGAGGGATACTGTACAGTACTGAAGTCTTGTGAGGTATATGACCCATCAACAGATGAATGGCAAGTCATGAGTAACCTCAAGGTGTGTCGTCAAGCTGCAAGCATG
>NC_090880.1:2486137-2511137 GCF_036669935.1 Montipora foliosa
TCTGTTTGGAGCCTGCCAGCTGAACCTACAGGTTTTTGCCCAAAGGCCTGGCCATCCACACCTAAAGCATTTACCCTCACCATACTCTGAACGGCCTATAAGACAACGACAAAGATTCGCCAATTAACAGATAAATCGAGGATAGGATTGCGAATGTAACTATAAACTGTTTACAAAAATTTGGTTTTATCAACGGAGTTGATAATGTAAATTGGCCACCGTACAGAGATGCTGAAAGCTGACGTTTCGAGCGTTAGCCCTTCTTCAGAGCGAATCGAGGAATTATGGGTTACGTGTAGTTTTTATAGTAGAGTAGGTGCTACGCTATTGGTGGTAACATGGCAACGTGAAAAGTAGGAATATATTAGTTAAATGAAAAGCGTTCGTTAATACCGTGAGGATTAAGGTTGCCGATTTGGAAGATGAATTTTTGTTCTAGATTCTTGCGGCTTTCCGTCTTACCTAGATGTAGGGAAAGGCCGCAGATAGCCATGTGATTTTTGGAGTGGTTAGGGAGATTAAAATGAGGAGCGACTGGCTTAGATGCATCTTTGTCATTCTTCTCAACATCGCGAAGGTGTTCGCGGAATCGGTCACCTAGTCGTCTACCTGTCTCGCCAATGTATAATTTATTGCATAACGTACAGGTTATGCAATAAATGACATTTGCGGAGGTACAAGTGAAACTATCGGTGATCTTAACAGATCGCTTAGGTCCCGATATCTTGCTAGTGTTAACAATGAAAAGACAAGTTTTGCATCCTGAGCGTGCGCATTTGAAAGTGCCGGGTTGCTCGTTAGTTTTGAGCGCGCTTCTAACTAAAAAGTTGCCTACGTTTTTGTCGCGTTTGAATGAAATAAGTGGAGGTTGCGAAAAGATTCTACCAGTCTCGGGATCATTTTGGAGTAATTTAAAATTATTAAGAATGATGCTTTTGACTGCGTGATTATGAGGATGGAAAGTGAGGGTGAATGGAATTCTGTCATTCTTATCTTTTTGTGACGTTTGTAGTGATGACTGTCGATCAAATTGTTGGGCGCGATGATGGCCGGCTTTGGAAACATCGGACTCATCGCTACATGGACGTCGAAGTCTAAGAAATTGCGAATAAGGAATGGAGTTTTTGACATGTGATGAATGTGATGATGAATACAACAAATACCTGTGAGAATCTGTAGGTTTGTAGTGCACACTGGTACATAGCACGTTGCCACTAATCAACTTTGATATCTAGGAAAGCCAATGAAGTTTCCGAAATTTCCCAGGTATCATTATAAACTGTTTACTTTAATTCCCAATTGCAAATATTATTGATCTCTCTAAACTGCACACCGGCGAGAACAAATAATATACGTGGGTGGGAGGGCGGGCAGATAGGTGCGAGTTGCTAAAGTGAGATGACTAACGCTCGTTCAAATCTGCCTAAATGTATATCGCGCGGACCAATGAAAAACCTTCCAAATGGCATTAGCAATTCAGATTAAATACTTCGATCAGTGTTGGCGTACCAAAAACTCCCCCGAGAGAAGAAAGTTATCGTAACAATAGAAAATATATTTTCCGAAAAACTGGCCTACAGATTTTGTTGAATTTTAAATATTTTAGAGAGTATTTCTAACATTATCTGGTAACGCTGAATGGGAAAATTTCACCGTCCCGTTTCTTCAAAAAACGACAACATATGTTGATTTTTAAGGAAGCTTGAGAGGGGTTTCCGCTGAGCGAGCGCGCGTAAGCCACATAAAGATGTTCGCGTCAGCTCACGATTCAAATTGGGTCATCCGAATAGACAAATACCGCTAATTCCGCTCACCTTTCTTCTAATTCCTATACATATGGAATATAAATAGACGTCGCCTATTCACGAAAACAACGACAATTGTACACGCACGGTTTAATGGACTCTTAAATCCGTTTGTGTTGGCCTGTGGCTTCACTCGCGCGTGCACTCGAATGAGCAGGTGCCAATCTTGTAACCCCCTCATTTTTCCTGATTTCGCAACTTTACTCGCTTATATCTCTGCTTTCGGACGGTGAATATTTTTCACTTTTTGCATGATAGCTTAGATTAATTTAAAACGTTTGTCTTTCAAATTTAAAGAAATTCTGTAGCTGAAAAACGAAATTAGCGACACATTTCAAAACAACTTATTTTTCTGAAAAACTGACCTACAGATTTTGTTGAATTTTAAATATTTTAGAGATTATTTCTAACATTATCTGGTAACGCTGAATGGGTAGATTTCACAGTCCCGTTTCTTCGAAAAGACAATATATCTTGATTTTAAGGCTCAAAGAAATGCCTTATGTTGTTGCTAACGTTATTTTGGAGGAAAATATAATGTGAGAAATCTACGATGGGTACTTAATAACCTGGCCAAATTTCGTCTTGATATGATTACCCTAACTGCATCTAAAAACAGAATATGTTTATTTGTTTGAAAAAAGGAGAAACTACTCGAGCCTCCTTAAATCTCTTTTCTTTGCCAGCCAATCCCTAGCCTCCTTCGCAGCCGTTTTTAGGCTCGTCCCCCCCCCCCACAAAGGGGAGGGACGAGCCTAAAAACGGCTGCGAAGGAGGCTAGCCAATCCCCACCTTGAATCAGGGTATAGCGGGGAGAGGCCTGGGGTAGGGATTTACGTTGACCAATGTACGTATTACTCATGCTTCAACCTCGTTCCCAGGGTCTCTCTTCTCTGCCTCCATTGTCGTTCTCAACTTTTCTCAACGACAACGGAGGCAGAGAAGAGAGACCCTGGGAACGAGGTTGCGCAGGCTTGTGTGAGAGAGAGAGGGAGAGAGAGACTGGGTTTCAATCCGGTGATACCCTGATCACATCTTTCGTATTTTCCTGTCGTTATAAACTAGTGATAACTTTTTTTTATTTCTTAACCAACGCATTATCATGTTGCAAAGTATCGGCATTGAAGAAGACGTAGAAGCAGTTACCTTCGAAATCGAAGATTTTAACACTTCCGCATCGAATGCCAACATGGCGGACCTTTCATAGCCAATGCCATCAGATCCATCAAAACACTGTCAGGAACTTATCTATCGTCTTGATGCTCTGAGAAGAAAAGAGAGTTTCTTCGATGTAACAGTATCAGTAAAAGACAAAGAGTTTAAAGCTCACAGACTTGTGTTAGCAGCAGCAAGCCCGTTTTTTCTTTCACTTCTGGTCAGTGACATGAGAGAGGGAAAGGAACAGTTCATCAGGATAGAACTTGAAGAAGCAACGGGGTCAGTCATGGAAGAAGTTCTTAAATACATTTACACTGGTAATGTTGCAGTCACCAAGGAGAACGCCCACGACTTAGTGGCAGTAGCGGACTACTTTTACCAGGTTTGAAAAATTTGGCTTGTGATGTTTTGGAGGAAAACATTACAAATGAAAACTGCATTTTCAATTATTACTTTGCCGACAAATATCAGTGTTTGGACTTAATGGAGGAGTCCTGCGAGTTTATTAATTCTAATTTCAGTTCAGTCATGGAAACAGACGACTTCCTGAAGCTCGATATTGAAAAAGTCATGAAATGGGTGTCCAGTGATTATGTCACCGTTGGCTCTGAGGAAGAAATTTTTAAAGGAATAGTACAGTGGGTGTCTCACAAGAAGAGTGAACGAGAAAGCAACTTTGCTGAATTGTTGAGACAAGTCCGCCTGAAATCCATGTCTCACGACTTTCTTTTCAACGAATTAGTTAATGAAGAACTGGTAGCAACAAGTAATGCAAGTTTGAATTTTGTGTTGAGATCCATGAAGTGCATTGTTGATCCCTTCTGTGAAGATGCTGCCAAGCCACCCAGGAAGTGCTTGGAGAGGTGCGCAGATGTGATTTTTGTTTGTGGTGGACGGACAGCCTTATGCTATGCACCCCAGAAAGACATTTGGTATCAGTTGCCAGACATGTTATTTGAACATCAAGATCATGCTGTTGTTCAATACAGAGATAAAATCTGCATTTTTGGGGGACGGCGTGTTGAACCCAGAGAATCTCAAGTAATAGAATGCTTTCTTTCTTCCACTAATTCCTGGGGAACACTTGAAGGAAGACATGAAAATGACAATTTTTTTTCTTTAGCAGTTCTAGCTGGTTGCATCTATGCATTAGTTAAATATTCATTTGATCCTGACGTTTTTCTCTATAAGCTCGATGACAATGTTTGTGAGGCTGTGGCTCATCCACCAACTATTCGCTATGGAGCTTGTTTAGTCAGTGATAAAAGACGCCTTTACTTAGTTGGAGGAAGTAGTTTGCCTTTGCTTCAAACATCTCAAACAGTGGAAAGGTTTGATCCTATCTTGGCCACATGGGAGGAGGTTGCAGCTATGAATGAGGCAAGATGTGAAGCTTTTGGAGCAGCCATGAATGGCAAGATCTACATAGCAGGTGGCATAAAGAAAATTGAGGGACACCTTATAGTACTGAAATCTTGTGAGGTATATGACCCATCAACTAATGAATGGCAAGTCATTAGTAACCTCAAGGTGTGTCGTCAAGCTGCAAACATGGTATGTTTTCAGGAAGCCCTTTATGTGGTTGGTGGCTTCAAAGATACGAACTCGTCTTCAAGAGAGTTATCAGTGGAAGTGTTTCAGTCAGGTGCATGTGAATGGAAAAGTAAGTCCACTATACCCACTAACTTTGAAAATGAAAATCCTGGGGATCGAAAGAAAAAGATTCATTTTAAGGCATGTGTTGCAGCGATCCACAAGAGCCTATTAGAAAAGCTAGGTGAGCTTTGACATATTGACATTTTTCTTATGACTCTCTCTTGGTGGCATTCCTTCAAATAGTGCCACCTGGAGACACTTTTTCCTTTAATTCAGTAGAGTTATGACTGCCTTATGGTGGCATTCCTTCCTAGTGCCACTTGGAGAAACTGTTCCAATATTTAAAGGTTATTTTAGCCATTTGTTGCCTTCGTTCATCTTTAATACAAGGGGTCTCCTTTTAAGGTGGCTTACTACAGTTTTCCGAAAAGAAAAATAATGATCAAGATTTTGAAATCTGTGAAATTAAAGCAACAGGATATCTCTTATGAAGTGTTAGTCACTGCAATTGATGTAAAAATGTAATTTTACCTAACAAATAAATGCAAATCAGGGGAAATTGCCAAATATAGTGACCGGTCTCCTGGAGGGGGCACTGGAAACTAGACATTTGAAAAGGCTTTTTCTCAAAAACTAGCTGTACCTTCTGGATTTCTGGATTTCCTTAGCAAGAAGAAAGATTCATGTATAGCTGCCAAACATGTCTTTGTTTACAAATCGAAATTCCCAAATAAAATTTAAGCCCTGGTCATGTCTTGGTTTTACGCCATTACATGTACTTTGAATGTCTTTTACATCATATAGATGATAGAACTGGTACTTTAATCTGAAAACGTTATTATCACATGGTACCCTCCATGGGTCTAGACCCACCCATTTCAGGGGCTTAAAAACTTGTTACTTTCCCCTATTTTCCATTTTGCCACTCCCTCTGCTTATTTGGTAAGTCCCTAGAAATTAATGTTGACAGTTTTATACTATTTTTTTGGAATTTGTTGTGTCAAACAATATGTTGACAAAAATCGGATGCACATGCTATCCTTTTACCACTCAATCACTGATGTAAATGTCAAGAAAACCAATTAAAATGAGTTATTTTTGGAAGCGAGGTTGATGGTAACTTTTCAGTTGTAATTTGTGATAATTGTAAATTAGCATAAGTTGCTATTTGCCTGCTCATCAGAGGGCTGGTAAGCCGTGTTAGGTGCGCAGTGGTTTGTGGGATTTAGATTTGTAGTTTGCGGGCGTTGGTAAGCTAAGTCATTCTACATTCATCCTTTGTCACGTGCTCGAGTTCCGTTTCGTCTATTGTTATATCGAGCTGAAAAAAATTGTCATATGCCTTCGCTAGACTGTATATGATAGCGTTCTTTTTCATTGTAAATAGTGTTTTTCAATAAGAATACCTAGAGCCCCAGGGTCGCACCACTGCCTTGGTCGGAGGTACACGTTCCCCGGTTTTGTTTCCACCTGCTGGTTTTAGGGGTTTCCGTGTCCGGCTCTGATGCATTGCTCTTCTCTTAATATAGATTTGATGTATAAATGTTTTTGTACCCATTTCAATGCTAAATAAATGGCACGGTGTCTTAGCTGGCCAACGCCCCCAAATATTATCGTTGTGTTAGTCCGGTTGAGTAGTGGAGGCAAAATGGAAGGTGGGTTTTTAGACTGCTCAAATACTCTTTAACATCCTTACCGTCAAATCTTAACTACTTTGCGGTCAAACTCCCATCCTTAACGGGTTGAAGATTTAATTACAATTAAACCCTAACTTCAACCCTAACTTGCAACCGAATTTAATAAAATAGCAGTCCAGTTTTCGTCTGTTTTCTCATGCGATTTCGTTATTGTACTAAATGTAGGTAAGGTAAAGGTAAAGTCTGCTTACGAGCCTAGAAGGCTCATCAGGCCGGCCCTTATCTCCGGTTTCTGTAGCATGAAGCGACTAGGAGTATTTCTACTCCCCCCTGGATGGGATGGCAGTCCATCGCTGGGTTACCCCCAGCATTAAATTCGCCAGTACCCATTTATACACCTGGATAGAGAGAGGCACCGTGGGAGTAAAGTGTCTAAAGTGCCTACTAAATGTAGGGTAGTAAAAAACTCAATTGGGGTTTTTTTAGGGGTCAACGTGACATAGATATCTAAAGAACCCACCTTGAACGTAACCGTCAAAATTGATTGCACGCAGACCAAGATTGGATGATTCGAACGGGACCCTTACAATAGCACTCTCTTCAATTGACGTCACGATTTAACGCCCAAAGCATTATGGGATTAATATGCGGATTAAAAACAGACATTTTTGCGATGTTTGTCCGCATTTCAATCCCACATTGCGTTGTGATAAGGCGTTATGATCTACTATTGTCACTTGTGAAAAATGCCATCGGTTATAAAAAGGGAGAATTTAGAAGTGACCTTCGCACTTATCTGGGCAATTGTAGTTCTGCTTTCCCATTTGCGTTATCTTTAATCAATCTCTTAGTCTTGGAAGATTTCCTGACGACTGGAAAAGCGCCAGAGTTACCCCACTTTGCAAAGAAGGGGAACAGAATGACTTGTACAATTACCCGGCGCCCCATTTCCGTTATCTCGGCAGTAGCCAAGGTATTTGAGAAAATCGTTTACGACCAGTTATATGCACATCTTGCAGAAAACGATTTTATCCATAAATATCAATCGGGTTTTCGGACAATTCATTTGACTATCGCTGCTCTAAGTGAGGCTACAGACTCTTATAACGTATAACGTTGACCGAGAAAAATTCAATGCAGTCGTCTTCCTGGACTTAAAGGAGGCCTTTGATACGGTCAATCACGAAATCCTTTTATCTAAATTAAGCAATTATGGAATATGCGATAACGCGCACTCTTGGTTTGTCACACTTGGACAACCGCATGCAGATATGCTCAGTTAGTGGCTTGCTCTCTAGGAGCTGCTCATTAGGCTTTGGTGTTCCTCAAGGCACTATCTTGTAGCCGCTGTTATTTTTAGTCACGGTATATTAATGATTTGTCAAATTGCCTTTCAAATTGTCAATCAAGGATTATGCCGATGATACTCACCTAACCTACGCCGGTTTCAGCGCTGACAATATCCAATCTTGTCTAAACGACGATTTAGTAAATGTTAACATTTGGCTGATAGCTAATAAACTCACTCTTAATATATATATAAAAAAAGAGATTAAAAGTTTTAAGAATTAGCATAAATATGTAAAAACTAGATAAAAATGCGGCGAACGCCGAAATGTGATAAAAATATGTACAAAAATGTAAAAAGTGCTAAAAATATATGGAGTAATGAACGGTAGCTAGAGAAAACAATAGACAAAAAATAATTAATTACAAGAACTGTTCTAAACAAATAATTTGGCGCGGATAGAGTCACACTGTTTGTTTAGCGATGGTTTCAGTTCTTTTATAAAAAACATTTCAAAAACAAGACAATCAAACTTGTTCTGGCACTTTCTCAGAATTCTAAAACTCTTTGCGATGTTGTTAGGTTCCAATGCACGTTTCTCTCTCAGATGGTCGCCGATGGTTGCCCCTTTGTGCTCTTCAATGCGCTGGTGAAGGTGCCGGCAGGTATATCCGACATAACCTGCGTCGCACAGGTCACACTTGAATTGGTACACAACGCACTGTTGGCTTACAAGGGTGGCTTCTCTTCACGGACCCGGATCTCTTCTTTGATCTTTTTGCTCGTGTAGACAGGGGTAATATCCGCACTGATCTTACGGCTTAGGTCGGCAAGTTGTCTCCGTACGGCGTTCGCAGATTTTTGGTCCTTGAAGGGCAACACGACTCTGATTGGGTCCCCACGCTTCTCATCAACGTGGGTGCGTGATTCCTCGGAAACTTTTGAATCAACGAAAAGGCGGATGGTGGACTGCACATGATCTTCAGGATAACACAGACGGGAAAAGATCTCTTTGAGGCGTTCACATTCCTCGTGAAAGGCCTTCCATGTAGACGAGAGCTTAAACGCACGGTTAAGCATGGTATTTATCAGTGACCGTTTATATCTCGCGTCAACGTGGCTGTGATAATGTAACAACAGTCCGGTGTCAGTTGGTTGTCGGATATACCTGCCGGCACCTTCACCAGCGCATTGAAGAGCACAAAGGGGCAACCATCGGCGACCATCTGAGAGAGAAACATGCATTGGAACCTAACAACATCGCAAAGAGTTTTAGAATTCTGAGAAAGTGCCAGAACAAGTTTGATTGTCTTGTTTTTGAAATGTTTTTTATAAAAGAACTGAAACCATCGCTAAACAAACAGTGTGACTCTATCCGCGCCAAATTATTTGTTTAGAACAGTTCTTGTAATTAATTATTTTTTGTCTATTGTTTTCTCTAGCTACCGTTCATTATTCCATATATTTTTAGCACTTTTTACATTTTTGTACATATTTTTATCACATTTCGGCGTTCGCCGCATTTTTATCTAGTTTTTACATAAAAAAGAGATTTCATGCTTATTGGATCAAGACAGAGACTGTGCAGTTTAACAGTTCCTCCTAGGCCTTCAATCAATGACGCTTCTAGTGAGCAAGTTACTACTGCTAAATCACTAGGAGTACTTATCGATGATAAGCTTACTTGTTGAAGCCATATTGATAAGCGAACCAAGAAAATTGCTTCTGGTATTGGGGTCGTAAAACGAATCAGGCATCTTGTCCCCTATGGTACCTTACATTCTATTTGCCAGGACCTATACGTGTAGTACAACCTATTTCAACTACTGCAATGTTGTTTTGGGAAGCTGTGGAGTACCTTTGCAGGACAAATTGCGAAAACTACAAAAAGACTCAAACTATGACGCCAGGGACGTAGCGTGAGATTTTGAAGGTATACGCACACAAAGAAATTTTTGAAATATATAGGGTCTCGCAAATGCCATTTCCGACTATTTCCGAAGGACATTTTAATAAATAAATGCGAAGGAAAATGTAGTAGTTAGATGTTTATTTTACCCATCTGTTAAGTTTTCAGCAAGCTAAAACACAAACGTGGGGCTTACAAGCAAAGGGCAAAGACGACGCAAACTTCATTATGACAACCTTTCCTTAAAAAAATAACCGGGAACTGGGGACTGGTGATCAGACTGACTCGAAGAGTTTTTACTTATAACAGAAAATCCTACTAATTTCTCAAATATAATGTGCACTTCCGTATTTGCGTAAAGGACGCTACAACCCTGGACGATTGAACTCCTAGGATGTGGGAAATCCTGGCTCTCAAAGGCAAATTGAAAGAGCAACAATGGTATTTAAGTCCCTACGGCAGAGACTAGCGCCTAAGTATCCCTGCTCAACATTTTTCCATCGCGAATCTGCTTATTCAGGCCCATTGTTTTAACTGTAGTGGCCCAGTTTTGTGAAATAGTTTGCCTTTTGATCTTAGACAGCCAAAAGGACTAACACCCTCCAGCGACTGGCTGGCAAAATATCTTTGTTTTGTATCGCAGTCCCTGCGGCTTGGCTCTGCGATAAGGATATTTTCCGATCCAGCTCTTGCTTCGCTAAATCTTCGCGTTTAGTTCGGGTGACGGGAGGCCTTAGGAAGGAAGTAGAACAATGGCGTTTCCTCGACTCTTGGGAAGGCTGTCTCCCTTGGCTTAGTGAAAAACACGTTGTGGTCAAGATTTCCTCAGATGCCTCAGATTTTGGTTGGAGAGGCATGCCGTCTTTTGAAATTGGCGACTTTTGGGTCGGCGATACTAGATCTCTTCCGATTGTCGTTAAAGAAGCCGTCACCTTTGTTAATACATTACAAGCTGGTAAAACCCTCGTTACCAATCGCCCGTGGATGCCCACACAGAAATTTTGATTTTTTTTACGGTTTGATCGAAAAGACGAGGCGCGGGGTGCCGGCTTGCCGGAGTCTTTTGAAAACACGGGGTCCCGGGGTCTATGAAAAGCACGGGGTGACGGGGTCTGTGGAAAACACGGGGTGACGGCGGCAGGTACAAAACGCAACCCTATACTTCTATTTTTGTTGTTGTTGTTCGTTCTTCAATGTCGAAGATGGCCGTGGCTTCGAGTAAAACGAAAGAGCGGTAGATGTGGGTCCGGAGTCGACTGGTGAGGCCAATCCGGGCCCTAAAGGATCGCTCACATGTAGCACACGTGTGAGTGGTTGCTGTCGTGGCAATGGAAGCTGTTCCGACAGCACGCTTTCGTTGCGCCTAGGTGATGCGCCTTGCTTCGGCTGCTCGGGTTCCATTGGTGGAATTACTGCACCGATCTGGAGGGCAAGCGTCTCCCACGTGTTAATGTTCACGCCCAGGTCTTTGAGGGACACTTTGAGGCTGTCTTTGTAGTTTTTCTTCTGCCCGCTACCGAACGCTTTCCCTGGTACAGTTCGCCATACAATAGTTGCTTTGGAATTCGGATGTCTGACGCTCTGACCACATGGCCTGCCCACCTAACTTGGACTTTCTGCAGGAGGGTGTAGACTCTGCAAAAGCCATCTCCTTCCAGAACCTCCGTGACTTTGTCCTGCCATCAGATGTGGAGAAGTCTGCTGAGACAGCTCATGTGGAAGTGGTTGAGCTGTCTAGCGTGTCTGCTGTAGGCAATCCAGGTCTCACAGGCACAAAGGAGGGTGGTTAGGACCACTGCATAGTAGACCTGCAACTTGGTGGTAAGGCTGAGTCCTGTCCGTTCTCAGATGTTCAGAGTCTACAACAGGCAGCGCTGTCCTTGGCAATCCTGTTGTTGACTTCAGCGTCTGTGTTCACTACACGAGAAAGTGTACTACTCAGGTAGATGAAGTTGTCGACTGCCTTGAGGCTATATCCCTTCACCGTTATGCGTGGCTCCTGATGTGTCTTTCCTAGTGCAGGCTGTTTCATAACATCAACCTTCTTGGTGCTGATGTTGAGTCCGAAATGGTCGCTGGCTTGTGCGAAGCAATTCATTTCATGCTGCATCTTCTGCTCTGCACTGGCGTTGAGTGCACAGTCATGAGCGAACAAGAGTCTCGTTAACAGTCTCTTTCATCTTTGTAACAACCTGTGGGCACCTGAGGTTGAACAACCTACCTTCAGTCCTTTACCTGATGTGGATTCCATTTCGCTGTCACAGAAGGCATCGGTCAGCATTAAAGACGCTAATACCAGCGTGCTTAATGAAAGTGCACTCTTGAAGGCCAGGCTCAATTTACTAGTAAATAAAACGCGATTCACAGTATTCCATTTAGCGCCTGATAGCATAACAGCATCTGGTAAGGACCGCTTCAACTGAAAGTTCTCAAGTGTATTCCTACTTGTAAAGTAAACACAAGATAGGAAACAATTCTGACTAGTACTTGCCATTTCGCTCATGTGCAATCCTTTTACTAAATTTTATTTTCGGTCTTTTCAGCATTTTTAATTAAGAAAAGCTAGAAACATGCCAAGTGGTTCAACTGAAGCCCTCATTAACACAAAAAGCAAAATTCAGCCCAAGTAAGGAATTCCTGAAAGGTAAAATGAATATCAGCTTACGCAGCTTTTTGCGCGTCGTTTTGAAGGCCTGGTACCGAAAATACAGTTCCAGCAGTTGTCTAAGGCCTTAAAGCTGCTATTCACAAAAAGAAACGAATAATAATAATAATAATAATAATAATTAACGTTTAATCTTTCTGTTGCAACTTAAAAATTAATCTGTAAAATTCATAAGGACACTATAGTTTAAATCTGGGCGTGATCTGTAACATGTGGCCTTCTGTTACCTTGACATGCCTTTGTCAATTACACATGTCAAAAGCATCTGTTGTCACGTTCAAATATTTAAATTTTCTAATTGCCCTTTCACTATTCCTGATTCTTTGAAAAGGAATCCTGCCATAATCAGTGCATCTTAACGTCCATAATGCAGCACACTCTGCTCACATGAGCCCACCAGTCATTGACCAGTTAATTTCACAAACTATTGCCCAAGTAACCCCTGCTGGAACTGAGAAAATGGCGCATTCTGTTAAAGTAACTGTACTACGTACTCTGGTAGTTAAAGCAGCGAGACAGCCATGAGCCAATGCTGAGCCCAAAAATAGTTCCCCGGCCAAAAACACACCCCAAAAGGCAATACCCAAATGAAGGTAACAATGGCCCTTGATGCGAATTATATACGATTCGAAATTCGCAATGCAGCTAAAATGTTATAAATCTGCGCTTAAAAGGCTACTTTCAAATGGGTTTCAATCCCAATAAAGCAAGGAAACACAAGATATAGTCCACTGAAAGACTTCAGAAATTTGCGGTGTCATGTGCGTACATGCGGTAGGCCGTGAATTGTAAATGAAATTATTATCAGACCCAAGACAAGGTACAAGGTACAAGCTTAAAACTGACTCATAATAAAACATGGACTATGCGTTATCATCAAATGAAAATTTTATTCCTATTGAGTTAATTGAAGTGGAATAGTGCGCAAGTAAAAATCTGACCCAAAAACACTAAAATGGTGGGTTCGGGAAAACGGCCATAAAATCACTTAAACATAAGATATGGATAAAGGAATTTAGCGACACACAGATCTTGCATAGAGCTATAAACCGGGTAAATTTTAGGTTCCTATGAGAAATAACAAAAGCGCAATGGGTATAATACCTTTGCAAACAGTAACATGGCCTTAAAATTACTTGCCGAATTGGACTTCAGATGACATCGATCATAAAAAGTATATGCTTTTTCGGCATATTCTTTCGGCGTTCAAAACAGCAATTCTTAAATTATGGTGGCAAGAGGGTGAACGGGGTGAACTTTATTCATGACGGAAATATTTATCTGTTGCCAGTGAAATTGGTTTTTACCACTTAAAACTGATTGTTACCACCACCGTGTGGCACATCTGTACCTTTCATTTTAAAAAGCGCACCAAAAACACCGAAGATTATTGAAGCAACCCCAAATTGGGCAGAACATTGATAATACCCTAAAGAAGCAGTCCAAAGCTTTTTTCCTCATTTTCACCTGTTTGGGGCGTTCAAATTGAAAACGAGACAAAAGGATACAAAAGTGGCGACAATACGTCTAGAGACAGAAAGAGAGAGAGGGAGAATGGGTTTGAGAATCACACCCTCAGTATTTTCCAACCTCGTTCCCAGGGTCTCTCTTCTCTGCCTCCCTTGATCTACCAAGGGAGGCATAGAAGAGAGACCCTGGGAACGAGGTTGAATATTTTCCTCTTTTTATAAACCAGAGTTAACTTTTTTTTTATCTCTTAACCAAAGGATTATCATGTCGCAAAGTTCTGCGAGTACCGACATGGAAGAAAACGTACAAGCAGTTGCATTCGAAATCGAAGATTTGAATACTTCCGCATCGAATTCCAATATGAGGGGGACATTGGGGTGTATTAGAAACCGCAAAACCGAAGAAAAAATCATCCAAAGCCGCAAAACCGCAAAAAAAAAAAACAAAAAAAAATTCGGCCAAAACCGAAAACTGCATACAAAACCGTCAGAAAACCGATACAATGGTGACAAGTGCGGCGTACTGAGCAAACTACAGTAACACTTTATTTCACCAAAGTATTTGTGAATGTCATGGACTTGTCTAAAGCCTTTATTTATTTTAGTACCCGCTAAAATCATAGGCTTTATTTCTGCCGCTCTCTCGAGCCCGGACTTTGTGGGCTTATTTTCCGTGAAGCCGCTGCTAATGGAGCCAAGTGAACTTAGGAGAATTTGCACACAAGTCCTCTCTAAAATTGTAATTTTGCAATTGCAAAAAGCTATAGCTCTGGAAACCTCAATCAAAACTCTCTAATTGAACATTTCTATTTGATAACTAAGACCTGACAGTTTGGAGACTCAAATGGAATGTTTAATCGTGGTCTACTGACATGCGATTGCAATGAGGAATGACCCCCTACCATGACATGTCACGCATTCCTCTCAATAACTTTGGCGTTTCGCGGCTATAGAGTATTTTCATGTGACGTCTCCGGGAATTGAGCTCTATTATCACTCAAACGTTTTCTTTTGTTTCGAAGGAAAAACAAGGTTACTGATCACGTGAGTGAAAACAGGCATCTTGTACCCTATGGGACCTTACATTCTATTTATCAGGCCCTAGTACAACCTCATTTCAACTACTGCAATATTGTTTTGGGAAACTGTGTAGTAACTTTGCAGGACAAACTGCAAAAACTACGAAACAGAGCAGCTCATGTCTCGACCTACTCTAACTATGACTCTCATGTGAACAATTTATTTGAACTCTTAAGATGGAAATCCCAATTTCTCAAAGCCAAATTGAAAGAGCAACAATGGTATTTAAGTCCCTACAGGGACTAGCACCTGAGTATCTGAGAATTTTCCATCGCGATTCTGGTTATTGTTTGAGAGACTCTGTGAATAAGGTAAATGTTCCGCAACCGCGCACAAACTACTACAAAAAACAGCTTTAGCTATTTAGTGGCGCAGTTTTGTGGAACAGTTTGCTATTAGAACTAAGGAAAGCAGAGTCCGTCAATCAATTCAAACGACTGATTAAAGAGGTTATCTAAGCCATTATTCTAAACACGGCATTTATGGAAAGCAGCTTTTATTGTATGATATTGAGTAAGATAGTTAATGTAGTTTACATAGTTCTACATATTTTTTTTATATTGCTGATGAATTGCACCGTCGTTAAATAAATAACACTCTATTCGAGATCAATTGCCGCTCAAATTTAAGAAAAACCGGAACCCAAATAGGACAAAATAGAAAAACCCAAAAAGCACATCGGATAACAAAACCGAAAAACCCCTCGTATTTTTTTACGAAAACCGAAAACCAGATACTAAAAAACGAAAAACCCGCAAACCGCAATGAACACCAAAACCGAAAAACCGAAGTCTTTTGGCACAAAAACCGCAAAACCGTCCCGATGTCCCCCTCCAATATGGCGGACCTTTCAAAGCCAATGCCATCAAGAACTTCTCTATCGTCTGGATGCTCTGAGAAGAAAAGAGAGTTTCTTCGATGTAACAGTGTCAGTAAAAGACAAAGAGTTCAAAGCTCACAGACTTGTGTTAGCAGCATCAAGCCCGTTTTTTCTTTCACTTCTGGTCAGTGACATGAGAGAGGGAAAGGAACAGTTCATCAGGATAGAACTTGAAGAAGCAACGGGGTCAGTCATGGAAGAAGTTCTTAAATATATTTACACTGGTAATGTTGCAGTCACCAAGGAGACCGCCCACGACTTAGTTGCAGTAGCAGAGTATCTTCTTTTACCAGGTTTGAAAAATTTGGCTTGTGATGTTTTAGAGGAAAACATTGCAATTGAAAACTGCATAATTTTCGGACGTATACAAAACATGGACCCCAGGTCCATGGACCACCCCCGTGGACCCGGTCCATGGACCCCTTCATGGACCCCTTCATGGACCCGGTCCATGGACTACCCCTGTGGACCACCCCTTATTTTACGAAGGTAAAGTAGAAAAATCTTTAGACAAAAGAGGGGACTGATCCTTACACTTATCTGGACAATTTAAGCAATTGTCTCTTTGAAGACACTTGAAAAATTCAGTTGGTCTCAACGGGATTCCAATCCATGACCTCTGCGATGCCGGCACAATGCTCTACCAACTGAACTTTGAAGTCATGCATGGCTAGACGAATCCCTTTGGAGCCACCAAATTGGTGGTATATTAGTGTCTACAAACAGGCAATTGCTTAAATCAGTAGCCCATAACTAGGACAGAACAACAGCTCTACATTCCCGCTAATGAGAATCCTGTGGAGCCCTGTAATGACCAATCACAAGAAACTAACTTTACATCATAGCATCACCTAACCGGAATTGTCTTTGTCTTTTGCAGAAAAGGTACTCTAAAAATAGATAAATCGTACATGGACTCCTGGTCTATAAAAATACTGTTACATACCGTAATACTGTAACAGATAAGTGGGAGGATCACTTCTCTCTTTCGTCTGAAGACTTTTCTGCATGTAAAACGTACTTAATTTACAAAATGAGCGGTGGTCCACAGGGCAGCTCCATGGACCGGGTCCACAGGGGTGGTCCATGGACCAGGGGTCCATGTTTTGTATACGTCCATAATTTTCTCAGTTATTACTTTGCCGACAAGTATCAATGTTTGGAATTAATGGAGGAATCCTCTGAGTTTATTAACTCAAATTTCAGTTCAGTCATGTAAACAGACCACTTCCTGAATCTCGATATTGAAAAAGTCATGAAATTGGTTTCTAGTGATCATATCACTGTTCGCTCCATGGAAGAAATTTTTAAGGGAATAGTAAAGTGAGTATCTTACAGGAAGAGTGAACGAGAACGCAACTTTGCTGAATTGTTGAGTCAAGTCTATCTGAAATCCTTGTGTCATGACTTTCTCTTCAACGAATTGGTCAATGAAGAATTGGTAGCAGCAAGTAATGCGAGTTTGAATTTTGTGTTGAGATCTCTGTCAATTGCATTTTTGATCCCTTCTGTAAAAATGCCACTAAGCCACCCAGGAAGTGTTTGGAGAGGTACACAGATGTGATTTTTCTTTGTGGTGGCAGGGCAGCCTTATACTATGCACCCCAGGATTACATTTGGTATCAGTTGCCAGATATGTTACTTGAACATCAAGATCGTGCTGTTGTTCAATACAAAGACAATATTTGCATTTTTGGGGGAAAGCGTGTTGGACCAGTAAAATCTCAAATTATAGAGTACTTTCTTTCTTCCAATAACTCCCAGGGGACAGTTGAAACAAGACTTGGTTGGGATGATTGTTCTTGTTATCAGTTCTATGTGGTTGTATCTTTGCATTATTTAGAACGCTGTATGGGGACTCCATTACCGGTATTCTCTATAAGATTGATGACAATGTTTGCGAGGCTGTCGCTGATCCACTAACTGGTTGCGATGGAGCTTGTTTAGTCAGCGGCACCTTTACTTAGTAGGGGGAAGTCATAATTGGTAGTCTTTTCAAGTATCTCAAACAGTGGAAAGGTTTGATCCTATTTTGGCCACATGGGAGGAGGTTGCAGCTATGAATGAGGCAAGATATAAAGCTTTTGGAGCAGCCATGAATGGAAAGATCTACGTAGCAGGTGGCATAAATGCAAAAAAGGGACGTTGTACAGTATTGAAGTCTTGTGAGGTATATGATCCATCAACTGATGAATGGCAAGTCATGAATAACCTTGAAATGTGTCGTCATGGTGCAAACATGGTATGCATTCAGGAAGCCCTTTTTGTGGTTGGTGGGTTCAAAGATGCACAATCGTCTTCAAGAGAGTTGTTAGTGGAAGTGTTTCAGTTAAGAGCACATCGGTGGAAAAGTAAATCCACTATACCCTTTTATTGTGAGAATAAAAATACCAGTGAAGCAAAGAAAAAGATTCATTATAAGGCATGTCTTGCAACAATCCACAAGAGCATAAATAGAAAAGCTGTGTAAAGTTTGACCATTTCACACGTCCCTTATGACTGCTTTATGGTGGCATTCCTTCAAATAGTGCCACCTTGAGAGATTTTTTTGTTCATCGCCAGTTTCCTTTTAAAACCATTTTGCACTTATGTTGGTGCCATCTACCTTGCAAGTGACCTCCATTATAGGTAGATCCAAAAGGGTATTTTAGCTTGTATCAAGTCGTATGTTCCTGTAAATGCAGCTTCTGTAGAAAACGTAAAACAAATTGAAGAGCTAAGGCATAGTGTATGCTGGAGAAAAAGACTCCTGTAGTGCAAGAAGAAGGGGGTAGTTTCTAGTATACAAAAATTTGGTTTTATAATCAACAGAGTTGATAATGTAAGTTGACCACCGTACAGAGATTCTAAAAGCTGACGTTTCAAGCGTTTCACTCTGACGAAGGGCTACTGCTCGAAACGTCAGGTTTTAGAATCTCTGTAGGGTGGTCAATTTACATTACCAACTCCGTTGATAAAACCAAATTTTTGTATCCTGTAGTGCAAGTTTGGTTCAAGCAAAGAACTCTCAGTCTTGACAAGCGTTTGCTACCCAAGGTAGTTTAAGCTGTGGGATGTGAGACTGGGTCTCATAAAAAAAGTTATAGTGAATAGGACACCTTTTCCAAGAGGAAATATTAATATAAGTTTTAAAACATCTGTAACAAAAAATCAAATTAACTTAATAAGCTACTAAAAGGTTCCCCAATGAGCACTAAAATCATCTGGTCTTAGACAGTGACTGTTTTAAGAGGTAAAGGGTTAAAGGACCTAAGAACACAGAACACTGGGAAGGTGTCTTTGTTCTAACCGCTGCAGCACTACCCATATAGCAGATTAATTACAGTGTCCAAAGCTCAGGATTAGAGAATAACTGTGCAGGTGTTGTGTTTTAAAATCCTGAGGATAGTTATGAAAAATGATAGACATTCAATTCAGCATTATACAACAACATTATTCCACTGAAACATTTGACAATAATAACAATGATCTAATGCCTCATAGAGGAATTTGATGTTGTGAAGTTTAACCTCCATGCTTAAAAAAAGAAAACTTTAAACCCAAAGATATAATTTTGAAAATTTATAAAGAAAGCATTTTTAATAGAGAAAACTTAATTAATTTTACATTTCAGATCAAAGCCTGATTAAGCTTATTCTGACTAAATGGCAACAAAAAAAACTTCCAGGAGACTCTCAGACTTCAATGTATGCATTTGAATTCTCATATATGCATGTCTTGGTTTCTATTGAAAGCAATTACAGTAACTGTGAATGTCTTTTACGATGTAAAGATGGTTTAACGTTTTCTTGTACTTTAACACATTCACTCCTCAGGTGCCCTTAGGACTCCGCCAGTTGATGAGTAAAATTGTCTGGCGTCATACAGAGTAAAATATGATAAGACTTGATAAGTCTAGCTCCCAGGAATCAATGGGGTAATGGAGGGGACATACAGCCTGTAGTTTTTGACTGGTTAACCCATTCACTCCTCTTGCAGCCCAGGAACCACCCAGTTGACGACTAAAAATCTGACTCCCAGGAGTCAATGGGTTAACATGAAAACCTTATGATTACATGATCTTAGATTCATGTGACCGTCCCTTACTTTCTAACTCCTCATTCTTTTCTTAAGACCCTCCCATTTCATGAGCTTAAAACACTGTTAGCCTCCCCTATTTTCCATTTTGCCACCCCTCCGCTGATTTGATAAGTCCTTAGTAAAATTTATAAATGTAACAGTTTTATAATATTTGTTGGAATTTGTCGCATCAAACATTATGTTGGATGCATATTCTAATTTTTTTAAATTTTAAAATAAAATGAAATAAAATTTAAAAAAAAAAGATGCACATGCCATTCTTTCAACACTCACTGTATCACTGAACAAATTCAATGAGTTCTTGTTGGAAGCGAGATAGTTTCGTGAGTTTTTCCTTTTTTTTTTTCTTCCCAGGTGACAAGAAATGAAATTTTTCTTACTTTGCAAATATTGGTTAACATCCTTTCTCATCAGCTTTTAACTATTTTGAAGCCAACACTCCCACCTTCAACCTTTTAAAATTTCAATAATAATATTTCATCCATATACTAATAATAATTATTTTATTCACATACAAAAAGTTGCAAAATGAGTAAGGGTTATTGCCTGGAACTAGGGAAGGTGCAGCCAATACTCTCAAGGTGCAGGAAAATAATATGCTTATTTTTCAGTTGGTGAGATTTCCTAATGCAAAAAGATCTAATTTAATTCACTGGAGGCCAGACTAGTGTGACGTAAGTACAACAGACTAAGACTCGGAGTCAAGAGCTGCCCATCTCAGTTTTGATCATCAGGAAACTGGGAAGACAGGGCTTGCACAACATGGGAAAAAATGTGCCGCGACTAGGAGGGTGACCTTACTGTGGTTCCATTTTACAGTTGCGTGCGTAGTTACCTGGCCTTTGAATGAAAGTGAGGCTGGAGTTGATCTTGCTATGATAGAAACCTCATTGCTTTTCTTATGTTAATGATTTTGTTGTCATGCTAATAAGTAGGAATTTACATATTAAGAAAAGCTGTGAGGTTTCTATCAAAGCAAGGTCAACTCCAGCCTCACTTTCATTCAAAGGCCAGGTAACTAAGCATACAACTGTAAAATGGTCTATTGCTCTCATCATCTTGCCTTGACTGAGTTGACCCGGCTACACTGTAGGCAAGCCAAAGTGTTTTAACATGGGAAAAATGTGCCCCGACCAGGAGGGTGACCTTACTGTGGTTCCTGCAAAGAACTAGATGAATCAAATAAATGTACATTAATTATCAAGTGCGGGTTAAAGACAAAAGAGAGAAAATCCTTGCACTATCTGGAAAATTTAAGCAATTATCTCTTACAGACACCTGAAAAATTCAGGTGGCTTCAAATAATTTATTTGGCTCATGTTAATTGTGGAATTCAGACTTTTCACTGTGCAGGTGTTAAGCTGGACTGCTGGCTTGCACAGGATGTCAACCACAGGTTTAAGATAACAACATTGGACAAAGTAAAAATCAGAAAGTATAGACAGCGAAATTGGGGGTTAGCTTAATCTAGATAAATAACAGCCCTAAGTCTGCATATATTGGAATATTTTAATTTGTTGACATCAATGTTTCATTTTGTTTCATTAATAGACATGTTTGCTCACAAAAGGCATCATTCTATTTACAAATTGACTTCAAAAGGTATAATAACTTGTAAAACTTAGTTGAGTCTCCAATTTTAAGCCTTTTAGCTTTGATAAGAAGACAGCTAGTTGTTAGCCATCAAAAACTGATAAATTCTTGGGTGCCAAAGGTACTAATGATCCCATACATTCGCTGTAAAATTTCTAATTTTCAAAGCATCATGGCTCAGAGATTATCTGGTATGTATTGGGTTCAAATTTTCTGAGATAATCTCATTATGCAATGCAATTTCAATATTCAGTACTTTACTCTTGGCTGACTGGTTAGAGAACAATAGCCTTGTGCTAACGAGCCAAAAAATGTAACCAAAGATTTGCCTATACATAGTGTTCTTTTGTCTCTAAGCACTATCTGCAAAACACAAGATTGCAATACTGAACGTGGCCAGAATGCAGTTATTATGAGTAGTAGTAGCTGAGTGTAATAATTGTGGTAATTGCACTGAGTGGAGTCCAATTCACTATTCAGGGAGTAATGATTTGTGCGAATGATTTTAAAATTGGCCGAGCGCACAGCACAAGGCTGATTTGAACTTATGAGAATGATTACTCCCTGAATTGTATGTAATGAAGTTCAATTACTAATTAATCATATCTATGACAAAGGTTAAAATTCTATTCAATCTGTTTTGCAAAAAGTAGGAAAACAGCAAGAAAGACCCCATCCAAGTGCATGTAATTAACACGCAAATGGCAATTAGGAGTCCAATAATACAGGTATCCAATTTGGAGTTGTTCAAATTGGATACCTGTAATTGGACATCAAGGCATGTGATCACGCACCAATTACGTGATGAAAAGGCGTGTACAGAACCAACCACATTCGAGAATTTTGCTATAGATACGATAATAATAATAATAGTGATAATAAATGATAATAATAATAATAATAATAATTTATTATACACTACATGGAATATGCTACATTTACTAAGTAAACTAAACATGCCCTTTTTGTCTCAATAAAGAAACCTAGTTAAGCTCTGTTGTGTTCATCTTCAAATTTTGATCTTAAATTTGCTAGTGGGGACCTATAGCATTCTTTTGTCACTCCTCCTGTCTTTGGGGAATCTGTTAAATAGTTAGTTCATTCACTCTTTCATTAGTTGGTGTAATCCAACTTAATCAACTGAGATCCCAGCATACTTGTAAGCATTGATTTTCAAGCTTCTTTTCAAATTTGTGTTGATGTTGGTACTTAAATGGCCTTGGTATCTAACTGCTTGTGTACTCTGGCTATACAAGCTTTGTAAAGAACTCCATTTCCTTTTCTTAGCTCTTCATCGCTGACAGGTATGGCTGATTCCATCTGCCACTTGTTTTCACCAGAATCGTACATTTCCACTGATAGTTCTTTTGATTTATGTGAGCTCTTTGAGCCACCAACAACATACAAAGCTCCTTTAAAGCACACCATGCTTGCAGAGTGCCGTGGTACATTGAGACTGGGTAGTATTTGCCATTCATTAGTTGAAGGGTTGTAAACCTCACATGTGCTTAGAACTGTATACATATGCCCATTCTCTTGCATACCACCAGCTACATAGATCTTCCCATTCATGGCTGCTCCAAAAGCATTATGTCTGGCCTTGATCATGGGTGCAAGCTCTTCCCAAACATTTTCACCTGGTTTAATTTTCTCCACTTTGGTTGTTGCAGTAATATTTTTTGTATCATTATGAGTGCCACCAATTATATAAATGTAATGAGCATCAGCCACACCACATGCTCCCCAGCGATCGAGAATATTATCCAAAATGTCCCACATATTCTCGTCAAGGTTGTATGTGTAAATGGTGTTCTCCGGGGCAGTTTCAGTGTTGGTTAACACGTACAAGCTGCTGTGACCATTCAGTACAAACAAACTCGAAAACTCTTCTCTATGTTGGAATTTTGTCTGAATTGCTCCCCAGGAGTTGATGGTTGGCATGTAGTATTCTGTTAGGTGTGGCTGGTTGCTCTCAGCTCCCTGCTTGCTAAATATGTAAACCCTATCTCTGTACTGGATTATGGAATGGTCCCTATGTTCCAAGGAAGTGTCCATCAATTCACACCACTTGTTTTCACTTGGGTAATAACATAGCACTTTCTGCCCACCACAAACAAAAATCACATTTTCATTCCTCTCAAGACATTTTCTTGCTGGTTTGGTATAACTCTCTCCATTGCCATTTAAAATCAGCTTTAAATATTCCAACACAAAATTGACACAATCCAAGTTAGTTTTTACCAACTCTTCACCAAGCAATTCATTCAACAAAAATTCACGAGAAATGGATGTCAGGCGGACTTGATGCAAAAGTTTAGGAAAGCTCTCTTCTCTTTCACTCCTATTGTGCCTCACCCACTTCAGGATTCCCTTAAAAATTTCTTCCTCTGCGGCAACAATGACGTCATCGCTGGACACCCAGCTAAGCATTTGCGTGATGTCAAGACCCAGAAAATCAGTTGTTCCCATAACTTCACTGAAATTTGCATTGATCATCTTGCACGATTCTTCCATAAGCCCAAAGGACTGGTACTTTTCAGCAAAATAATAATTAAAAACACAGTTCTCTGTTGTCAGATTCATCTTCAAGAATTCACCAGCCAGTGCTTTTAGACCTGGTAAAAGAAGATAATCTGCGGTTGCAATCAAGTCGTGACTGTTTTCTTCGGTCAGTGAGACATTTCCCGTGTAAATATATGCAATAACTTGTTCAATCACAGCTGCAGTTGCCTCTTCAAGTTCGATTTTGATCAAATGTTCTTTGCTCTCTTTCATGTCGCTCTCAAGGAGTGACAAGAAGAACGGGCTTGATGCGGCTAACACAAGTTTGTGAGCTTTAAACTCCTCTTCTTTTACCGCAACTGACACATCACAGAAACGTTCACTTCTCCTCAGGGCATCGATACGTTCTACGAGTTCTTCACAGTGCTGTTTAGGATCTGACGACATAGTGTGAGACACAGCTGCCATGATTGCGTTCAAGGCCTAGGCGGAAGTTGCGAACAATGATTATTGAAAATTTTGAGGGGAGGGGGAGGGGAGTAAAAGAGGTGTACTATGGGATTTAAGAAAGTAGAGAATAAAGGAGACAGTAAGGATAGGATAGGATAGGATAACTTTATATAGACACGGTAAACTCATCAGTCGCAACTATAAAAACCTAATTAATTACCAGAATTATTACAAATTATACAACGACTACAACTACATTATTCAAAATTGCTCTAAATAATCAATAAATGTAACTATTATATTACATGACAAAATAAAAACCTGCTTTACATGAGTGCCGTGTGTAGAATTGTTCTTGGGCAAGACACTTTACTCTCACGGTGCCTCTCTCCACCCAGGTGTATATATGGGTACCGGCGTAATGCTGGGGGTAACCCTGCGATGGACTAGCATCCCAATCACTACTCCTAGTCGCTTCATGCTACGGAAACCGGAGATAAGCGCCGGCCTGATGGGCCTTCTAGGCTCGTAGCAGACTTTACCTTTTTACCTTACCTTGTGTGTGGCTGTGGGATAGCTAGTTTGCCCTCTGTGCCCCTTAAGGAGTAACTGGAGACGCTACTACCGTCAACAAATTTGAAACTAAGGTAATCGGGAGTAAGACCATTAAAAGGCTGGATGATGTTAGTAAGTATAAGAATTTCAGAAAGGTTGAAATTCAGCATGATAAAGTTATTTTGCATTTTCTTTTTATTTCATAGAAAGTGTTACGACGACAAAAGGCATTAAAATCAAGTACGATATTGTACTGAAATCTGCGTACGTGCCATCAGACGATTGCGCGACTGATAGTGGTGATATTCGAAGAGCTTGAAAACGAAGAAGAAA
>NC_090880.1:2523637-2536137 GCF_036669935.1 Montipora foliosa
GTAGTGATACCTTGATCACATTCCGCTCTTTATAAATCAGTGATAACTTTTTTTATTTCTTAACCAAAGCATCATCATGTCGCAAAGTTCAGCGAGCATTGACATCGAAGAATACGTAGAAGCAGTTGCATTCGAAATCAAAGATTTGAACACTTCCGCATCGAACTCCAATATGGCGGACCTTTCACAGCCAATGCCATCAGATCCATCAAAACACTGTCAGGAACTTATCTATCGTCTGGATGCTCTGAGAAGAAAAGAGAGTTTTTGCGATGTAACAGTATCAGTAAAAGACAAAGTATTTAAAGCTCACAGGCTTGTTTTGGCAGCAGCAAGCCCGTTTTTTCTTTCACTTCTCGTCAGTGACATGAGAGAGGGAAAGGAACAGTTCATCAGGATAGAACTTGATGAAGCAACGGGGTCAGTCATGGAAGAAGTTCTTAAATACATTTACACTGGTAATGTGGCAATCACCAAGGAGACAGCCTACGACATAGTGGCAGTAGCAGACTATCTTCTTTTACCAGGTTTGAAAACTTTGGCTTGTGATGTTTTGGAGGAAAACATTACAATTGAAAACTGCATTTTCAATTATTACTTTGCCGACAAATATCAGTGTTTGGAATTAATGAGAGACTCCCGTGGGTTTATTAACTCAAATTTTAGTTCAGTCATGAAAACAGATGACTTCCTGAAGCTCGATATTGCGCAAGTCATGAAATGGGTTTCCAGTGATGATGTTACTGTCACCTCCGAGGAAGAAATTTTTAAGGGAATAGTTAACTGGGTGACTCACAAGAAGAGTGAACGAGAAAGTAACTTTGCTGAATTGTTGAGTCAAGTCCGTCTGAAATCCATATCTCGCAAATTTCTTTTCAACGAATTGGTCAATGAAGAACTGGTAGCAACAAGCAACAAGATTTTGAATTTTGTGTTGAGATCCATGGAGTGCATTAATGATCCCTTCTGCAAAGATGCTGCCAAGACACCCCGGAAGTGCATGGAGAGGAACACAGATGTGATTTTTGTTTGCGGTGGCAGGACAGCCTTATGCTATGTACCCCAGAAAGACATTTGGTATCAGTTTCCAGACATGTTGGTTGAACATCAAGGTCATGCTGTTGTTCAATACAGGGATAAAGTCTGCATTTTCGGGGGACAGCGTATTGGAAAATCGCGAGTAATAGAATACTTCCTTTCTTCCACTAATTGCTGGGGGACAGTTGAAGGAAGACATGAAAGTGATGTTTGTTCTTGTTTATCAGTTCTAGATGGTTGCATCTATGCATTATTTGGTCGCACCATTTTCCTCTATAAGTTTGATGAGAGTTTATGTGAGGCTGTGGCTGATCCACCAACTCTACGCTCTTTTGGAGCTTGTTTAGTCAGTGATAAAAGACACCTTTACTTAGTAGGAGGAAATGTTTCTTTTAGGTTCGAAGCATTTAAAACAGTGGAAAGGTTTGAGCCTATTTTGGCCACATGGGAGGAGGTTGCAGCTATGAATGAGGCAAGAGTTAATGCCTTTGGAGCAGCCATGAATGGCAAGATCTACATAGCAGGTGGCATGAATAAAAATGAGGTACTGAAGTCTTGTGAGGTATATGACCCATCAACTGATGAATGGCAAGTCATGAGTAACCTCAAGGTGTATCGTCAAGCTGCAAGCATGGTATGCGTTCAGGAAGCCCTTTATGTGGTTGGTGGCTTTAAAGACTTACAGTCGTCTTCAAGACAGTTATCAGTGGAAGTATTTCAGTTACTGGAGCATGAATGGAAAAGTAAGTCCACTATACCCACTAACTTTGAAAATGAAAATCCTGGGGATAGAAAGAAAAAGATTTATCATAAGGCATGTCTTGCAGCAATCCACAAGAGTCTATTAGAAAAGCTGTGTAGGCTTTGATACTTTGACATTTCTCTTATCACTGCCTTGCAGTGGCATTCCTTCAAATAGTGACACCTGGAGGCATTTTTCCCTTTAATTTAGTATTATGACTGCCTTATGGTGGCATTCCTTCTTATTGCCACGTGGAAGTAAGGCAGCTTACTACAGTTTTCTGAAGAAAATGTTCAAGATTTTGAAATCTGTGAAATTAAAGCAACAGGATGTCTCTTCTGCAATTAATGTAAAATGTAATTTTACCTAACAAATAAATGCAAATCAGGGGAAAATGGTAAATAAGTGACTGAGCTCCCGGAGTGGGGACTGGAAACTAGACATTTCAAAGCCCTTTTTCTCAAAAACTAGCCGTACATCCCCACCTTAAAATTTCAGGATTTCCTTTGTGAGAAAAAATAATCATGAATAGACAGACAGGTTTTTCGCAAATTAATGGCAAAAATGTCGATGTTTGTCTATTTTGATAATAACTGAAAAATTGTCTGATAAATCTTTTTAAAAAAATGTTGACAGTTATGTCTTCATGTTGTTTAAAAATTGAAATTTCCAAAATTTTAACTTTGTTGATGTCTTGGTTTTTACGCAAATTATTTTGAATGTCTTCTACAACGTATAGATGGAACAACTATTTCTGGTACTTTAATGTGGAAACGTTATGATCACATGGGACCCTCCCATTTAAGCAGCTTAAAAACTTGTTAGTCTTTCCCATTGTCCATTTTGCCACCACTCTGCTGATTTGTAAGTCCCTAAAAACTAATGTTGACAGTTTTATACCATTAGTTGGAATTTGTTGTGTCAAACAATATGTTGACAAAAATTGGGTGCACATGCTATCCTTTTGCAACTCAATCACTGATGCAAATATCAATTAAAATGAGTTATTTTTGGATGAGAAGCGAGGTAGATGGTAAGTTTTCAGTTATTCATCTTAAACGACAAATGTAATTTGTGATAATTGTAAATTAGCATATGTTGCTATTTTTGCCGGCTCATATCAGAGGCCTCGTGAGCAGTGTTAGGTGCGCAGTGGTTTGTGGGATTTAGGTTTGTAGTTTGCGGGCGTTGGTAGGCTGTCATTCTACGGTCAGCCTTCACCGTGTGCACACTTCCAGTTTCGTTGATTGTTATATCGCGCTGAAAAGAATTGTCTTATGCCTTCGTTAGGCTGTATATGATAACGTTCTTTTTCATTGTATTTAGTGTTTTTCAAGAAGAAAACCTAGAACCCCAAGGGTTGCACCACTGCTTTAGTCGGGGGTACATGTTGTCCGGTTTTTGCTTTCACCTGCTGGTTTTTAGTGATTTTCGTGTCCGGCTCTGATGCATTTCTCTTCTTTTCATATAGATTTGATTTTTGTACCCATTTTAATGCTAAATAAATGGCACGGTGGCTTGGCTGATCAACGCGCCCAAATATTATTGTTGTGTTAGTCCAGTTGAGTAATGGATGCAAAATGGAAGACGTGTTTTTAGACTGCTCAAATACTCTTTAACATCCTTACCGTCAAATGTTAACTACTTTGGGGCTAAACTGCCACCATTAAGGAGGCTCGAATCAGTTTCCACGCTTCCAAGTGACGCTCTTCTTAGAAGGATCGGCACCACAACATTGTATCATGTATTGGTATTGTGGTATTGCTGAACAAGATACAGTCATTATTGTGACGTAATATGTCACCGTGGCAACGGGCAAGCTCTGTAAAAACACCTTTGATTTTGTCTTTAGTTGCTTATATCTCAAAAACGAACTCAGTGACCCCCATTTTTTATTTCTGGAAAGTAATCAGAAGGGCATGATGAAACTTTCTGCAAAGTTTTAAATAATTCTGTCCAGTGGATTCAGAGCCACCTTAATTTTGTGATTTTTTAAAGGTAGCTCTGAATCCTCTTGACAGATTTTGTTTTCAACTTTGCCGATAGTTTCATCGTGGCCTTCTAATCTTTTTTCAGCTAAAAAGGGTGTTCACCGAGTTCGTTTTGGAGATATGCGCAACTAAATCCAAAATATAGGGTGTTTTTGCTGGGCTTTCCCTTTTGAGAGAATAGTTTACGACCAGTTATATACATATTTGGAAGAAAACGATTTTATATATAAATATCAATCGGGTTTTTGCAGAATTCATTCGACTGTCACTGCATACCTACTTGAGGCTACGGGCTCTTGTGCGTATAACGTTGACCGCGGAAAAGTCAATGTAGTCGTCTTCCTGAACATAAAGAAGGCCTTTAATACAGTCAATCACGAAATCCTTTTATCTAAATTAAGCAATTATGGAATATGCGATAACGCACACTCTTGGTTTGTCATGCTTGGACAACAGCATGCAGACTGAGATGATCAGTTAATGGCTCGCTCTCTTGGAGCTTCTGTTTAAGCTGTGGTGTTCTTCAAGGCACTATCTTAAAACTGCTGTTATTTTTACTGTATATTAATGATCTACCAAGTTGCCTTTCAAATTGTCAATCAAGGATAATAATAATAATAATAATAATAATAATAATAATAATTATTATTATTATTATTATTAACAGAAATTTCAAGCTCACGATACAACTTTTTAAAGAATTTTTTTTTTTTTTTTGACGCATAGCTTTTTATTATGATTCACACTACTTACAACACTGGTACATCTACCTACACAGTTTACAAGAATTACACAATTAACAACTACAGAAATTTCAAGCTTTTTAAAGACATGTTTCGGCATGACTCATGTCATCATTTAATGTGTTGTGTCCTTTTCCACTGTTTTAAATACTTTAACAATTTGAGTACGTTACCAATTTGAAATTTAAAATACAGTAACAGTTACAATTCTGCGCGTGCAAGTGCACGAGTGTTAATTGCATGATCGAGTTACAAGAAGGAAAACTCATTGTGTTGTAATTGCGCATTTACCTCTGGCTTTAAGCGGCTGATGTAGATCGCTTCTTTGAGCTTAAGACAATGTCTAGTTTTGGCTGAATCCACAATCTTGAAACAATCAACCGAACACTTGCGTTTACAACTAGGTGAACCGTTCAGGTGTTTGAATAGATGAGAATTTTTGTCAGTCGAGAGATGCTCTTTTACCCTGGTTGCAAAGTGGCGTGACGTCTCGCTAATGTAACGGGAGTTACACCCTGCACAAGTAAATTGATACACAACCATAGATTTTAATGCATCTGGAATAGGATATTTGAAACTGAAAAAACACAACACTCGTGCACTTGCACGCGCAGAATTGTAACTGTTACTGTATTTTAAATTTCAAATTGCTAACGTACTCAAATTGTAAACTTATTTAAAACAGTGGAAAAGAAAACAACACACTGATGATGGCATGATTCAAGCCGAAACATGTCTTTAAAAAGTTGTATCGTGAACTTGAAATTTCTGTTAATACTGTTATTGTCACGAAGTTATGGCAATATAATAATAATAATAATAATAATAATAATAATAATAAATGTCAGCATAGAAGGCTTCGGGGCTAGAGTGAGCAGCGGTTGACTCAAGTTCATCGCGGATGCGTTCGATCTTTTGCGCAAAGATGTATGCCCATGATACTCGCCTAACCCACGCCGGTTTCAGCGTTGACAATATTCAATTTCCTCTAAACGACGATTTAGTAAGTGTTAGCAATTGGCTCATAGCAAATAAACTCACGCTTAATATAACAAAAACTGAATTTATGCTTATTGGGTCAAAACAGAGACTGTGTACTTTAACAGTTCTCCTAGACCTTCAATCAATGGCGCTCCCATTGAGCAAATTACTACTGCTAAATCACTAGGAGTTCTTATCGATGATGGCCTTACTTGGTGAAGCCATATTGATAAGTTAACCAAGAAAATTGCTTTTGGTATTGGGGCCGTAAAACGAATCAGGCATCTTGTCCCCTATGGGACCTTATATTCTATTTACCAGGCCCTGCACGTCAGTGTAGTACAACCGATTTAAACTACTGCAATATTGTTTGGGGAAACTGTGGGGTAATTTTGCAGGACAAATTGCAAAACCTACAAAAAAGAGCAGCCAGTGTTTTGACCTACTCTAACTATGACGCTGATGTCAATAATTTTTTTGAAATCCTCAAAGGCAAATTGAAAGAGCAACATTGGTACTCAAGTCCCTACAGGGAGTAGCGCCTGAGTATCTCCAATCGAAATTTGTCCGTCCATAGCGAATCTGGTTATTGTTTGAGAGACTCTGTGAATAAGGTAAATTTTCCGCAACCGCGCACAAACTACTACAAAAAACAGCTTGAGCTATAGTGACGCAGTTTTGTGGAACAGTTTGCTATTAGAACTAAGGAAAGCAGAGTCCCTTAATCAATTGAAACTATTGATCAAAGAGGCTATCTAAGGCACTATTTTAAGCACGGCATTCATGGAAAGCAGCTTTCATTTTCTGAACGTTGAAGCCACTCGATTGGAAGCAGGTAAATTTGTTTGGCTTACTGTGTTCATTTGTTGGGCTCGTGTGTTGGCAGTGGTCATGAGTCAGTCGAATCCCGTTGAAACCACAAAACAATTGCTTAAAGGGACACTGTCATGCTAAATTTGCTGTTTTTTGGTCAAAACTGGGTAAAAATCTAAATTAGTAATTGATTTCACAAGTTCAACATTCCTGACAACCCACTTACAAGATATGAAATGTGTTTATGGCACAGAGAGCTATTCGCATTTGATTTTTGGCGACTCTCTGAAGACATCGTCTCCAAAATGGCCAATCCATTTCCATCCCCTCCATCCTTGACCGCAACCAACAAAGAATAGCTTCAGTGCACTTCAATGGTTATTGGTAACAAAACTACAGCATTATTTTTTGGTCTTCATTGATGCAAAGACGTCTTTTACTGTTTTCAAGTTTGGTTAAAGTGGTAGTACGACCAAAAAAATTCTTTGGATCAGTCAAAACTATATTAACTAAACACTAACTGACCCAAGTTTTAAGTTCTGATTTTAAAAAGACATCTGTTTATTTTAACTGAAATTTTCTTATTTATTGGTCCGCCATTACTATCTTTAAAATCTTGTGAGAGCTGGGTCGAGGAGAAAATGACGTCAAAGACTCACTAGTTTAAGAATGCAATGCGTGTGCACGCGGCTGAATTAATATGCAGCACGGGAGTTTCAGGCTTTCAGACTTTTAAATCCGTGTTTTGCATATATAATTAATTGCGTTTACACGCTGAAATTTTAAGCCTGTGAGTAAATGACGTCATTTTCTCTAGATCCAAGCCTCTGAGGAACAATCGGTCAGTTTTGAACCTGAGTAATGGCGGACCGTGAAATCCAAAACTTACACTCAAAATAAACAGCCTTTGGATAAAACTCAAAGCTCAAAATTTTGCCAGTTAGGTGTTAAACGAACACGCTTTAAAAATCTGAAGGAAAAAAGGAACTGATTTTTTGGTCATAGTACCACTTTAAAATAGCGTGACACTGCTCCTTTAAATTGTCCAGAAGACTAGAGATTCTGATCACTTCTAGATGAAATTACAGGGGCAGCACTTTTCTTCTCAATTCCTTAAAAAGTAAAACACGCAAGTTTCACGGTCCAACCGGAGTTTTGGATCTCGCACATACGTCTGAATACGTCTGATACTCAATCAACAGAGTTGCTTGACCTTAGAATCTTTTACTCGTTTGCCTCGAATATATCAATCATGGTGGAACAGCTGTTCTATTCAAAACCAGGAGCCCATGAGTAGGAGTAAGCAACTCTCATATATTCCTGTCACGGCGTTTTCACAGACACATTTATTTTTAGATTTCCTGCGAAGGCGACTCCCGCAGGAGCCCGATGATGAAAACTAACTTGTCGTCATAGCGTCACCGAACCGGAACTTCCTTTGTTGTTTTGCGGCAAAAGTAGTCCAAAAATAGATTGGTCTGTAATTAACGGCAAAAGTGCCGTGACATAGGCGTAGCATGGGGAGTTGCTACTCATAGGTTCTTGTCAATACTCATCTTTTCTTGGACTCGGGCCGAAAATACGCGCAATCACGGTAGTGGTATAATGCTGCTGTAACCGTTGACGACCGCTATTGCTTCAAATTTCTGAGACTGCACAGAAGGGCCGGAAGTCCGAGATTCGCGGACTTCTGCTTTGGTCAGAGTCCGTGTTCTTGGCGTTGTTCAATAGAAAAGCGGACTCTGGGGACAAGAAGGATTCAAACTCCGAATATTGTACGTTGTTGTTTATTGCCAGTGGTGCGTAGATGCGTAAATTACAACTCAATGAAAAGCAAAAGAAGTTGACATTTCACCACCTTATAAGCACGGCATTGAGTGAATATTTTGCCTGCAGACACACCAACTTGTGAAAAGAAAATTCTCACGCAATTGCGGCTCGCAACCTGCTTACAGGCTGGTGAAATTATAGTACAACTTTTTTTGCATTTTTTTCAGTTCTGTCGTAGGTCTGATTTACGACACTATTTGTGGTTAAGTCGTGGTATAAGCTACTTGCATTAGAAATTCGTAACCAAATCGTGCTGTCTAAATCACCCTTTATTAAAAGAAGCACTTTAAAGTTTTTATGAAAGGCGACACATTGTTGGTTTGGTTCTTTAGGCAACAAGCTATCATCTGGGAGGTCGTGAGTTTGAACCTCAGGCGGAACAAACCCTCGGGTTTTTTCAATAACCGAGGAGAAAAGTGGAGCTTTTGTGGCCCTTATTTCTAAGGGATAAAGTCGCTAGATTCCTTGGATTTTTGGTTGACTTTCAACTTTGCGCTTTCCTTTTACCGGAGGATGAAAAGCTTAGGTTCGCAACTTTACGTGACCACATCTTAGCCAACTGAGAGGTCTCATTCAGTGAAGACCCTTAGCGACTGGCTGGTAAAATATCTTCCTTTTGTATTGCAGACCCTGCTTCTTTGCTCTACGCTTAAAATATTTTCCGACCACCGCTGGCGTCACGTTTAGTTCGAGTGACGAGAGACTTAGAAAGGAAAAAAAAAACAACAACGGAGTTTCCTCGACTCTTGGGAGGGTTGTCTCCCTTGGCTTAATAAAAACCCAGTTGTGGTGAAGATTTCCTCTGATGCTTCAGATTTTGGTTGGGAAGGCTTCATCCTGTCACCGGGCATGCCGCCTTTTGAAATTCGGAACTATTGGGTGGGCGATAGCAGATCTCTTGCGATTTTTGTCAAAGAAACGCTCGCCTTTGTTATTACATTGCAGGCTGGGAAAAGCCTCATTTGGGAAAACCCTCGTTACCAATGCGCGTGTGGATGTGCCCATAGACAATATGGCCTTTTTACAGTCTTGGGAGAAACAAGGCTGAGAATGCACAACTTAACGACCCTCTCAAGAGGTTGCACGAGACAGCCTACGCCTTAAAAGCAGTTATTTCTTTATCTTCTACCACCCCGGCCGATATGGAGCGCAAATAAGCGGGCTCAGTTAGAAATTCCCACCTGTTGTCCGGGCAGTCTCCTTCGCAGCCGTCTTTCGGGGTGTCACGCAAAGCTCCCCCGAAAGGGAGGAGGGAGCGTGACAACCCGATAGACGGTTGCGAAGGAGACTATTCCCCGGGCTGCTTAAAACGAAAGTTACCAATCCCCCACCACCTGGGGCCTGTATTTTGTCTTAAATCCCTTTACTTTCCCAACTAATTCCCACCTTCTTCCAGGGTGTAGGGAGAGAGGGTGGGGGTTTACGTTGACGCATGTACACAGGCCTCTTGACAGAGAGACGGACTGGGTTTGAGGCTGGTGATCACACCTTCTGTAGTTTCTTCTCTTGTAACATAAGTAGTCCTAACTTTTTAAAAATTTCTTAACCAACGCATTATCATGTCTCAAAGTTCTGCGAGTATTGGTATGGAAGAAGACGTAGAAGTAGCTGAGTACGAAATCGAAGATTTGAACACTTCCGCATCGGATTCCAATATGGCGGACCTTTCACAGCCAATGCCATCAGATCCATCAAAACACTGTCAGGAACTTATCTATCGTCTGGATGCTCTGAGAAGAAAAGAGAGTTTCTTGGATGTAACAGTTGCAGTAAAAGACAAAGAGTTTAAAGGTCACAGACTTGTGTTAGCAGCAGCAAGTCCGTTTTTTCTTTCACTTTTGGTCAGTGACATGAGAGAGGCGAAGGAACAGTTCATCAGGATAGAACTTGAAGAAGCAACGGGGTCAGTCATGGAAGAAGTTCTTAAATACATTTACACTGGTAATGTTGCAGTCACCAAGGAGAACGCCCACGACTTAGTGGCAGCAGCAGATTATCTTCTCTTACCAGGTTTGAAAACTTTGGCTTGTGATGTTTTGGAGGAAAACATTACAATTGAAAACTGCATTTTCAATAATTACTTTGGCGACAAATATCAGTGTTTCGAATTAATTGGGGAGTCCCGTGGGTTTATTTACTCAAATTTCAGTTCAGTCATGAAAACAGACGACTTCCTGAAGCTCGAAATTGCGCAAGTCATGAAATGGGTTTCCAGTGATGATGTCACTGTCACCTCCGAGGAAGAAATTTTTTGGGAATAGTTAACTGGGTGACTCACAAGAAGAGTGAACGAGAAAGCAACTTTCGTGAATTGTTGAGTCAAATACGTTTGAAATCCATATCTCGCAAATTTCTTTTCAACGAATTGGTCAATGAAGAACTGGTAGCAACAAGCAAGGAGACTTTGAATTTTGGGTTGAGATCCATGGAGTGCTTTTTTGATCCCTTCTGTGAAGATGCTGCCAAGCCACCCAGGAAGTGTTTGGAGAAATACATAGATGTGATTTTTGTTTGTGGTGGTAGGACGGCCTTATGCTATCTACCGCTGAAAGACATTTGGTATCAGTTCCCAGACATGTTATTTGAACATCAAAGTCATGCTGTTGTTCAATACAGAAATAAAATCTGCATTTTCGGGGGACAGCGTGTTGGACCAGGAAAATCTCGAGTAATAGAATACTTTCTTTCCCCCGCTAATTCCTGGGTGGCAGTTGAAGGAAAACATGAAAGTGATGTTTGTTCTTGTTTATCAGTTCTAGATGGTTGGATTTATGCATTATTTAGTGACAACATTTTTCTATATAAGCTTGATGAGAATGTTTTGTGAGGCTGTGGCTGATCCACCAACTATTCGCTATTATGGAGCTTGTTTAGTCAGTGATAAAAGACATCTTTACTTAGTAGGGGGATATGATACTTTTTTCCAATTATCTGGAACAGTGGAAAGGTTTGATCCTATTTTGGCCACATGGGAGAAGGTTGCAGTTTTGAATGAGGCAAGATATAATGCTTTTGGAGCAGCCATGAATGGCAAAATCTACATAGCAGGTGGCATAAACGGTATTGGGGGACATCATACAGTATTGAAGTCTTGTGAGGTATATGACCCATCAACTAATGAATGGCAAGTCATGAGTGACCTCAAGGTGTGTCGTCAAACTTTATGCCTCATCTATATATTTTGAAAGGAAATGCTATGTTTTAGCTAGTCAAATGGAACCTTTACATAGCATATGTAAAGGCTATGTTATGGGACAGTTTTTTGTCCAAAAATAAAAATAGTTTCAACATAGTTTCTACATAGATTCGAAACAGAAAATACACAACACATATAGTGTATACATAGTTACATACAACACTTACATAGTGATAACATAGGGTGTAAATAGGCTACAAATAGCCTCTACATAGCGGTAAAAAACTGGAAATACATGTAGGACAAACATAACTGTTTCATAGCATTTACATTATAGTGTAAATAGAATCTACCTACTAACTGAAATTGAGGGTCCATAGCAAAAATTGCATGTACATAGCACTTACATAGAAATACTATAGGATGTAAATAGGCTTTGACTAGCCTCTAAACATTTATGGAATAGTATTGTAATAGGAATTACACATCTCATGCCTAATGCTTGCATTTGAACAAGGTCAGAAAAATAGCTTGAACTCACTGAGAAATAGAAGTACTAGTGCACACATGGAACACAAGAAACAAGGTTATCATATCCTGCTCCTGTAAAATAATATTCCAGCAAATCAGAAATGTGCTGGAAACTACAAAAAATCCATTGTAGTCAAGCTATTAACAGTTATTACCATAGCTCACAGACAAAAAAAAATAGACTACAGATTTCAAAGCAGTTACATTTTTTTATTGCATGAACCTAAACATTTAACTCCTGCCAAAATCTTTGGATTGGGTTCTTGTTTTAAATTTAAAAACAAAAAAAGCTTTAAAACATTTCAGATAAACCACAAAACTATAACAAGTCTGCAAGGAGAGATCCCCAAATACATCAAACCATAACTGGCTGAGGAGGCAGAATTGGCTGCTAAGCATTTTTGTCTGCTGTAAAGGACCTTTCCCTGCTGTCCCATCAAATAATTTTTTTCAGATGTGTCTCTTTATACTCTTTCATGGCAACCAAAAAAAAATACAGTACATATACTTCAATCACTGATCATTACAATTAAAGTGTGTGAAGAGTAGACTCATAAATTTGGGTCTCTACTTACAAATGTCCATAATAGCTTTCTCAGGCATTTTCTGCATTGATTACAATAGTTAAAGTGACAGAAATTGGCCTTTTTGCGAGAAGGAATCAGTTGTCAATCGTACACATGTAACTTGCCGTA
>NC_090880.1:2543637-2548637 GCF_036669935.1 Montipora foliosa
GCCATTGGAGATCTCAGTGTCAAGTTAATCCTCAAACCAGATCTTCGAGCTCGGGGCAGTCCTTTCCTAGTTCTTCTGGTTTTTCGGGCATTGGAGGTAAATAGGACCACAGGATTAAAAGCTTGTTCTCCAAGGTTAGATATTAGCTTTAGTCCATTTATTAGACATGTATCCTTCTTATTTGGAGTATTTCAGGGAAAGGGACTCTATTACTTTAGCCGATTTCGATTACGATCGCAATCTATTTGAATTTACACAGAATTCCGCATTGCCAGTACTTAAGGGTAGACTTAGGTCCTGTTTAGGTTATTGGCACACTATTGGCGCCAACAGTTTTGTTATCGATACTATTAAATTTGGTTATCGGATTCCATTCATTAGTACACCTTGTCAGGCGCGTTTTTCTAACAATCAGTCAGCTCTTAATAACGCTTCTTTCGTGGAGTCGGCTATCGCTGAATTAGTCCACACTCACGTCGTCGTTGAGTTACCCTTTATTCCACATGTCGTGAATCCGCTCTCTGTCTCGATACAGTCCTCAGGCAAGAAGAGGCTTATTTTGGACTTACGTCATGTCAATCATTTCGTTTGGAAACAGAAGTTTAGGTGTGAAGATTGGAGAGTTTTATTATCATACGTTAATAAGGGCGACTACCTTTTCAGTTTCGATCTCAAGTCCGGATATCACCATATTGATATTTTTCCGGATCACCAAACTTTTCTAGGTTTCTCCTGGGTTTTTTCTGGTACCGTTCGGTATTTTTGTTTTGCATCACTTCCGTTCGGTCTAAGCTCAGCCCCATATGTCTTTACCAAGTGTCTCAGGCCACTCGTTAAGTTTTGGAGGTCCAACGGGATTAAAATTGTTGCGTTCCTCGACGATGGGTGCGGAAAAGGGGACTCACTGCCTATGGCCAAGGAAAATTCATTGTTTGTGCAATCATCCTTAAGCAGTGCGGGGTTTGTTGCGAATTCCGCCAAATCACTATGGACCCCCACTCAGACGCTTGTTTGGTTGGGTTTAAACTGGGACTTAGTTATCGGTACCATTTCTATTACCGATATACGTATTTGTAAATTCGTTGCTCTGATTGACAAATCCGCACCTTATGTTACGGCTCGCGATTGTGCTGTTATCGCAGGTCACGTTATGTCCATGTCGCCAGTTTTGGGCAACCTGACTCGCCTCAAAACCCGTTTCCTTTACAAGGTCATAGAATCCCGCCGTAGTTGGGATTTCCGTTTTAACATCGGGCTTCATAATGATTGCCTCTCTGAAATATTTTTCTGGAAAAACAATATCGTTAGTCTTAATACGAGAGCTATTTTGCCTTATGATGCTCCCCTTTTGTTTAGCTATTCGGATGCTAGCAGCGTCGCCTGCGGGGCTTTTGTTGTGGGCACTAACGAGGTGTCCCACCTTATGTGGACTGCTTGCGAAGCAGTTAAGAGCTCTACCTGGAGAGAACTTAAGGCTATACAATTTGCAATTGCCTTAAGTGCGTTCAAAGACTCGGTTCGGGGTAAGTGTGTAAAGTGGCATTCTGACAGCCAAGGGGCAGTTCGTGTCGTGGAGATAGGGAGTCCTAGTGCAGAATTGCACTCTATTGCGCTTGATGTTTTCTATTTTTGTCGAACTCACAATGTCACACTTATTCCCCAGTGGGTTCCTAGGGAACTTAATGCTTGTGCTGACGCGATTAGCCACATTGTAGACTTCGATGATTGGTATACAACCCCCGAGTTCTTTACACACTTGGACCGCCTTTGGGGCCCACATACAGTCGACAGGTTCGCTAATTAATGCAGCCAACGCCCATCTTCCCAGATTCAATTCTAGGTTTCGCGTACCCGGCACTGAAGCTGTTGACGCTTTTTCAATCTCCTGGTATGGAGAGAATAATTGGCTAGTCCCTCCCGTCTACTGCATTTCTAGGGTGGTTCAACATCTCCTTGTATGTGGTGCGGTTGGTACTTTAGTCGTCCCTTATTGGCCGTCTAACGTGTTTTGGCCTTTCTTGTTCGCAAACGCAATTCAATTTCAACCGTATGTCCTTGAGTACATTCATTTTCCCGACCCCTCAGGGATTTTTGCCCTCGGGTGTTACAAAGATTCACTCATTGGTTCAGATAGGTTTAACAGCGCGGTGTTGGCAGTCAGAATTGGCACTAAGGGGCCTTAGTTTTCTCAAGCCGAGTGGCTTTATGCTGGCCCGTGCGTTTTTAATTCCGCTCGTCGGTTTATTTGTCCTCGTTTCGCATGAAACTAGCTCGCCGAGTGGCTTGTTTACCGTGGTTTTTTGAGTTGGCTCACTCGGCCTTAAATATTTTTCCATCTGGCCAGGGGCATATTGCTGTATTGACTCCCAGTGCGTGTATTGAGGTATTTTTGCCATATGTTTTTCTTCTTATCCTCGTAGAAGTTCTCAAAGATGCCTTGCAGCCTAATTTTCAACAGGTTGAAGACGGGCGACTCCGGGCACTGGTTCAAGATCTACCCGCAGTTCTTCTTAAATCCAAAGCCGTTAGTACCGCGAGGAAGTATGAAAAGGGGTTCAATACGTGGAGGAAATGGGCCTCTCAGTTTAATGAAATTGTTATATTTCCCGCTTCTAGTGTGCACGTTTCATTGTTCTTTCTTAGCTTGATTCAAGAATCTTCTTCTTGCAGTACTATTGACGAAGTCCATTATGGGCTCAAGTGGGTGCACGATTTGGCAGGTCTACCCGACCCCTGTAATTCCTCGTTAGTGTTACCTTTAATAGAATCTGCTAAGAGGCTTCTCAGTGTCCCTGTTAAAAAGAAAGAGCCGGTGACCCCCGAGGCTATTCAGCTTTTAGTTTCTAAGTATGGATCGTCTTCAGCTAGTTTGTCTGACTTACGTGTGCTTACTTTGTGCCTTTTGGCTTATGCAGGGTTTTTTCGCTTTAACGAGTTGGTTCAGTTACGCAGGTGCGACTTTCAGTTTGAAGATTCTTTTATGAGAGTCTTTGTTCATCGAAGTAAGACTGACGTTTACAGGGACGGGGCTTGGGTTGTTATCGCTAAGACCTTCAAGCATACATGTCCTTATTTATTAGTTCAACGATATTTTGCGGCCGCTTCTTTTTCAGCAGACAGTGAAGAATTCATTTTTCGCCCTGTCGTTTTTCTTCGCAGTACCGGAACCTATAAATTGCGCGGGTCTGTTCCTCTGTCTTATACTAGAGCGCGGGAGATAGTGCTTAGTGCTTTCGATTCCATCGGCCTTCCCAAGCAAGACTATGGTCTCCATAGCCTTAGGGCCGGAGGTGCCTCTGCTGCTGCTAATGCTCGAGTGCCTGACAGATTGTTTAAAAGACACGGCCGTTGGAAATCAGACAAGGCAAAAGACGGTTACATTAAGGATAGCGTTCATTGATTGTTGTCGGTTTCGTTGTCACTGGGTATTTAATTTTCCGCATTTCCCGTTCTTTTAGTTCGCACACGGCTCGTGTTGACACACCCCAATTGAGGTTGCTTGTTACATGATAAATGTTTTATATTCGTTTGAGCGGGGTAGCGAATTAGAATATAAAGAGTGTTATGGTATTTTTGAAAGTGGTCCATTTGTGATAATTGTAAATTAGCATAAGTTGCTATTCTGCCGGCTCTTATCAGAGACCTGGTGAGCCGTGCTAGGTGCGCAGTGATTGTCATTCTATGGTCATCCTTTGGCGCGTGCACAAATCCAGTTTCGTTTATTGTTATATCGCGCTGAAAAAATTGTTTTATGCCTGCGTTAGGCTGTATGTGATGGCGTTCTTTTTCATTGTAAATGGTGTTTTTTAATAAGAATACCTAGAACCCCAAGGGTCGTACCATCGCCTTGGTCGGGGGTGCACGTTCCCCGGTTTTTTCCACCTGCTGGCTTTTAGGGCATCTCGTGTCCGGCTCTGATGCATTGCTCTTCTCTTTATATAGATTTGATGTATAACTGTCTTTGTATCCATTCCAATGCTAAATAAATGGCACAGTGGCTTGGGCTGGCCAAAGCACCCAAATTATTAAATATTATTGTTCTGTTAGTCCGGTCGAGTAGTGGAGGCAAAATGGAAGGTGTTTTTTTCTAGACTGCTCAAATACTTTTTGACATCCTAACCAACTACTTTGCGGCCAAACTCCCACCCTTAATGGGTTCAAGATTATAATTTACAATTATGATATATTTTTATCACTTGCTGAAAATGCCATCGGTTACACATATCCAAATCTAAAAAGGGAGAAGTGATCTTCGCACTTACATCTGGACAATTTAAACACTTGTCTCTCATAGATCTGCTTTGCCATTTGCGTTATTCTTAATCAATCTTTAAGTCGTGGAAGATTTCCTGTCAACTGGAAAAGCGCCAGAGTTACCCACTTTGCAAAGAAGGGGAACAGATTGACTTGTACAATTACCGCCCCATTTCTGTTTTCTCGGTAGTAGCCAAGGTACAGTATTTGAGAGAATAGTTATATACATATTTGGCAGAAAACAATTTTATATGTTATTATTTTTACATGAGCTCGGATTCCTTTGTTCTTTTCGGGGGGAATATATTACATAACCCCCAAATCAACTGTCTGAAAGGCTGGGTGCGGTTTTGATCGTTTGAAGGGAAGGGCAGGGCTAATGAACAGCTAATTTTAATGCGAGGGGTTATGTGTTAATATGTAAGGGGGATAAGTGACTTATCCCCCTTGCATATTAATACATAATCCCCTCGCATTTAAATACGCTGCAAACCTGTACACAGTAAATACAGTGAATTTGGAGGGTATTCACTCTCATCCTTCTTCCTTACTTTATTTATAAACTTGCTCAGCCAAAACGACAGTTCGAAATTGCACAGTGTCTTTAAAATTCCACTGTTTGGAGCTACCATGAAACTGTCGCTGTCATTTATTGGTAACGAGTCTCGCTCTGTAACCCACTCATCCCAAACTCGTGTACTCCATAAAGTTGCCCTCTTAGTGTTTTGTGGTATTCTTGCTTCATT
>NC_090880.1:2556137-2568637 GCF_036669935.1 Montipora foliosa
TTAACAATGTGAGATATCCACTGAGTAGAACAAAATGAAAACCGAGACAGAGGACACTAAAAAATTCACGCGAAATTTACACATTAAAGCAAAAGTGCTTTGGCGACAGTCAATCGACGGTAACAGTGTTCTTAAAGTATCGATTCCTAGAGGAAAGACATCTCCACCCAGTATATCAGACTTATTGCTTAGGAACATCATCAACAAAAAGGTTTTAAGTGCTTTTTAAATTCGCCTATGAGCGTAGTTACAGAAACCCCTTTGCTTGGGTGCAAAAACACGCGCGAGACTTGCCTTTAACAATGCGACGAACGAGCGGGTACGAAGCGCTGGACTGAGCCAACAGCTTAATATTTTATCCCCTTCAGTTATGGCAACCGGGCAAGCAGAGTACCCTGATTTAGCAAAATAGGAAGTGTGAACCCCTCGGTACTGGTCATTCTAGCGTTTAGCAACATAAGTTGTCATGGGATGACTACTGATATTAACGCCTTGAAGAGTAAAACTGCTGATTTCATGTATACGAAAAAGTCCATAAAAACCAACCAACAAAATAAACAAAAAGTGGAGCTCAGAAAGTGGCAATAGAAGCATCGGCAATGGCCTGCACTGTATCTGTGGACAAAGACTCTTTTGGCTTCACTGGACGAACTAGTTTTCTCTTTGTCCCCCGGACTAAAGATTTTTTCAAGTGGATGATTAGAGGGGCAGGATTCCAACCTGGTCAATGGAGTGGCCCCACCTGATACCGTAGAGGGCAGCTTCGATGGCTGATACACCCACATTTTTCGTAACGCAAATAATAATAACAACAACAACAATCATCATCATCATCATCATTATCATCATCATCATCACCATCTCATATAGCGCTGTATCCATGACAATGCCCAAAGCGCTGAAATTCAAAAGTAAAAATGGAATGAGATGATGCAAGAAATTAGGAAAAAATCTTAATAAAAAGGAATGTCTCCACTTTTTCTTGAAATTGGCTAATGATCTTTGAGATCTAATATCCATTGGCAGAGAGTTCCACAACAATGGCGCTGCAACACAAAAGTCTCTTTTTCCGTACGATTCCAGGCTGTAGTTTGTAACTTTCAGTAGAAACTTTGAAGCAGATCGAAGATTCTGGTAGGAAGAACGTCAGTAATGAGGTCTTGAAGATACTTGGGAGAAATGCCCTCAAGTGCCTTAAAGGTAAGGACTAGAGTCTTGAAAGCGATCCTACTCTCAACAGAGAAACCAGTGAAGACTCTTTGCTTGATATTGAGCACAGGAAGAATATAATCATACTTCCTGGATCCCACTATCAAGCGTGCTGCACAATTCAGGACGTGTTGAAGTCTTGTAATGAGGTTCTTAGATACACCGCATAGCAGGGCATTACGATTATCAAGCCTGGAGGTGACTGGTGAATGGACAATGACTTCAACAGTATGTTGAGATACGTATTTCCTGATTTTCTTAATGTTACATGCTTAGATGAAAAAAGGCAGATTTGCAGATCGAGGTAATTTGTTGATCCTTTGTCAAGTTATGATCAAACATGACACCAATATTTCTAGCACATTCGGTAGGCAGAATCATTTCATGTCCAACAGCAACGGAAAGAAGAGGCGGCATTTGTCTGTGTTTAGGATGAACAAGAAGAAGTTCAGTTTTATCATCATTTGATTTGAAAAAATTAGACTGCATCCAGATCTTGATATCATTAACACACAATTCCATTGAAGATTGCGTATCTGCCATACACGCATGATCCTGAGAACGAAAAGATAGATAAAGCTGGGTATCATTTGCATACGCGTGATGTGAGTATATTATGACGTCGAACAAGATCACCAATTGGAGAAATATACAGGGTAAACAATATAGGTCCAAGGACGGAGCCCTCCGCAAAAGGGAGCCTGTATCCAAAGTAAACTCCAGAGGATTCAAAGTGGACCTCCAAAAATTTCTACGAAATAAAGGGAGAGGGTCACCAAAGAAGTTCATCGATAAGGGTTGGTTTTGTATAAGATGCCAGTTGTTTTTTAAAATCTAGATGAGATTAGACACTGCATAATGGACTATATTCTGTAATAAACGGCAAAATCCTTTTGCACACTGTTTTTGTTTATTGTTGGAGCCGACATTCTTTCAAAGCCGCTGTTACAGGTTGAAACGTTTATCTGAAACTTGCGTGCAACGGCGCTGCGAAACAAGCTCATGTGTAACGTGGTCGGTTTTCGTGAAACTCTTTGAACTTCCGTTGCGAGACAAGTTTCACGAAAAGTAGAACCGCTTTCTACTTCTGCAATAGTAGCGACGATGGCAGTGATGATAAAAACAAGAGTTACACCACTTCGTGAAACTTGTCTTGCAACGGAAGTTCAAAACGTTTCACGAAACCGATCATGTTACAAGGTGCAACGCCTGCTAAAACTTGTTTCGCAGCGCCGTTGCAAATAAGTTTCAGCTAAAAGTTTCAACCTGTAACAGCGACTTAAAACTGACTTCAGATAACGGCATATTCACAAGGTTATCTGGATAACCCCTGCAGCGTATCTTGGCCGCTTTGCTTGAATTGTGCGTTGTTTTCTTCAAATTTTGGTTTTCAGTGAAGTTTTAGTTCAGTGAGAACCACTGGGGCTTAGCCTTTGATGAAACCTTTTCTGACCCCTAGAGGGTGACAGGAGGTCAAGTGCGTGATCCATTCTCGTCCCCAGAGCCCTCCGTTTCTTTTGGTCACGAGGTCGGCGAAGCGAAAGGCTATGGTCGCAGGTAATACCGGATGTCCGTAAATCTCGGACATCCGGCAGGGCATGCGCATTTATTTCAAGTTTCAATAATCGTGAGTGATGGGAGAGAAAATATTGGCATAATGGATGCTTCCTCAGTGGATCATTTCGAAGAAGCGTTTAAAAGGCTTTGATTGCGCTTGTTGGTTACGAAACAAAGGGGTGGCGAATGGTACCTCGAAAAACGTGGGTCTCGGAAAATTTTGGCAGGATCTCGAAATCTCGAAAGCATTTTCGATAAGTCTCGAAGTCTCGTTTTTGAATGGTTTGTTTTTACTTTTTTGGAGTCTCGAAACTTTTTAACAAGGAGTCTCGGGCTCAGATTTTTAACTAGGATCTCGTCGTCACGGCGTCTAGGCGAGTTTCGGACTTTACCATTCGCCACCCAAACAACAAAACAGGATGGTTACGATCGAGAATGACCTCGTTGCAGGCAATGCAATAGGGAACTTAAGCAAATTTGCATATTTAGTGGACAAAAACAACAGCTTTGTACACCCTGCACGAGCGTGTTTCATTTTTGTCCATTTCTTAGCCGTCGTCTGCAAAACAACAAAGTGAAATAGCCAAATTTGAGGTTTTATCAAGGATGTCAGCACTTGAGGATAAATTTTCATTTTCTCCCCTAAATTAAGCGCCGTTCCGACCAGTGTCATTCTTTAGGAACTACCACACCCTTGTCCTATGAAAAACGTTGAAATAGTCACGAAGTGATTACAACAACACGAATTTATATTTTGAGAGGACGTTCTCGTTGCCGTTGCCGTCGCCGTTGCAAAAGTTCTCTATTGATTTCGCGGGAAACTTATACGCCTTTTTCGGCGTAGTCGCCATATTTCAGAAGTTTTTATTTAATCTTTTGAAAAGCGGACCCGGAAGGGCTTTCCACGTCCCATTTGTTCCCGCCATATGGGCCGGAAGTAAAATGTGATGCGTAGTTCTTGTAATTTTATTTTGTTCTTCGCATACAATTTTAATCAGCCAATGAAAATATTTGAATTTTTAGGTGTGACCAGAGCCTTTCGTTTTGCCGACCACGTGACCAAAAGAAGCGGAGCGCTCTAGATCTGGGGACGAGAATGTGCGTGAACTGGAAAGTTTCTGTCGGTTTTAAGTGCTTGTGCACACCAAGAGTTGAAAGTAGTTTGAAAGTAGTTTTTCCCGGTAAAGAAGAAAGAAATTTCTTTCTAGATAAGGCTCAAAAAATCTTTGAGGAAGTGAGTAGCTATCGGAGGGTTATGTCCCATATGCATCGGTGGAGCAGGCAATGAGTACGCACATCGGTAACGAAGGTAATTAGACACATTGTGGTTTGACTTAATCCAATATAGAGATGTTTAAAGGTAAGGATATTCATAGCACTCCACGGCTATACATGGCCCTACACAGCTATGCATAGCCCTCCGTGACAGCTATACATGGCCCTACACAGCTATAGATGACACTACACAGCTATACATCGCCCTCCACAGCTATACATGGCCCTCCACAGCTATACATGGCCCTCCACCGCTACACATGGCCCTCCAGCTATACATAGCCCTACACAGCTATATATAAACCCCTACACAGCTGTATATGGCCCTCCACAGCTATACACGGCCATACACAGCTATACATAGCCCTATACACAGCTATGCATGGCCCTGCACAGCTATACATAGCCCTCCACAACCATAGCCCTACACAGCTATACATGGCCCTCCACAGCTATACATAGCCCTACACAGCTATACATTGCCATGCAAGGCTATACATGACCCTACATAGCTATACATAGCCCTCCACAGCTACACATGGTCCTACACAGCCCTCCACAGCTATAGATGACTCTACACAGCTATATAAAGCCCTCAACAGCTATACATGGCCCTCCACAGCTATATATAGCCCTCAACAGCTATACATAGCTCTACACAGCTATACATGGCCCTCCACAGCTATACATAGCCCTCCACAGCTATAAATAGCCCTACACAGCTATACATAGCCCTCCACAGCTATACATGGCCATGCAAGGCTATACATGACCCTCCACAGCTATACATAGCCCTCCACAGCTATGCATAGCCCTACACAGCTATATATAGCCCTCAACAGCTATACATGGCCCTCCACAGCTATACATGACCCTCCACAGCTATACATAGCCCTACACAGCTATACATGGCCCCGCACAGCTATACATAGCCCTCCACAGCTATACATAGCCCTCCACAGCTATACATGGCCCTACACAGCTATACATGGCCCTCCAATGCTATACACGGCCATGCAAGGCTATACATGACCCTACATAGCTATACATAACACCAAAAACAGCTATATATGGCCCTCCACAGCTATACGTAGCCCTACACAGCTATACATGGCCCTCCACAGCTATACATAGGCCTCCACAATGATACATAGCCCTTACACAGCCATACATGGCCATCCAAGGCTATACATGACCCTACACAGCCCTACACATCTATACGACCTATACATAGGCTGCGTTTTCACTAGGCCGAATAACTAGCTGAACAGTCTTTCTAGGTGTTTGTTTACCGACCAACATTTGCTAGTTAAACGTGACTTCTTCTTTCACTGCAAATTTAACTCAGAAGATTCAAATTACGAAAGCGCGCAACTTTCATAAATGGGTGAGGAAGGAAGCGCTTATGTATGGCCATGTATACCTGCGTAGGGTTATGTATGGCCATGTATACCAGTGTAGGGTTATGTATGGCCATGTAGACCTGTGCAGGCCATGTAGTGAATCAGTAAATACCCTCATATAGGCTTAGTCAAATCACCATATGACAGTTACATGACGTATCTACCCTCGAGAGATGAATCTTCGCTGACTGCAAATAAGCAGGCTCATCTACTAATCCCCACCTTACTGCCTGTACCAACAGGGCTGCTTAAAACGAAAGTTGTCAATCCCTACCCCCTGGGGACTAGCCCAGTTCTAGCCTTTCCCTGCTAATCAGGGTGTAGCGGAGAGAGGGTGGGGGTTTACATTGACTCATGTATGACACAGCCTTACAAGTGAGAGAGAGGGAGAGAGGCTGGTGATACCTTGATCACACCTCCTGTACTTTTTCCACTCATTATAATCCAGTGATAACGTTTTTTAATTTCTTAAACAAACCCATTATCATGTCGCAAAGTTCAGCGAGTATCAACATGGAAGAATACAGACAAGCGGTTGCATTCGAAATCGAAGAGTTGAACACTTCCGCATCGAATTCCAATATGGTGGACCTTTCACAGCCAATGCCATCAGATCCATCAAAACACTGTCACGAACTTATCTATCGTCTGGATGCCCTGAGAAAAAAAGAGAGTTTCTTCGATGTAACAGTGTCAGTAAAAGACAAAGAGTTTAAAGCTCACAGACTTGTGTTAGCAGCAGCAAGTCCGGTTTTTCTTTCACTTCTCGTCAGTGACATGAGAGAGGGAAAGGAACAGTTCATCAGGATAGAACTTGAAGAAGCAACGGGATCAGTCATGGAGGACGTTTTTAAATACTTTTACACTGGTAATGTTGCAGTCACTAAGGATACCGCCCACAACTTAGTGGCAGTAGCAGACTATCTTCTTTTACCAGGATTGAAAACTTTGGCTTGTGATGTTTTGGAGGAAAACATTACAATTGAAAACTGCATTTTCAATTATTACTTTGCCGACAAATATCAGTGTCTGAAATTAATGGGGGAGTCCTGTGGGTTTATTAACTCAAATTTCGGTTCAGTCATGAAAACAGATGACTTCCTCAAGCTCGATATTGCAGAAGTCATGAAATGGGTTTCCAGTGATGATGTCACTGTCACCTCTGAGGAAGAAATTTTTAAGGGAATAGTTAAGTGGGTGACTTACAAGAAGAGTGAACGAGAAAGCAACTTTGCTGAATTGTTTAGTCAAGTCCGTCTGAAATCCATATCTCGCAAATTTCTTTCCAACGAATTGGTCAATGAAGAACTGGTAGCGACTAGCAAGGAGACTTTGAATTTTGTGTTGAGATCCATTGAGTGCATTTTTGATCCCTTCAGTGAAGATGCTGCCAAGCCACCCAGGAAGTGCTTGGAGAGGTACACAGATGTGATTTTTGTTTGTGGTGGCAGGACAGCCTTATGCTATGTACCCCAAGGTGATGTTTGGTATCAGTTGCCAGACATGTTATTTGAACATCAAAATCATGCTGTTGTTCAATACAGAGATAAAGTTTGCATTTTTGGGGGACAGCGTGTTGGACCAGGAAAATCTCAAGTAATAGAATATTTTCTTTCTTCCACTAATTGCTGGGGGACAGTTGAAGGAAGACATGGAAGTGATGATTTTTCTTGTTTATCAGTTCTACATGGTTGCATCTACGCGTCATTTGGTTGGCATATTATTCTGTATAAGCTAGATGAGAGTTTATGTGAGCCTGTGCATCCACCAACTCTTCGCTATGGAGCTTGTTTAGTCAGTGATAAAAGACACCTTTACTTACTAGGAGGATTAATTTATGATGGTTCAACTGTTCAAGGATCTCAAACAGTGGAAAGGTTTGATCCTATTTTGGCCACATGGGAGGAGGTTGCAGCTATGAATGAGGCAAGATATAAGGCTTTTGGAGCGCCCATGAATGGCAAGATCTACGTAGCAGGTGGCATGAACATAAATGAGGAATGCTTTACAGTACTGAAGTCTTGTGAGGTATATGACCCATCAACTAATGAATGGCAAGTCATGAGTAACCTCAAGGTGTGTCGTCAAGCTGCAAACATGGTATGCTTTCAGGAAGCCCTTTATGTGGTTGGTGGCTTCAAAGACATAAAAGAGCTTTCAAGAGAGTTATCAGTGGAAGTGTTTCAGTTAGGATCATGTGAATGGAAAAGTAAGTCCACCATACCCACTAACTTTGAGAATGAAAATCCTGGAGATCGAGAGAAAAAGGTTCATCATAAGGCCTGTCTTGCAGTGATCCACAAGAGTCTGTTAGAAAAGTTGTGTAAGCTTTGACATTTTGAGATTTCTCTTATGACTGTCTTATGGTGGCATTCCTTCAAATAAGTGCCACCTGGAGACATTTTTGCCTTTAATTCAGTAATATGACTGTCTTATGGAGGCATTCCTTCTTAGTGCCATGTGGAGAAATCTTCTCTTATAATTAAGGGTTTGGCCTTCATCCACTTTTAATATGTGACCTCCTTTTAAGGTGGCTTACTACAGTTTTCCAAAGAAAATGATCCAGGTTTTGAAATGTGTGAAATCAAAGCAACAGGATATCTCTTCTGAAGTGTTAGTCACTGCGACTACCTAACAAATAAATGCAAATCAGGGGAAAGTGCAAAATGTAGTGACCGAGCTCCTGGAGGGAGACTGGAAACTAGAGATTTCAAAGGCCTTTTTCTCAAAAATTAACCGTACGTCTCCACCGTAAAATTTCAGGATTTACTTAGCAAGAAAAAATACTTGTGTGTAGACAGGTTTTTTGCAAATGAAAAATGTGTCGATTTTGGTCTATTTTCATAATATCTGAAAAGTTGTCTGATAGATCTTTTTAAAAAAATGTTGACAGTTTCCTCTTCATATTGTTTGCTAATTGAAATTCCCAAAATTTTAACCCTGGTCATGTCTTGGTTTTTATGTAAGTACTTTGAATGTCTTTTACAATGTGTGTAGATGGTGTAACTATTTCTGGAACTTTAATCTGAAAACCTAATGATCACATGGATGGAGATTCATGTGACTGTCCCTGGGTCACATGGGACCCATGTGGGACACACCCTCCCATTTAAGGGGCTTAAAAACTTGTTAGTCTCAATTGTTTTTCATTTTGCCACTCCCTCTGCTGATTTGGTAAGTCCCCAAAAAATGAATGTTAACAGTTTTATACTATTTGTTGGAATTTGTTGTGTCAAACCATATGTTGACAAAAATTGGATGCACATGCTATCCTTTTGGCACTTAATCACTGATGCAAATGTCAAGAAAACCAATTAAAATGAGTTCTTTTTGAAAGTGAGTTAGATGGTTTGTTTTCAGTTTTTCATCTTAATTAAACGACAAATGTAATTTGTGATAATTGTAAATTAGCATAAGTTGATGTTTTGCCGGCTCATATCAGAGGCCTGGTGAGCCTTGTTAGGTGCGCAGTGGTTTGTGGGATTTAGTCCAGTTTCATGTATTTTTATATGGATCTGAAAAAGGTTGTTTTATGCCTTCGTTAGGCTGTATATGATTACGTTCTTTTTCATTGTAAATAGTGTTTTTCTATAAGAATACATAGGACCCCAAGGGTCGCACCACTGCCTTGGTCGGGGGAACACGTTCCTCGGTTTTTTTCCACCTGCTGGTTTTAGGGGTTTCTGCGTCTGGCTCTGATGCATTGCTCTTCTCTTTATATAGATTTGATTTCAAAATGTTTTTGTACCCATAATATCCAATGCTAAATAAATCGCACTGTGGCTTGGCCCAAATATTGTTGTTGTGTTTGTCCGGTTGAGTAGTGGAGGCAAAATGGAAGGTGTTTTTTTAAGACTACTCAAATACTTTTTGACATCCTTACCAACTACTTTACGGCCAAATTAACGGGTTGAAGATTACAATTATAATCACAATGGGAAAATCCTGTGAAGTTTTTCCATTTGTTGTGGACTCTTTCTTGCTTTGTTTTGTTCTTATATAGGAAGTCTAACTAAAAAGATCCAACACACAACAAATAGCCAAACATTTGGCTGTATTTTATTTGCTCAGGGGCCATTGCAGCTAATCTAGCAAGGGCGACCACCACATGCTGACAGAGATGGACTACCAGTTTTGAAAACCACGGATTCGATACCATACTCTTAGGGTGCGTTCGATTGACACTATTCTGGGATAAGAATACTGGGATTGATGATCTACAACGGTACGTCTGGCATTTTGAAGAAATAAGGATTCTAAAGATCTGTTTAAAATAGCATTTTAGCAGGTTTTTCACGATTGTAATGTGAATCTCCATAAAAGCGAAGGATTTCTAACTATTATTCCATATATTCCTTTTCCGGCCGTACGGTCAATCGAACGCACCCTTTAGTGTGTGGGTTGTTTGTTTGTTTGTGAACTTTATTTCAACACGGTATATTCATCAGTTATTAATTCATATGTAATTACATAATTAAACTAACTATATCTAACTAACAATATCCAATCCTACATGTATGTAAAGCAGTTTTTTGAAAAAACTGCCTTACATGAATGCCGTGTCTAAAATACAAAAATTACTTAAGAGGATAAAATGAGTTGAGTAGATGACTAAAGTCACTTAAAGATTCTGCCCCGCCGCAGATCAGAAGGTAAACTGTTCCAAAGTACCGCACCACTGTAACTAAAGCTGTTTTTCAAAAAGTTGGTGTGGGGCAATGGAACAGCAAGTTTGTTTACTGAGTCCCTCAATAGATATTCAGTTACTCGTATAAACATAACAACTTTCTTTAATTTTCCAGACATGTTTCGACGGTACATCCGTCATCTTCAGTGTTACATATTTTGAAATCGCCGTTGAATTTAAAGCGCGCGCGATCTTACAAACTTCGTTACATTGCGTTGTCAATATTGCGTATTAAATCAAAACAGAACAAAACAAAAATTTAAATGAGTGACGCTTAGTTCCTTACAGGGAGAGAGTCAGGTTAATGTGTTTCACCTGCTGGTTGAGATCGGGCTTCTCCCATTTTATATACATGGATTCCTTAAGCTTCACTTGGTACTTAGTGGCTGCAGAGTCCAGGATCTCGAAGCAATCCTGTGTGCAGGATGCCTTACAAGACTCTGAACTCTGCAGATGTTTAAAAACGTTCGAAGATCTGTCTGAAAGTAAGTGCTCGCGCACTCGTGTGGAGAAGTGTCGGCTGGTTTCACCAACATAACAAGCCGACACTTCTCCACACGAGTGCGCGAGCACTTACTTTCAGACAGATCTTCGAACGTTTTTAAACATCTGCAGAGTTCAGAGTCTTGTAAGGCATCCTGCACACAGGATTGCTTCGAGATCCTGGACTCTGCAGCCACTAAGTACCAAGTGAAGCTTAAGGAATCCATGTATATAAAATGGGAGAAGCCCGATCTCAACCAGCAGGTGAAACACATTAACCTGACTCTCTCCCTGTAAGGAACTAAGCGTCACTCATTTAAATTTTTGTTTTGTTCTGTTTTGATTTAATACGCAATATTGACAACGCAATGTAACGAAGTTTGTAAGATCGCGCGCGCTTTAAATTCAACGGCGATTTCAAAATATGTAACACTGAAGATGACGGATGTACCGTCGAAACATGTCTGGAAAATTAAAGAAAGTTGTTATGTTTATACGAATATCTATATTGTTGCTGCTATCTAGACCTTTTGGATATTCAGTTACATCAGAACGGTTAACAAACAGCTCACTTAGATACTCAGGTGTAAGACCATTTAAAGATTTAAATACCATAATAGCTTTCTGTATTTCACGCTGAGAACTTAATTTTCTCCACCCAAGTTTACTAAATAAATCTTTAACATCAGTGTCATAACTGGAAAAAGTTAAAATTCGGACAGCACGATTTTGTAGCTTCTGCAATTTATTTGAAAGCGTTAAGTTGCGGTTTCCCCACACAACACTGTCAAAGTGTGGCCTCACTAAGACATTGAAAATAATCTTCAGAGTTTCAAAAGGGACAAAAGAGCGGATTCGTTTAAGAGCGCCAACACCAGAGGCAACTTTCTTAATTAACTTCTCAATGTGAGAGCCCCAAGAGAGATTTTCATCTATATAGACACCTAAGGATTTTGCAGTAGATACTTGATTAACGGGAACACCGCCAATGGTAAGATGCGGAGGTCTCGGTAAAGTATTTAATCGCTGCGTTGAGCCAATTAACATAAATTCAGTTTTAGTTGCATTCAATGTAAGTTTATTAGAGACAAGCCAATTATTGACTGACTCGAGATCTCGATTTAAAGTCTCGTCTATGGCGGTTATATCATTGCTTGAAAATGTTAGATGGGTATCATCTGCGTACATCCTAGGCTGCGAGCTTAACAAACAGTTCGATAAGTCATTAATATATATCAAGAACAATAATGGACCCAAAATTGTTCCCTGAGGTACACCGCAACTAAGAGGTAGCTTATCAGATAAGCAACCATTGATAAAGCATTTTTGCTGACGGTTATCCAGATATGACTTAAACCAATTTAGTGTGTGGGTTGTTTAACGTCCCAGAAGGAGGCTCTGGTTTATAGTTCTCGTGAGAGAGGACCTAATTATCACAAAAGCTGCTCTTTTTTCCTCGGTTATTTATTGAAAAACCCCAAGGGATTGTTGCGCCTGAGGTTCGAACTCACGACCTGCCACATGTTAATTAAATAACCAAACCAATTAGTGCTTCTTTTAATAAAGGGAAATTTAGACAACACGATTTGGGTTACGGTGATTTCTAATGCGAGTACCTTATACCACGAATTAACCACAAATAGTGTCGTAAATCAGACCTACGCCAGAACTAAAAAAAACAAACAAAAAATGATAAAATTTCACCAGCCTGTAAGTAGGTTGCGAGCCGCAATTGCGTGAGAAGAGTGGGGCGAGAAAAAGTGCTTTTTCTTTCCCCATTCTTTCACGCGCTGGTGGCTCCGCAGCCAAATATTCACTCAATACCCTGCTTACAGGCCGGTAAAAATTCAACTTTTTTTGCTTTTCATTCAGTTGTAATTTACGCA
>NC_090880.1:2573637-2578637 GCF_036669935.1 Montipora foliosa
CCTGAATCTATAGATACCTATATACATCTGTACCTACACTTCTGTTCTTCCAAACATTATTTTAACTAACATGGATTTTGATTTTGATTTTAAACTCAAATTAATTGCAAATCCATAACTTGGTAACTACTTGAACGCAAGGATCGTTGAGTTGTGACTGCTAAAAAGTATAATAACCTAGACATTCACCAGAAAAGGGAATATAAATGACCTTAAAAGCAGCTATTTAAAATATTTGATACTAGGGTTACGTTACGAATGAGACAATCACATTCAAAATCAAATTCATATCTGATCGAATCATTGATCATTCATGTAGAGGTGCCTATCGTAAGGTGTAACGCAGAAAAAAATAACCTTCACGTTGAACAATATTGCCATTTCCCTGCCACCTGGTACAAGCCAATTCACACATGAACGGAAACCTTAGGAATCCTCCTTTCTGCACATTACAGTAACTTTTTGTACCCGGTGGCAACAAACTTTCCACATTAAAAATTGCGCAAAGCACTCACCTGTTTCGCAGCTCTTTTCCCACGAAATAAAATTTTCCAGGAGCAAATTTTCCGAGGATGCTGGTTGGATTGGACTTTCAAACGATTTACACAACATAGACGTTCTCTAACAATACATTCCACTAGAAACTGGCGTTAAAACTAGCCTTGATCGCTCTAAAAAGAACGGAAACCAACAAGCTACCGATTCTCAAACGGCAGCCATTTTTCTGTTCTTCTCAGGAGTGCTTTTTTCACGAGAGCCAATGATAGTCCCGGAAACGCGTCATGTGACATATCGCGCGACTCATGCGCAGACATTTTTCGCCAGTGAAAGCACATCCGACAATGTTGCACCGGCGCGAGCGCACTACATGCCACGTGTCCACACAAATACATGCGAACAAGAAATCAACATGGCGTCGGAGATGGAAAACGTCCCAGAGTCCTTTGTATTCTCATCTAAAGACCCAACATGTTGTGACTTGTTGCGAGCGTTTGCACACATCGGCTAACATCGCGCAACAAGAGACAACACTGTTGGGCCCAACAATGTTGCGTGTTGTTGCGAGCGTTTGCACGGGCCTTTAAGATCACATACAATTGAATGAGTGAAATGGTTGCAATTACTTGTTTTTTGAAAAAGAATACGAGTATTTATCCGAGAGCGAGCTTAACAGACATCAAAATATACTCTTTAAGGGTATTAAAGTGGGCGGTAGTAATTGGTGTCACCTGTTTTCCTTTGCTATATATACTTTCTCTTATATCGCCATTTCGTGACAAAAATGAATATTTGATTCAGGAGAGTTAGAGTTATTCCTAAAATTATTCCTTTAATGGGAATTAAATTGCTCTAGAGGTTTCAGCAGTAGCTTCTATTTGGTTATCGTGCCAAGGCCCCGCCGGCTAAGAGATGCGAAAAGAGCTATGGGGACGAGAATGTTAATTGCCCTTTTAGACTACAGTTTTACATTTCTTTTTTCCTTCACTTATACTACTCACCAAAACAAGAAACAAATCAGCAAAATAAAGACATTCCTTGATTGACTCTCAGCATGGGTATGTTCTTAATATGTTCTTGAAGATCTCGGTCATTCTTATAAAAAAAAGAGTTCCGATTCGTTCGACAAGTCTGAGCGTGGGAGCCTCACTTAAAATGTTGCCCTGTTTATTCAAGTTACAATCCATCTCCATCCACGTCACCCTCTACGACGGGAGACAAAATCTTTTCAATACAGAAAAGTAGTCTTTGGTAAAAAAACTGTACCATCAGTCTTTGGTTATCTCAGTTTTATTTTGGAGACATTTTTACCCTTTCACAGTTACACTGAAAATAGTGACATTCACCTTCAAACTAAGGTCATTCGTGAAGCACACTCCGAATTCAGTTCAGTTATAAAACAGTCATCACCTTCTTGTACTCAGATTATTCCCAAAACTAAGGCGATGTACACATGACTTCCTCAAGAATATTTACTTCCTTGAGCTTCTGATACAAGTTGTCATTAGCTTACGGCATTAGAGGGAATTTACAAAAATAGAACTGAAACACCCGCGGCGACTACTCTTTTGCTTGGACGTCTTTTAAATAGCGTCTCGGCCAAAAATCAACGATTGCTTCATCACTTTTCATTTGCCATCGAAATTGAAATCTTTTAGGAATTAAGTAGAACTTCATTTTTAAGAAGGGCTTGATTTCCCTTAAATCTTAGGGTGTGCGTTGAATTACAAACTTGGCAAACCTTTTTCAGCTTTTGTTTCAGAGGAAATGATCATGGATGGTTTGGAAAAATTTATGCAAAGAGGAATAAGTTAAAATAACAGATACATCGCCATTTGTTATAAATATAGAACTATTACAACTATTAGAACTTTCATTTACTCATGTTGTCGCAAAATATTTGGCTCTCTTACCTACAGTGTACTTTACCCTTTTTGAAGGGGGCATCTTGGGTTATTTGCAGGGCAGGTTCCTTCTCCAATGTTTTCGCAAGGTCAGCGTGTGTAGCCAGTTGAAACGTTCAGATTCCATAAACCACCAAGCAACGATCATTTGGTGAGATGGAAGCTGATTCTTCTGCATAAATCGCTTCTCAGGAGCGATGAGAGAGAGTCAGCTTTTTGCTTCGCGTATTTCTTAAAAGTTTATGCCCGTCCTGACATGTGACGTTGCAAGTCAGTGCGACGTTCACAGCGCATATTAGGGAACTTAAGCAAGGACGACGAGGACCGCTACGAGACTCGTCGTCTAAAAATATTATTTCCTGTTATTGTAATAAATTTACGATTCCTCCAACTCGCTCGGCGTGGAAAGTGTGAGTCCACATTCCAAGAAAAAAAATGGTGAGAACGTTGTGGATATTTAGAGAGAAAATTAAAAAGTCATCGTAAGGTGCTCTCGTCTTCTACATGACCACAAATTTGATCATTTCACGTCGTTGAAGACGGTGTGGTACTATGCGAGCAGAGTCTCTTTCGATCTTCCTAGATAAGTCGGGAAGAGGAAAGTAGACTCTGCCAGCCGGCTCGACTTTCTTTGATTTGCCACTCATCCAAAGAAATGGATGAGTCAGTCCAGTTTCGACTTGTGAAACCTGCTTTTTTAATTTGTGCGCATGATCAATCGCCACGGGTCATCAATATTTTTTAAATTTACAACAGCGTGACAATTTTTAATTGTCTAAATTCCTATGAGTATTTCCTCCGTATGTCCGTTACAGAAACTAGTTTGCCAGAAATTGAGAAACCTATTAATTTTTTCAGTACAAACATTTCTTTGCCGTCGTCAGCAAAACAACAACGTGAAATAGTCAAATTTTAGGTTTTAAGAAAAACGTCAGCACTTGACGCTAAAGTTTCATTTTCTCCCCTAAATTAAGCGCCGTTCCGACCAATGTCATTTTTGAGGAACTACCACACCCTTGTCATATAAGAAGGGTTGACATGTTTACAAAGTGATTACAATGACCCGAATTTATATTTTGAGATGACTTTCTCGGTGCCGTCGCCATCGTCGTTGCTTAAGTTCCCTATTAAGGTTCTATTATCGAAATCACAGCAGCTGGTTGTCAACAGTTTTTGCGTTATATCCGTTACGGATGTACCGTGAAATGTGGTGAACCACGCGTGATTTTTGAAAAAATTACCGTGATTGCTTGTCATTTAATTGAATTCTGATTGGTTGGTCATCTGGAAATTGTTTTCATTGATAGATAGTCCTCAAATCCCCCCCCCCCCAAAAAAAAAAATGCGTATGCGTTGTTTTCGATTTCTCTTGGAAGATCTTCATGTCCCTTGAGAAATTGCAAACAGCGATTTAGCAAAATTTGGGTGGGTAAAACAGATGTATTATGGGATTTGAGAAAGTAGAGAATAAAAGAGACAGTAACGAACATTATAAAACCTTCAAGGGTTACTGATACTCTATATTTGCTTGTGTGTTTTTCTTTGTGTGGCTATGGAAGGGTTTGTATCATGAACGTTCGATTCCAAAATAGAATCCCTTTAGGTCATCAAAAGAAAGACAGTGACACAAGTTCCTTCCTTTTTCAGTTATTGTAACAGGGCATCAATAGCCCATAAAAGTCATACGTAATAGCTCAGAAAGCGCTCTAACCCGTTCCCTGGAAAATAAAATTAATTGCTGATACATATCAAACATACAATCAGCGTTCAGGATTTATTGAAACGGGGAAAGCTTTATTAGGATTATTTTGAGTACCCTGCGAGCTGGCCGGGTTAGTTTATTTGGTTTACTGCAGACCAATGAATTCTCAATGACGACAACGTTTTCTCTGTTGTGGTTTCTTTGATTACACGGCGAACAATGAACGTTACTGTCCGCATAAACAAAGAACAGACTGATTGAGAAAATCCTGAACCCTCCCACTCTTTTTTTCTCCAGGATGTCGTCTTTTGGTATATTTAAAATGCATACAAAGACACTACAAAGGCTGAATGATGTTAGTAAGTATTAAGAATTGCAGAAAGGTGGAAATGCAGCGTGATGAAGTTATTTTGCTTTTTCTTTTTATTTCACAGAAAGTGTCTCGGCGAAAAAAGGCATTAAAATCAAGTACAATATTGTACTGAAGTCTGCGTATATCCGCGACTGACGGATAGCGGATAGTGGTGATAGCGAAGAGCTTGAAAAGGAAGAGGAAAAGGACGTTAATGACAAAGAGGCTGCCTTGGTGGTCAACTCAGCTCTAAGAGCTAATGAGGTGTTTAGACAGAAAATCGTTCCGCAGAATTTCCGCCTAGGCAGCATCTAAGAGACCAAGATAGCAACAACAACAACAACAACAACAACAACCAGAAAACGTGTCAGAGCGTCTTGCCTCGCAAGACGCACCGCATTGAACATTTCGCGCTTTTCCGCAATGCTAAAACTCGGTAACATTAGCGCTAAACAAGAGACTATCAGGTGCGCTAACTCATTATCAGAGATTAAGAGAATTTGATCAAGGAAACTTGAGATTCCGCCAAGAAATTCTACTGGTA
>NC_090880.1:2588637-2591137 GCF_036669935.1 Montipora foliosa
TTAAAGCTCACAAACTCATGTTGGCAGCAGCAAGTCCGTTTTTTCTTTCACTTCTGGTCAGCGACATGAGAGAGGGAAAGGAACAGTTCATCAGGATAGAACTTGAAGAAGCAACGGGGTCAGTCATGGAAGAAGTTCTTAAATACGTTTACACTGGTGATGTTGCAATCACCAAGGAGAACGCCCACGACTTAGTGGCAGTTGCAGACTATCTTCTTTTACCAGGTTTGAAAACTTTGGCTTGTGATTTTCTGGAGGAAAACATTACAACTGAAAACTGCATTTTGAATTATTACTTTGCCGACAAATATCGGTGTTTGGAATTAATGGAGGAGTCCTGCGAGTTTATTAACTCAAATTTCAGTTCAGTCATGAAAACAGACGACTTCCTGAAGCTCGATATTGAACAAGTCATGAAATGGGTTTCTAGTGATGATGTCACTGTCACCTCCGAGGAAGAAATTTTTAAGGGAATAGTTAAGTGGGTGATTCACAAGAAGAGTGAACGAGAAAGCAACTTTGCTGAATTGTTTAGTCAAGTCCGTCTGAAATCCATGTCTCGCGACTTTCTTTTCGACGAATTAGTCAACGAAGAACTGGTAGCAACAAGTAATGTGAGTTTGAATTTTGTGTTGAGGTCCATGAAGTGCACTTTAGATCCCTTCAGTGAGAATGCTGCCAAGCCACCAAGGAAGTGCTTGGAGAGGTACACAGATGTGATTTTTGTTTGTGGTGGCAGGACAGCCTTATGCTATGTACCCCAGAAAGACATTTGGTATCAGTTGCCAGACATGTTACTTGAACATCAAGATCATGCAGTTGTTCAATACAGAGACAAAGTTTGCATTTTTGGGGGAAAGCGTGTTGGATCAGGAGAATCTCGAGCAATAGAATACTTTCTTTCTTCCTGTAGTTCCTGGGGTATAATTGAAGGAAGACATCAAAGGGATGTTTGCTCTTGTTTATCAGTTCTAGATGGTTGCATCTATGCATTAGTTAATATCTCACCATTTAAAGATGCCATTATTCTCTATAAGCTTGATGAGAATGTTTGTGAGGCTGTGGCTGATCCACCAACTGTTCGCTATGGAACTTGTTTAGTCAGTGATAAAAGACATCTTTACTTAGTAGGAGGAAATATCAATTTTGTACCTTTAGTTAGTGGGAGAGGTCGTCATCGGTGTTCGTTTCCAGGATCTCAAACAGTGGAAAGGTTTGATCCAGTTTTGGCCACATGGGAGGAGGTTGCAGCTATGAATGAGGCAAGATATAATGCTTTTGGAGCAGCCATGAATGGCAAGATCTACATAGCAGGTGGCATAAAGGAAAGTAAGGTATTGAATTCTTGTGAGGTATATGACCCGTCAACAGATGAATGGCAAGTCATTAGTAACCTCAAGGTGCGTCGTCATGCTGCTAACATGGTATGCTTTCAGGAAGCCCTTTATGTGGTTGGCGGATTCAAGGACACAATGTCGTCTTCAAGTGAGTTATCTGTAGAAGTGTTTGAGACAAAAAGATGTAAATGGAAAAGTAAATCCACTTTACCTTTTAACTTTGAAAATGAAAATGCTGGGGATGGAAAGAAAGAGATTCATTATAAGGCATGTCTTGCATCTATTGACAAGAGCCTGTTAGAAAAGCTGCATACTGTGTGACATTTTGACATTTCCCTTGTGACTCCCTTATGGTGGTCATTTCTTCAAATATTGCCTCCTGGAGGTATTTTTCCCTTTAATTAAGGGTTTGTTTAACCGTTTCGTGTCTTCGTCCACCTTTTGTGGATATTGTACCTATATCAAGTAAAGCTATGATCCTCCCAGTTATGAACGCAATTTTAGCAATTGTGTAGAGAAGCCTGAAAAATTCAGGACTTCAACGGGGTTTGAAACCGTGACCTCGCAATACTGGTGTGATTCTCTAACCAACTGAGCTATGAAGCCACTGACGTTGGGAGCTGATCATTTGTGGGTTCTAATGTTCCCATGGTGAATGAATCAATGAACGAAATGATATATGAAGTGAGTCATATATTGAAGTCCTGAAATTTTCAGGCTTCTCTATGCCATTACTAAAATTGCATTGATAACTGCAAGGATCATAGCTTTTATACTTGATTTCATATCCACAGTTCAATGTATGATTCATTTCATATATCATTTCGTTCATTGTACATATAGCTAGGAAAAATAAAATAAAGCAAAGAGCTTTAGTATATACCATAGAAAAGACACTCCCAGAGTTAAAGTTTGATTCAAGTAAAGAATTCTTAGTCTCAGCAAACTTTTGCTACCCAAGCTAGTTTAAGTTGCAGGAAGTGAGGACAGGATAGTAGGTCTCATGTACAAAAGTTAAATGAATAGGAAACTTTTTCCAAGGAGAGGTAAAGTGTGTAAAAATTTGTAACAAGACATTTCAATGACTTGGCAAAAAGGCCTGAAAAGGGGTCAAATGAACTTTGGCCGCTAGAATGTTACCCAGTGACCAGTAAAATTATTGC
>NC_090880.1:2596137-2613637 GCF_036669935.1 Montipora foliosa
TCGCACTCTTATATTATGGAATGGTGTCCTTTTCTTACGTCATAGCTAAAAAAAGTGTTAGATGTCATAGACCTTATCCATAAATAGCGGTCAATTTATGATTCTTTTGTCGAAGTGCAAATTAGCCTACCAAGCCTCGATACCATACAGTGAATTGAAAATAATTCTTGCTCTAAAATGAGGCCTGGTAGGCTAATTTGCACGTGGACAAAAGAATTATAAATGTGACCGCCATTTATGAATAAGGTCTATACGCTTCTCATTGGCTTGTTCCTAACGAGCCCACGAGAGAATAATTTGTCCAGCGAGGCTTATAGCGCGCAGAAAATTACAAATTTCACTAACTTCAAGCGCTTGTAAAAAAACAAGGATTCAATATTTGTGAAATTTTTTTCCGAAAATGAGTTCTTGAAAGATGTCAAAATCTACCCCCAAAAAAATAAGTTGAAGGGTTAGCTACGTCATGATGATGAGACCCAAAAGGCCGAAACAGCTGTCTATGGCTGCTAATTGGCCGGGTGAAATGGTTGTGCGCATGCGTGATGTGTTGGCCACACCGGGGTGCACACCGGGTTGTTACCGGGTTGGTGTTAGCGTGTCGCACCTTGATTTTATTGTTGTTCCTCTTTCGGTGTTTCTTAAATTCTGCTAGATAGCTTTTTGTCATACTCTCTAAGAAGTTGAATAATTTACGGGGACTTCCAACAAAGAAATAACAACCGTAGGTCGCCGCCGGACTAATTTTTTCAGATAATTAAAAAAACACTGAAATTTATATAGAAGACCATGCCATGTTAACCGATATGACGTTATAAGTGCTCTCAAAGTATTACCCAACAATAGAGTTGCAAAGATATTTATAGTTTGCCTACACTATGAAATATCCTCCTTCAGTATCTTTCAGCGTTTCACAAACATTACAGCAAGAAAAAACCCTTTCGAGCCTTCTTAAAATGTTCAGAGTCGTTTTTATCCGGGAGATTCATTCCGTAGGCGGGAGAGTCCCGGATAATCTGGGAGAGTTGGCGCGTATGATAGTATATGGTATGGTAGTGCAATTTGCTTCGGTACAGCTAATTTAGGGAATCTGCGCATCCCTGAGGTATATTTAAACTCCGAATGTTGTAGCTTGATGTTTATTGCCAGTGGTGTGCAGATGCGTAAATTAGAAAAGAAACAGGAAAAAGTTGAAATTTCACCAGCCTGTAAGCAGGTTATTGAGTGAATATGTTGGCTGTAAAGCCACCAGCGCATCAGAAGAATGGGGAGAAGAAAAGCACTTTTCCTCGCCTCATTCTTCTCATGCGCTTGCAGCTCCTCCGACAAAATATTCACTCATTATCCCCAAACAAGTGAGCCTGCTCGCGGGTTAAAATGTCACGTACAGAGCCAATGTTTTGGTCATCAAAGACTAATCTAGTATTGTTCTCGTTGGCGTCGCTGTTGGAGATTTTTATATCCCTAAGGCTTGCGTGAAATTTGGGAATGACTAGATTTCATAGCCGAGAGCAGAAGAACTTAAAGCAATATTCCAATCAAATGCTCCCAGGAAACCCGACGCTGCCCAAGCGATGTTAAAAGTGTTCGATCAGTTCTATTTCTTTCCATGGTTTTTGCTAAGCCGCGCGCACCGAAGACTGGAAAATTTGGAGGATCGTTAACGGCGATTTAGATGGTACGATATTTCTCCACGACTATTGCATACTGCCAGCACTACGTCATGACTTTCGACAAGAGCTCGTCAAGGGGAGCCTTTATCTCCCATACTTGGCCTTCGAGTTAACCCTTTCCCGAGTAGTTTAATTCATCGATATGACGCTTATTCCCAAAGAATCCACAAGCCCTTAACAATATTAAAAAATGTATACTTTAAAAAAGTACAAAATCAAAATCTTTTCATCAATCTCTAACGTACGTTTATAAAAAGGTTTGTCTTAGTCTTTCTCAACAATACTCAACATCAAGCGTCTTCAGGGCGTTCTTAAAACTATCTACAGAATCGCACACTCGTAGCTCCCGTGGACGGGCATTCCAGAGCTGTGGGGCACATACAGAAAATGCCCTAAACCCCCGTAAGATTTTAGATTATAAGATGGCTTCAGAAGCTGCATGTTTCTGATCTAAGGTTACGAAAAGGTCAATAAAAGTCTATTATTATATGTTGAGAAGCTAAGTATTTTGAACAAGAGCCGATACAACGTACATTTGATTTTAGTGGTGTACTATATTTCATAGGCCTTTTGCAACAAACGATCACATGGTGCAAAATCCGCCATGGCTGAAGGGCAAGCTCATTATTATTCCCGCACTGGGATATTAAAAGAAAGAGACCTGAACCAGTCAAGCTTGACTTGCCTTTGTTTTAATGTCCCAGTGCGGGAATAATGATGAGCTTGCCCTTCAGCCATGGCGGATTTTGCACCATGTGATCGTTTTTTGCGAAAGGCCCATTACAGCGATCAGATCAAAACATTGATCCAACGTACACCGACAGGAAGATTGTCCACGGTTGCTTGCTTCAAAACTCTTATATATAGATTTAGCCAAGCCTAAAAGCGGAGCTCCCGTTTTTAACCCCAGGAAGCAATATAGTGTTATGGAAATAATTATGCCTCTGCATAGAGGTCGCTGAACTCTTAAATACAATTTGCATGGCCCAAGACTGAAGTTTGTTTATTTATTTATTTATTTATTTATTTATTTATTTATATTGAAAGTTGTGAAATTATTAAGGATGCTATATTTAATTATGAGATGCTGGATATGGAAGAAGAGGGCGAATCGATTTCCTTGTTATGCATGAGTCAACGTAAACCCCCACCCTACCCCGGGACAAGGTGGGAATTTGACAAAAAACCGGGTTTAAATTTACCACCAAAGCCTTCAAATGCGCCCACCACCTGAGAGCAGGAGCAACTGAAAAATGAAAAAAAAAAATTAAGGGTTCTAAGTGCATATTTTGTCTGTCTACTGCTCCTCTTTTAGAGACAGCCGGCTCCACATTACAATTGCAAATAACAAAACCACTCATCTGATGAGATGAAAAACCGCTGACTGCAAATAAGCAGCCTCATCTACAAATCCCCACCTACTCTCTCTAAATTCCCTTAGAACGCGGATTGCGTAACACTAACATACCGAGCGCAGTCTGTGGCAATCCATCGCGTGTCCCAATGATGTGGGGCCCTTATATAAGGTCACTCCCTTTTCACGATGGCTCATTCAGTCTTTTCGGTGTTATTCCTGCTTCTTATCGCGATTTTTCATCGTTTCATCGATGCACCATTCTCCTTGCTGTTGGCGACGAACAACCCGCTGTCGCCGCGCAAGTTGCTGTTCCTCTAGGTCAACCTGTGTCACGAGACAGCCCTCGCCTTCAACGCAGTTATTTCCCTTGACTCTCAACTTTGCTCCTTCCTTTTACCGGTGGATGAGAAGCTTAAGTTCGCAACTTTAAGTGAACACATCTTAGCCAACCGAGAGGTCTCAGTTAAGACCCTCCAGTGACAGGCTTTTAAAATGTCTTCATTTTGTATCGCAGTCCCGGCGGCTTTGCTCTACGCTAGGCTATTTTCCCATCTACGGCTGGCTTCGCTAAGTTTTTGCGTTTAGTTCGGGTGACAGGAGCCCTTAAGAAAGAAATAGAACAATGGCGTTTCCTCGACTCTTCGGAAGCTTAATGAGAAACACGTTGTGGTCAAGATTTCCTCTGCAGATGCTTCAGATTTTGGTTGGTGTGGCTCCATCGTGTCACTGGGCATGCCGTCTTTTGAAATTCGCGACTAGTGGGTCGGCGATACTAGATCTCTTCCGATTGTTGTTAAAAGACGGAAGCCCTCGCCTTTGTTAATACATTGCAGACTGGTAAGACCCTTGTTACCAATGCGCTTGTGAATGTCCACACAGACAATATGGACTTTTAACAGTCTTGGTAGCCTGCAAAGCAGGCTTATTTTGTTGGGCGAGCGATGAATAATCCAAGCGATTGATAATCGACCACCATCATGGATCACAAGCTTACAGAGGATTGGGGCGAGACAAGTAGAGGAAGAGGGAGCGAGATGGGGAAAAATACTCGGAATGCTCGATTTTCATTGGCTGGTTATGCACTTCCGGAAAATTGATTAGGGGTGTTCGGTAATTTACATATAATTTTATAAAATTAAGTTTATATGCTTTGCGGGCAGGCCTTCTTTCCCGCTCCAGCCCTGCCCCCTTCCCGCTCCTCTCCCCGCCCCTTCTCCACTAGTCCCAATTTTCCTTGGCACACTTACAAAATGGCCGCTGAACGCGATCTATCGTAGATAGCACCACGGAACGCCTGCTCTGCAGGCTGCAGTCCTGGGAGAACAAGATGGATGCGCAACTTAAGGACGCTCTCAAGAAGTGTCACGAGACAGCTCTCGCCTTCAACGCGTTATTTCCCTCAAGTATGTCCCTTTTTTTCCAACTCGGCCGAAATAGACCGCCAAATCCCCACCTATTGCCCAGGCTGCTTAAAACGAAAGTTACCAACCCCCCACCACCTGGGGGCTGTATTTTGTCTTTCTCAACTAATCCACATCTTGTTCCAAGGTGTAGTGGGCATCGCCCTTAATGCCGCGACACATCCGGGACTTTTTCTCGCTTTGCAGCGCTAACTTCGAAAGCTAATTGAGGAATTGTACAGAAAACAATAAAGCAAGTCGGCCGAAAGGCGGGAGAACCGCTTGAAAATTCTTCCCTTACGGGAAAACTATTCAGTTTAAAATCAAGAATTCATATGGCTTTTGCTGTAAAGAAGTTCATAAAAAAATGTGACTGTTTTTACGTCGGTGGTTCAGTTAGAAGTATTATTTTTTTTGGCCTCAAAAGTAGCTATTTCGGTACTTCGTTTGTATGGCTTGGACTATTTCAGAGGAAATTTTTCAAAAAATAAGGGGTGAGGAAATGAGTATTCATATGGCTTTTTTTCTTTGATACTCTAAGATGGTCCTGCCGAATTTTTGCGGAATTCCGACCAGTAGAAGTAGTATTTTCTTTCCTTTCCTTCAACCCTGAACCTCTGAGATTAAATGCAAATTTGCCCCTGCAAATTTCCCGCGGCGATTGAGTTGGCTAATTTTAAACTTCACACGAGTGTTGTATTTAATTCATAGTCCCGCCCCCACAAACAATGTTGCACTCGTCACATTAAAGAGCTATTGAAAGGTAGCACGACCCAGCGAGGTGAGACTTTTTTAAAATGAACTTTATGTATTTCCACGATCGTGGCCGTTTACAGTTTGCTACTTTTAGCGCATGCTTCAGTGACATGATGAACACCCGTATTTTACTTGTAATAATCATGGCTAGATTGCAGAATACCCGGCCAACTAAATGTATTTCTTTAAAAACTGCCACCGCAGTCCCGCAATGGCATGGTAGAGAAAATGATATTCATATAAACAACTCTGTTCCTAAACCGGGTATTCTACAATCGCTCCGTTAGCTTTCATTTTGCGGTTCGGTCAACTACACTTTTCACGAGATTGTGTGAAGAAGAAAGCACTCATGCACTGATTAAGCCTAAGCGCTCGTTTCAGTTATCAGGCCTAAGCACTCTCGTAAAATTTTAGACTCATTTTGCGGTTCGGTAAACTGCACTTTTCACGAGATCATGTGAAGAAGAAAGCGCTCGTTTACTGATTAGTCTAAGCCCTCGTATCAGTGATTAGGCCTAAGCACTTTCGTAAAATTTTAGCTTTCATTTTGCGGTTCGGTCAAATACACTTTTAACGAGATCATGTGAAAAAGAAAGCACTCGTTTACTGATTAAGCCTAAACGCTCGTATCAGTGACTAGGCCTAAGCACTCTCGTAAAATTTTACTCTGCAATCGCTCCAAATAAACATGACCCAGATGAGATAACGATACAATACTAAATCTTGTAATGCATGAGCATCTACTGATGAGGGTAACTCTAAAGTTTACCGCACCGATCGGATCACTTTTGATGAGAAAAGACGCTTCTCTACGCTTCTCTGTGCTTCTCTCTACTTCCTCTTCGTTTTGAAATGTCTTCTTTGAAAGAAATGCAGAATATTGACCGGGAGGTCTTTTCAGAGTTCGTAGAATCCCCGATCAACTTACATTCCTGCACATGTCTACACCGTCGAGGAGTGAATGCAACCCAATGTTTCACTTGCAAATAAATGGTGAGGCGCTTTGGCAGCTGCGGAAACTTAGTTGATAGTTCTAGGCTTTTTAAATTTTCATTTTCCCATTGATTTTATAGGGGGTCAGTACGGAAAAGGGAGGGGGGGGGGGGGTCAGTAAGGGGGTCAGTTGACCGGGGGTCAGTGTTTTGTCGAAACCCAATGAAAACTTGTTCCCAGTGGGATTACTATTTTGGGTCAGTCACGGATCGACTAACCTTCATTGATCTTTTGTAATCACAAAAGGAGTTGTCTTCTGGTTTTCTCTTGTTTTCTCTTGTTTTACTCTTTCTTAATGAAAAGTCGAAATAAAAATTTGTTAATATCCTTACGCATGAACTAAACAAAGTGAGTGCTGAAATGAGGATAAGCATGAAAAGCAAAACCGAACAATTGATCGAAAAAACTAGAATTAGTTGAATTTAAATAATTTCACCTCCAAGCGGATACTCCGAAGTGGGCTTCAGCTCGCTGCAGAGAGAGAGAGAGAGAGAGAGAGAGAGAGAGAGAGAGAGAGAGAGAGAGAGAGAGAGACTGGGTTTGAGGCTGGTGATACCTTGATCAGTCACCTTCTGTATTTTTCCTTTATGAACCATTGTTAAAGTTGACCTTTTTTATTTCTTAACCAACGCAATATCATGTCGGAAAGTTCTGCAAGTATCGACGTGAAAGAATATGTAGAAGCAGTTGCATTCGAAATCGAAGATTTGAACACTTCCGCATCTAATTCCAATATGGCGAACCTTTCACAGCCAATGCCATCAGATCCATCAAAACACTGTCAGGAACTGATCTATCGTCTGGATTCTCTGAGAAGAAAAGAGAGTTTCTTCGATGTAACAGTGTCAGTAAAAGACAAAGAGTTTAAAGCTCACAGACTTGTGTTAGGAGCAGCAAGCCCGTTTTTTCTTTCACTTCTGGTCAGTGACATGAGAGAGGGAAAGGAACAGTTCATCAGGATAGAACTTGAAGAAGCAACGGGGTCAGTCATGGAAGAAGTTCTTAAATACATTTACACTGGTAATGTTGCAGTGACCAAGGAGAACGCCCACGACTTAGTGGCAGCAGCAGATTATCTTCTTTTGCCAGGTTTGAAAACTTTGGCTTGTGACTTTTTGGTGGGAAACATTACAACCGAAAACTGCATGTTCAATTATTACTTTGCCGTCAAGTATCAATGTTTGGAATTAATGGGGAAATCCTGTGAGTTTATTTATTCAAATTTCAGTTCAGTCATGGAAACAGACGACTTTCTGAATCTCGATGTTGAAAAAGTTGTGAAATGGATTTCCAGTGATCATGTGAGTGTTGGCTCTGAGGAAGAAATTTTTAAGGGAATAGTAAAGTGGGTGTCAAACAAGAAGAGTGAACGAGAAAGCAGCTTTGCTGAATTTTTGAGGCAAGTCCGTCTTAAATACATGTCTCATGACTTTCTCTTCAATGAATTGGTCAATGAAGAACTCGTAGCAACAAGCAAGGAGACTTTGAATTTTGTGTTGAGATCCATGAAGTGCATTTTTGATCCCTTCAGTGAAGATTCTGCCAAGCCACCCAGGAAGTGCTTGGAGAGGTACACAGATGTGATTTTTGTTTGTGGTGGCAGGACAGCCTTATGCTATGTACCCCAGGGTGATGTTTGGTATCAGTTGCCAGACATGTTATTTGAACATCAAAATCATGCTGTTGTTCAATACAGAGATAAAGTTTGTATTTTCGGGGGACAGCATGTTGGACCAGGAAAATCTCGAGTAATAGAATACTTTCTTTCTTCTACTAATTGCTGGGGGACAGTTGAAGGAAGACATGAAAGTGATGAGTATTCTTGTTTATCAGTTCTAGATGGTTGCATCTATGCGTTATGTGGTTGTGAGATTATTCTCTATAAGCTTGATGAGAGTTTATGTGAGGTTGTGGCTGATCCACCAACTGTTCGCTATGGAGCTTGTTTAGCCAGTGTTGCGTTGATGCCTAAATTACAACTGAATGAAAAGCAAAAAAGTTCAATTTTTACTGGCCTGTAAGCAGGGTATCGAGTGAATATTTGGCTGCGGAGCCAGAAAGAATGGGGAAAGAAAATGCACTTTTTCTCGCCCCATTCTTCTCACGCAATTCGGCTCGCAACCCACTTACAGGCTGATGAAACTTTATCTTTTTTTGTTTTTTTTCTCAGTTCTGGCGTAGGTCTGATTTACGACACTATTTGTGGTTAAGTCGTGGTATAAGGTACTCGCATTAGAAATCACCGCGCTGTCTAAATTTCCCTTTATTAAAAGAAGCACTAATTGGCTTGGTTGTTTAATTAACATCTGGCAGGTCGTGAGTTCGAACCTCAGGCGCAACAATCCCTTGGGGTTTTTCAATAAATAACCGAAGAAAAAAGAGCAGCTTTTGTGATACTTTGGTCCTCTCTCACGAGAACTATAAACCGGAGCCTCCTTCTGGAGGGATTGGAACTCATGACCACTGCCAACACAGGAGCCCAACAAATGAACACAGTAAGCCCAACAAATTGACCTGCTTCCAACTGAGTGGCTTCAACGCTCAGTAGGTAGAGCATTGCACAGGTATCGCCGCAGAGGGCATGGGTTCGAACCCGTTGGAAGCCGCCTGAACTTTTCAGTTGTCTATTAATCTTCATTTAACCACGGTACAATTCATGAGCAATATAAAAACAATGAAAAATTATAAACCAAGTATGGATAAAACTACGTAAAACTACCTTCGCTATCCTAATATCATAAAATGAAGGCTGCTTTCCATTAATGCCGTGCTTAAAGTAATGGCTTAGATAGCCTCTTTGATCAATCGTTTGAACTGATTGAGGGACTCTCCTTTCCTTAGTTCTAAAGGCAAACTGTTCCACAAAACTGCACCACTAGAACTAATAAAAGCTGTTTTTGTAGTAGTTTGTTCGCAGTTGCGGCGGAACATTACCTTATTCACAGAGTCTCTCAAACAATAACCAGATTCGCGATGGACAAATTTCGAACAGAGATACTCAGGCGCTAGTCTAGGGACTTAAATATCATTGTTGCTCTTTCAATTTGCCTGTGAGAGGCTGGGATTTTTCATCCTATCTTGGATTTCAAATGAATTATTCTCTCTTTCGAACACCACCATCGACTCTTCGTCAATCCGAGACATTAAGGTTAAAGCCACATCTGAAGCCAGAGACCTTGGTATTACACTCGATCACCACCTGTGTTTCAAGTCTCAAATCAACATAGTATGTTAATCAACATATCAATCCCTTGCGACGATCGGGTGAATCAGAAAATACCTCTCTGACTGCAACAGTGAGCATCTAGTTCATACGCTGATTTCATCGAAAATAAACTATTGTAACGCCATTCTTTATGGCCTTCCAGCGACAGAGATCATGAAGCTACAACGACTACGAAACACAGCTGCCTGGATTATCTCGAGCACCAAGAAATTCCAACACATAACACCATGCAGTCCTAAGACAACTTCATTGGTTTCCTGTATAAGAACGGATATCGATTGTATTTAAGATCCTGTCAACAACATACAAAACTTTACATGGTATGGCTCCAGAGCATCTTCTTCACAAGTACAAACCTACACGAACTCTACGGTCTGCCTCTGCAAACAACCTGATAATTCCAAAAACAAGACCTTCTACCTATGGCGACAGAGCTTTCAGTGCCGTCGCACCAAAGCGCTGGAACAGTTTACCACTGGAACTTAAAAACGCTAATTCGTATAATTACTTTAAAGCTGGTCTAAAGACCTTCCTTTTTCGCAAAGCTTATGGACTAAAATCTGAACTCAACATTTTTACCTATTTAAGCCAGCCATTTTCAATTTCATTTCGAATTATTTTATTTCATTTATTATCTTTTCATTTTTTTTGATCAGCCTTGTTAACGCATTGAGATTTATACAATGTGTACAAAGAACGTTGTATTATTATTATTATCAGCGTCCAGGGGCGTATAGTGTCCTTTACGAAAATACGCACTTGCATACTTGATAAATTGGGAGGATTTTTTTAAACGATTTTCTGTTATAAGTAAAAGCTCTCCGGGTCAGTCTGATCACCAGTCCCAAGTTCCCGGTTATTTTGGAAGGAAAGATTGTGATGATGATGTTATAACAGAGTTTGCGTCGTCTTTTTTCTTTGCTTGTAATCCCCCTGTTTGTGTTGTAGTTTGCTGGAAACTTAACAGATGGGTAAAATAAACAGCTAACTACTGCATTTTCCTTCGCATTTATTTATTAAAGTGTCCTTCGGAAATAGTTGAAAATGGCATTTGCGAGACCTTAAATTACAAAATTATCTTCGTACTGTAGTAGTTGAAATCGGTTGTACTACGCATGTAGGGCCTGGAAAATAGAATGTAAGGTCCCATAGGGGACAAGATGCCTGATTCGTTTTACTGCCCCAATTCCAGAAGCAATTTTCTTGGTTAACTTATCAATATGGCTTCACCAAGTAAGCATATCATCAATAAGCACTCCTGATTCGGTGGTAGTAACTCAAGTTGCTCAATAGAAGCGTCACTGATTGAAGGTCTAGGAGAAACTGTTGTTAAACGAGTCTAAAACAAAGTCGGTGCTTGCTACGAGAAAACGATTGGTGAAGAAGATGGAACATTTCACCCTTCAGCTACGCTTAAAGTCTTCTGGACTTAATCAAGTACACTCGCAAGAACTGCTCGGGGTGACAATTGACTGTCAGCTTTCCTTTGACCATCGCTTTGACCATCGTGTGGATGACCTATGCACGAAGTTAGCACAGAGAATCACTGTGTTGCCGAATATTATACGCTCTCTGCCTCTTGATCAAAGGAAACTTTATTATAACGCAATAATTAAGCAGACAATGCAGTATGTCTCAACCGTGTGGACATCCTGCTCTGTAGAAAACATTCAGAAAGTGTTCAGGCTACAGAAACGCTCAGCCCGTGAAATACTGGGTAATGACACGAAAGCGAACAGTGTGAAACTTTTTAAACAATTAGGTTGGGTTCCATTTTATCATAAAGCGAGAATAAATAAGTCAATATTGGTGTACAAACGGATTTTTGGGGAGTGCCCACCTTATTTTATACCGATGCTTTTTAGAAACGTAGACGTGAATGGAAGATCGAGCAGGCATGGTCATTTAAACCTTATCTGCTATCTGCCCCCGATTCAAACGGGAGACTGTGGGTGGAAGGTCTTTCTCAGTATCTACTAGCCGCATGTGGAGTATGTTGCCTGCCCATATTAAAAACCAGTCTATTTTTACAAGCTTTAAAAAATCAATTTTTAAACATTTTATGGACAGTTATAAGGAATTGGACCATTTTATCATCTAATTTTCAAATTTCCAGTTTTGATTGTTGGTCTTGATCCAATGTGTCTCAAATTTTTCATATTTTTACTTTTCATATCGTCATTGCATGTTTTGAAAACGTTTCAATATTTTTAATTTTTAACATGTTATCTTTTTTTTTCCTGTATGTATTTATATGAGCGCCACTAGTTTTCAGTGATTACTGTTGTGTGTTACCATCTACGAATAAAGTTGATTATCATTCGATGGATTTTTATCTTCCTTTTCATTGGCCTAGAGCCCACCACGTGACCTGCAAATAACTGTCTACAAATAATTGTTTTGCTGCAAATAATATTCTGCTCATGCGTAATTGGAACCACGCTCCAGTGTGAAAATGGCAGTTCGCTTTCCTGAGCTTTCAGAAAAAGTTAGATTTAATTGTTGGGAATTGTTAACTCAGTCATCAAATGATAAAATAATTATTGAACTCGGTTATCGCAAAATATCGCGATTTGTCAGTGTCTCGAAGACCAATTATTTGCCTCAGCCTTCGGCTTCGGCAAATAACTGATCTGCTCGCCACTGACAAATCACGACATTTTGCTCAGCCTCGTCCAATAATTGTTAATTCTTCTTCTTCTTCTTCTTCTTCTTCTTCTTCTTCTTCTTCTTCTCTTCTTCTTGCTGTTATTATTATTATTATTATTATTATTATTATTATTATCATTATTATTATTATTATTTACACAGTCTCTGCCTTGACCCAATAAGCATAAATTCAGTTTTTGTCATATTAAGCGTTAAGCGTGAGTTTATTTGCTATGAGCCAATCGCTAACATTTACTAAATCAATGATGAAATGATATATGAAATGGATCATATATGAACTGCGGATATGAAATCAAGTGAAGCTATCAGTCTCGCAGTCATGAATTGCATTTTTTGTGACCTCGCGATACTGGTGGGACGCTCTAACCAACTGAGCTATGAAACCACTGACGTTGGGAGCTGGTCATTTGTGGGTTCTAATGTTCCCGTGATGAATGAATCAATGATGAAATGATATATGAAATGGATCATATATGAACTGCGAATATGAAATCAAGTGAAGCTATGATCCTAGCAGTTATGAACGCAATTTCATATATATTCCATTTCATATATCATTTCATCATTGATTCATTCATCACGGGAACATTAGAACCCACAAATGACCAGCTCCCAACGTCAGTGGCTTCCTAGCTCAGTTGGTTAGAGCGTCGCACCGGTATCGCGAGGTCACGGGTTCAAACCCCGTTGAAGTCCTGAATTTTTCAGGCTTCCCTACGCAATTGCAAAAATTGCGTTCATAACTGCGAGGATAATAGCTTCACGTGATTTACTAAATCGTCGTTTACACAAGATTGGATATTGTCAGCTCGGAAACCGGCGTAGGTTATATGAGTATTATCGGCATAATCCTTGATTGAAAGGTAATTTGGTAGGTCATTAATTAAATATACAGTAAAATTAACAGAAGTTCTAAGATAGTAGCTATAGGGAGTTTTAGAAACGACGACGGCTACGACTACGACATCGCCACAAAACAGTAACATCATTGGTTAAAAGAGCATAAATAATCGTGCTGCACGTGCAGCACGAATTTTAGCAAGTATATTTGCAGTCTTCTGCATAACGACGACATGAAATCACCGAATGTGAGGTTTTGACGACAACGTAAGCATGCAACAGAGAATCTTTGATTCTCTCTTTTCACTCTGAAACCGCTCGTACCAATTTCTTTTTAGGATGCTTTGCCCGTATTGTAGGACGTATCGAACGAGACTGAATAATCGCGAAAGACTGATGATACAGCCAAGTTACATTTTGAGGTGACGCTTTCGTCGACCGTCGCCGTCGTAGATCTTAAGGTCCCTTGTGCCTTGAAGAACACAACAGTTTAATGGGCAGCTCCTAGAGAGCGAGCCATTAACTCTGCATGCGGTTTTCCAAGTATGACAAACCAAGAGTGCGCGTTATCGCAAAGTCCATGATTGTAAAAATAGAGCTGTAACCAGGATAAGACATACTAAAATGTAAAAACGTTCTCTGGTAAAAAAGGTTAAAAAACATAAGCTTTAGGCTATAAGTCTGTAACCTTTAACGAATGAAAAAGTTAGCGCACGAACGGAATATATACGAAATGTTGTGCGAAAAAAAAATTATAAAATTGGAAAACAAAAAGAAGTGTGAAAAAAGCTAAGAGATAAAAAAATGTAAATGAGGTCTAATTACAATAAAATAGAGTATTGCCTAGGCAACGGTTTTGAGTTATTATCTGCGTCGACGGTATTAGCTGTGTGTTTTTCGAACGCGGTAATTGCCTTTGTCAATAACACAAGCATTATTAAAGTCAATGGAATGATTGTTTTGCCATGAATGCAACATTTAAGCCCTTTGTATAGTTCTTCACGTTTCGTTGATGTTCCTTTTTTCGGGTTTGGAAGCATCTTCCGGTTTCTCCTATGTAATTCCAAGAACAGTCTTTACGTGGGATTTTATAAACAACATCACATTGGCAATCCGAAGGTTGTCTTTGGAGACGGGAATTCTTGTTGAAGGGTTCTGAATTGTTTGTTGACATCGAAGATTTCATTGTTACGAAGTAATCACGTGAGAGGTTCGGTTAGGCCACTGATATCAGGGAGGCAAATATAACCCTGGTACGCCCATCCGAGGGTTCGACCCATTTGAAAAACATATATAGAAACCAGTTCTTCTGGTGGATGAACTGTAGGTGGGGGTGGCTTCTTATTGAGAATGTTAGAAATATCAGCCGATGGGTAGCCGTTAGCTTCTTCCGCGGCCCTGACGTGGTTGGTTTCACGTGTTTTTCCTTCATACATAGCTGCTCGGGAGGTTGGATGCCCGGAACAGAAGGATCAAGGCAGTAATGATTTTGTGTTTTATTTCATGATGAGAAGAGAAATCCAAAAATCGGTCTGTATGGGCTGGCTACCGATACACATCAATGACGGCAAGACCATTTCTTCTGGAAATTTAATTTAAATTAAATAGTTTCTCCTTTTTTCACACAAATAAATATATTCTGTTCTTAGATATAGTTAGGGTAACCATAACCAGACGAAATTTGGCCACAATATTAAGTACGTGCCCGTCATAGATTTCTCACATCACATTCTTCCAAAATACCGTTACCATGGCAACGATATATGGCATTTCTTTTGAGCCTTAAAATCATCATAAATTCTCTTTTTTTGAAAACAATGGGACGGTAAAATCTTTCGATACAACGTTACCTGGTAACGTTAGAAACAATCTCTAAAATACTTAAAAATAAAAAAAACTTCGTAGGCCAGCTTTTTTAAAAAATATTTCTCTAACTTTTTTTTGACCTTAAATGTCAGGGTGTGGATTGAATAACAAACTGGGAAAACCGTTTTCATCTTTGTTTCGGATGAAATGGACGTGGATGCTTCGGAAAAATTACCCAAAAAGGAATAAGTTAAAATAACAGAGAGATCGCTATTAGAACTTTCATTTACTCATGTAGTCACAAAATATTTGGCTCTCTTACCTACACAATACTTTACCCTTGTTGAAGGAGGCATCTTGAGTTATTTGCAGCGCAGGTTCCTTTTCCAATGTTTTCGCAAAGGTCAGCGTGTGTCGCCAGTTGAAACGTTCAGATTCCATAAACCACCAAGCGAAGATTATTTGGTGAGGTGGAAGCTGATTCTTCTACACAAATCGCTTCTCAGGAGCGATAGGAGAGAGTCAGTCAGCTTTTTGCTTCATGTATTTCTTTATGCCCGTCCTGACATTAGTAATGTTGCAAGTCAGTGCGACGTTCACCGCGCATATTAGGGAACTCAAGCAAGGACGACGGCCACGGCTACGAGAACGTCGTCTGAAAATATTATTTTCTGTTAATGTAATAATTTTGCGATTACTCCAAGTCGCTCGGCATGGAAAGTGTGAGTCCACATTCCAAGAATAAAATTGGTGAGAACGGTGTGGATGTTGAGAGAGAAAATTGAAAATTTGTCGTCAGGTTCCGCGTCCTCCCTCCACATGACTTCAAATTTGATCATTTCACGTCGCTGTCAAGACGAGAACGGCAAAGAAATGAATCAAAATGTCGAGCTCACGTGCAGGCTGTGCAGAGCTATTGTTTTTGCTAAACCCATTGTTTTGTGGCGTTCTCTTAGCCGTCGTAGTCGTCCTTGCTGAAGGTCCCTATCAGTTCAACATCACTACACCTGGTTGTCAACAGTTTTTGCGTTCTATCCATTACAGATTTACTATGAACTGTAGTGAACTGCGCGTGGTTTTTGGCAAAAACTACCGTGATTGGTTGTCATTTAATTGAATGCTGATTGGTTGGTCATCTGAAAATTGGTTTCATTAATAGACAGTCGTCAAATCCCACGGTACACCTTTTTTTTAACCCCCCTCCCCCCCCCCCCCCCAAAAAAAAAAAAAATTACATACGCATTGTTCTCGTTTTCTCTTTGGAGATGCTCATGTTCCAGGCGAAATTGCAAACAATGATTATGCAAAGTTTTGGAGGGGGTAAAAGATATATATTATAGGATTTGAGAAAGTAGAGAATAAAAGGGCGCGTTCGATTGACCCTATTCCGGAATAAGAATACGTGGAGTGATGATTAAAACGGTATGTTTGGCACGTTTTGAAGTAGCAAGGATAATAAAAATATGTTAAAAATAGCATTTTAGCAGGTGTTTGACAATTTTAATGTGAATCTCTGTAAAAACGAAGGATTTTAAACTTACATTCCATGTATTCCTATTCCGGAATACGGTCAATCGAACGCGCCCAAACATTTTAAAAACTACACGGCTTACTGATACTCTATATTTGTTTGTGTGGTTATGGAAGGGATTTGCATCATGAACATTAACTCGATTTTTCCGTTCGATTCCAAAATAGAATCTCTTTAGATCATCGAAAGAAAGACATTGACACAAGTTCCTTCCTTTTTCAGTTATTTAAATGGCGCATCAATAGCCTATAAAAGTCATACGTAATAGCTCAGAAAACGCTCAATCCCGTTCCCGGAAAAAGAAATGCTGATACGTATGAAAAGTACATTAACTCGATTTCTCCGTTCGATTCCAAAATAGAATCCATTTACATCGATTATCAAAAGAAAGACACTGACACAAGTTCCCTCCTTTTTTCCTTGTTGTAAAAGGGCATCAATAGCCTATAAAGGTCATACGAAATAGCTCTGAAAGCGCTCGAATCCGTTAGCTGAAAAAAAATTACTGATACATATCAAACATTCAATTAGCGTTCAGGATTGTTTGGAACGGGAAAATGGTTATTAGGGTTATTTTGAGTATTCTGGGAGCTGGTCGGGTTAGTTTATTTGGTTGACTGTAGATCAATGAATTCTCGATGGCGACAAGGTTTTCTCTGTTGTGGTTGCTTTGATTACACGGCGAACAATGAACTTTGCTATCTATATAAACAAATAACAGGCTGCCACTCTTTTTTGGCCAGCAAGTCGTCTTTTGTGATATATTTAAAATGCACACAAAGACACTACAAAGGCTGGATGGTGTTAAAAATTCTTAAGAAGTGCAGAAAGGTGGAAATTCAGCGTGATGAAGTTATTTTGCGTTTTCTCTTTATTTCACAGAAAGTGTCTCGGCGAAAAAAGGCTTTAAAATTAAGTACAATATTGTGCTGAAGTCTGCGTATATGTCATCAGACGAGTCCGCGACTGATAGTGGTGGTATTCGAAGAGCTTGAAAACGAAGAAGAATGGATGAGGGAAAACTAAGGAAGTTCATTGACAAAGAGGCTGCCTTGGGGGTCAACTCAGTTCGAAGAGCAGATGAGATCTTTGGACAGAAAATCGTTGCGCAAAATATCCGTCTAGGCGGCATCTCTGAGGACAAGATAACAACATTCAGAAAACGTGTCAAAGCGTCTTGCCCCGCAAGATGCACTGCAGTGAAAAATTTGCGCTGTTCCACAATGCCAAAAACTCGGTAACATTAACGCT
>NC_090880.1:2618637-2636137 GCF_036669935.1 Montipora foliosa
AAATGTATAATTGCAGTTAGCGCGACTACAGGTGAGGCACCTTTGGAAATATGGCACCTAGCATACCTAGTTGGGCATATGCAGACCGAAAACTCTTCCTAGAAATAAAATGCAAGTAAAATGAAAAACAATGTTATGTAAGAATGATTATAACAATAGTTAGTGAGCAATGATAGCAGATTACACCTGAATGGAATATACCAAATTGAAATGAAGTTTTACTACTACCACTACCACTACCACTACCACTACCACTACAGGTACATGTTGCTCAGCCAATAGGCCACTATCAAAATTACCAAAATACTCTTTGTTTGCCCTCCATAAGCATAATGTTTCCAGTCTCTCTTGGGACTCACAAAGGTCCCAAGAGAAAATAAAAACAAGACTTATGCAAAATTTTTGAGGGCAAACAAAGAGTATTATGTTATTTTTGAAAGTGGCCTATTGGATTTCCACGTTTTGCATTAGTATTTTCTTGAGGATCACATGGTGTAGGCTAATTTTACAGTTTTGATCGGTACGTGCAAATTCTGCATGATTGGGATGATCTGAATGTGATAAAACAAAAATGATGATAACACAAACATTGTCCCCCTTTACTTTAATAATGTGTAACTTTTTCACAAATTTCACCACAAAATTGAGGGTGGGGCAAGACTAAAATGAAGATAAACCGTAAGCAAAGCCTTACAATAGATTATACCGAAGTAACTGGAAAGAAATAAAGGCAAGAGTTAATTACTTGCCACTCTACAATGAGATGTGCTTCATCAATCACGATAGCTCACATATGGTGTCTCACTTCTTCGCAATCCAATAACTTACGCAATTTTCCAAGAAATACCTCCGGGTGGCCATAAATTATTCTATACTTCGATTGCTTGATTTCGTTAATTTCAACATCACTTAACAACTCAGTATTCTGAACCACTAAACTTCTAACTTGCATATCGTTCAGCTTGACTGTTTGATTTCTCATCAAGGCGTTTAAAGGAGAAACAACCAAAATAAAAGATTTCTTTGCTCCAAGCCACGAGTCAAAAACAAAGGGCAACAACTGAAAAATCAATGACTTGCCAAAGCCTGTCGGCAAAATAATTAAAGTGTCTTTCCTTAAAAAAAAACAATGTTCCTTATCGCCGCTTTCTGTTGTACACGTAGGGAAACATTTTCCATATTGAGACCCCTTAAGGCCCGACACAAGGATTCCTCGAATCCTGTCTCGACAACCGCCATGACAGTCACACACAGTGTATAGAAACATCACGACTGCATACATGAAGACCGGAAGTCCTAGAATCTGGGACTCGAAAATCCTATGTCTCCAGAGCCCTTCGTTTTCTCGTGCCAAGGTCCCGCCGACTAAGAGAAACGAAAAGGGCGGTGGGGACGAGAATGACTTAATGTATTTTCGTCTCTTCATTAATTAACCAGTGATAAATTATTTTCATTTCTTAACCAACGCTCTATCATTTCGCAAAGTTCAGCGAGTATCGACATGGAAGAATACGTAGAAGCAGTTGCAAACGAAATCGAGGATTTCAACACTTCCGCATCGAATTCCAATATGGCAGACCTTTCACAGCCAATGCCATCAGATCCATCAAAACACTGTCAGGAACTTATCTATCGTCTGGATGCTCTGAGAAGAAAAGAGAGTTTCTTCGATGTAACAGTGTCAGTAAAAGACAAAGAGTTTAAAGCTCACAGACTTGTGTTAGCAGCATCAACCCCGTTTTTTCTTTCACTTCTGGTCAGTGACATGAGAGAGGGAAAGGAACAGTTCATCAGGATAGAACTTGAAGAAGCAACAGTGTCAGTCATGGAAGAAGTTCTTAAATACATTTACACTGGTAATATTGCAGTCACCAAGGAGACCGCCCACGACTTAGTCGCAGCAGCAGCTTATCTTCTTTTACCAGGTTTGAAAACGTTGGCTTGTGTTTTTCTGGAGGAAAACATTACAATTGAAAACTGCATTTTCAATTACTACTTTGCCGAGAAATATCAGTGTTTGGAGTTAATGGACGAGTCCTGTGAGTTTATTAATTCTAATTTCAGTTTAGTCATGGAAACAGACGACTTCCTGAAGCTCGATATTGAACAAGTCATGAAATGGGTTTCCAGTGATTATGTCACTGAAAGCTGCGAGGAAGAAGTTTTTGAGGGAATAGTTAAGTGGGTGACTCACAAGAAGAGTGAACGAGAAAGCAACTTTGCTGAATTGTTGAGTCAAGTCCGTCTGAAATCCATGTCACATGACTTTCTCTACAACGAATTGGTCAATGAAGAACTGGTAGCAACATGTAATGCGAGTTTGAATTTTGTGTTGAGATCTATGAAGTGCATTTTTGATCCCTCCTGTGAAAATGCTGTGAAGCCGCCCAGGAAGTGCTTGGAGAGGTACACAGATGTGATTTTTGTTTGTGGTGGCAGAACAGCCTTATGCTATTTACCCCAGGATGACATTTGGTATCAGTTGCCAGATATGTTACTTGAACATCAAGATCATGCTGTTGTTCAATACAGAGATAAAGTTTGCATTTTTGGGGGACAGCGTGTTGGTTCAGGAGAATCTTCAGTAATAGAATATTTTCTTTCTTCCACTAATTCCTGGGTGGCAGCTTAAGGAAGACATAAAAGTGATGTTTGTTCTTGTTTATCAGTTGTAGATGGTTGCATCTATGCATTATTAAATTATGATCGCAGGATTATTCGCTATAAGCTTGATGAGAATGTTTGTGAGGCTGTGGCTGAACCACCAACTGCTCTCGCTCATGGAGCTTGTTTAGTCAGTGATAAAAGACACCTTTACTTAGTAGGAGGAAGTAATGCTATTTTGCGAGGATCTCAAACAGTGGAAAGGTTTGATCCTATTTTGGCCACATGGGAGGAGGTTGCAGCTATGAATGAAGCAAGATGTAATGGTTTTGGAGCAACCATGAATGGCAAGATCTACGTAGCAGGTGGTATAAATATAAATGAGGGACGTTATACCATGTTGAAGTCTTGTGAGGTGTATGACCCGTCAACTAATGAATGGCAAGTCATGAGTAACCTCAAGGTGTGTCGTCAAGCTGCAAACATGGTATGTGTTCAGGAAGCCCTTTATGTGGTTGGTGGCTTCAAAGACATACAGAAGTCTTCAAGAGAGTTATCAGTGGAAGTGTTTGAGTTAAAAGCATGTGAATGGAAAAGTAAGTCCACTATACCCACTAACTTTGAAAATCAAAATCCTGAGAATTGAAAGAAAAAGATTCATCATAAGGCATGTCTTGCAGTGATCCACAAGAGCCTCTTAGAAAAGCTGTGTAGGATTTGACATTTCTCTTATGACTGCCTTGTGGTGGTGGTGGCATTCCTTCAAATACTGACACCTGGAGACATTTTTGCCTTAAATTTAGTATTATTACTGCTCTATGGTAACATTCCTTCTTAGTGCCATGTGGAGAAATGTTTTCTGATATTTAAGGGTTTGTTTAACCATTTTTCCCTTCATCCACAAGGAGGCATTGTGGCCCAGTGGTTAGGGCGCTTGCCTTGAGATCTGGGGATTCCGGCTTCAAGACCCGCTCTGACCACTCGTTGAATTTGTTCCTGGTAGTCCCTGGTTCAACTTCCCAGCTGCACTTGTAAATAGCCAACCGGTTTGCTTCCGGCCAGTTGGGATTCTTAACAGCTGTAGTTGTTGTGTTCTGTTGTTTCGTTGATTGTGTTTCATTGGCTCTGAAAAGCCACCATGGGGAGTGGTCAATTAAGCATGTATGTATGTAAATGCAAGTGACCTCCTCTTAAGGTGGCTTACTACAGTTTTCCGAAGAAAATGATCAACATTTTGAAATCCATGAAATTAAAGCAACAGGATATCACTTCTGAATTGTTTGTCACTGCAATTGATGTGAAATGTAATTTTACATAACAAATAAATGCAAATTGGGGAAAAATGCTAAATATATACCTGGTGGGGGAACTAAAAACCAGGCATTTCAAGGGCCTTTTTCTTAAAAACTAGCCGTATGACCCACCTTAAAATTTCAGGATTTCGTTAGCAAGAAAAAAGAATCATGTATAGACAGACAGGTTTTCCGCAATTTACAAAAATGTTGATTTTGGCTAGCCACATAATTATCTATTGTCGAATTTGGATAATAACTGAAAAATTGTTTGATAAATATATATTTTTTAAAATGTTAACGGTTTTGCCCTTATATTGTTTAGTAATTGAAATTTCCATAATTATAACCCTGGTCATTTCTTGGTTTTTACTCATTTACTTTGAATGTATTTTACAACGTATAGATGGTATAACTATTTCTGGTACGTTAATCTGAAAACGTTATGATCACATGGGACCCTCCCTGGGTCTAGACCCTCTCATTTAAGGGGTTTTCAATAAGAATACCTTAGAACCTTAAGGGTCGCACCACTGCCGGGGGTGCAAGTTCCCCAGTTTTTTCTTCCTGCTGGTTTTTAGGGGTTTTTGTGTCCGAATCTGATGCATTGCTCTTCTCTTTACATAGATTTGATGTATAAGTGTTTTTGCACCCATTTCAATGCTAAATAAATGGCACAGTAGCTTAGCAGGCCAACGCGCCCAAATACTACTGGGGAGCTTTAGCACACAGCACACGCGTTTTTGAGAGGCGGACGGCAACCGGAAGAAAACATTTCGCGTTCCAGGACAGTGGTGTCTCCCAGATTTTTATACTAATCATCTCTAATGGAGAAAAGATACTTAGCAATGTAAATGTGGTTGTGTGAAGACAAGTCAAAAGGGAAAACAACTCACTTCCGGTCGCCGTCCGCATCTCAAAAACGCTGGTGCTTAAGCTCCCTATTGTTGTGTTAGTCCGGTTGAGTAGTGGAGGCAAAATGGAAGGTAAAATGGAACGTATAACGTTACCGAGGAAAAGTCAATGCAGTCGTCTTCCTGGACTTAAAGAAGGCCTTTGATACGGTCAATCACGAAATCCTTTTTATCTAAATTAAGCAATAATTATGGAATATGCGATAACGGGCATTCTTGGTTTGTCATACTTGGACAACCGCATGCAGAGATACTCAATGGCTCGCTCTCTAGGAGCTGCTCATTGAGCTGTGGTTTTCCTCAAGGCACTATCTTAGGACTGGTGTTATATTTTACTGTATGTTGATGATTTGCCAAATTGCCTTTCAAATTGTCAATCAAGGATGTATGCTGATGATACTCGCCTTACCTACGCTTGTTTCAGGGCTCACAATATCCAAAAGGAAAAGGAAAGAAAAGGAACTTTATTTAAGTGTATAGTCGATTTAGCGCTGCAGCACTAATTGGGGACACTGTAAAGTGAAATTAACAATCAACGCAAATCAATTCAAATGCTCGTTTTTGAGGAGAGGAGAAACCGGAGTACCCTGGAGAAAACCTCTCGGTGCACAGTAGAGAACCAATAAACTCAACCCACCTATGACACCGAGTCGAGAAATCGAACCCGGGCCAGATTGGTGGGAGGCGAGTGCTCTCACCACTGCGCCATCCCTCAGGGGCACCCAACGAGAATATAGTTCAAAACCACTTAAACATAGCAGTGTTAAACAAATTTTAGTACTTGAACGGTAGATATAGGCATATTTTTATCCCCTAAAAATTTTTCATCTGTTCGGATTCCCTGAAAGTTTAGTGATCCGAAAATTATAGCGACCAAAACTTACCTTTTCGAAAATTTCAGCCAGAAAAAAGGCTCCCGAAAATTCTAGGTGACCTTTTTAGGGTAAACATCCGTTAAAAATGGGCAATTCTATCATGTTTTAGATGTTCGAAAATCGTAGGACAGGCAGGAAAGCCCTGCATCCCTAAATGAACCCCAATGAATCAAAAAATTCCAATCTTGTCTAAACGACGATTTAGTAAATGCCAGCAATTGGCTGATAGCAAATAAACCCACGCTTAATATGACGAAAACTGAATTTATGCATATGGGTCAAAACAGAGACTGTGTACTTTAATAGTTCTCCCTAGACCTTCAATGAATGGCGCTCCTATTGACTAGGCGCTCCTACTGTTAAATCACAAGGATTGCGTCTCGGTGATAAGCTTACTTAGGACCTTACATTGTATTTACCAGGGCATACACGTGTAGTACAACCGATTTCAACTACGGCAATATTGTTTGGGGAAACTGTGGGGTAACTTTCCAGGACAAATTGCAAAAACTACAAAACAGAGCAGCCCATGCTTTGACCTACTCTAACTATGACGCTGATGTCAATAATTTATTTGAACTCCAAGCTAGGATGAAAAATCCCAGCCTCTCACAGGCAAATTGAAAGAGCAACAATGATATTTAAGTCCCTACGAGGACTAGCGCCTGAGTATCTCTGCTCGACATTTGTCCATCGCGAATCTGGTTATTGTTTGAGAGACTCTGTGAATAAGGTAAATGTTCCGCAACCACGCATAAACTACTACAAAAACAGCTTTAGCTACAGTGGCGCAGTTTTTTGGTACAGTTTTCCTTTACAACTAAGGAAAGCAGTCTATCAATCAATTCAAACGATTGATCAAAGAGGTTATCGAAGCCACTATTTTAAGCACGGCATTCATGGAAAGCAGATTTTATTTTATGACATAAGGGTAGGATAGCGTGAGCTTGAAATTTCTGTTAATATAATACTCGCCTAACCTACGCGGGTTTCAGCGTTGACAATTGACGATTTAGTAAATGTTAGCAATTGGCTGATAGCAAATAAACTCACGCTTAATATGACAAAAACTTAATTTATGCTTATTGGGTCAAAACAGAGACTGTGTACTTTAATACTTCCTCCTAGACCTTCAATGAATAAATTCAGGGTTTGAGTTAGGATTTGATCACTGGGGGACAGTTTGTCCCCTTGGCGAAAATTGTGGGGGACATTTTCATTTTTAGGGGGACAGTCAATTTTTTCCGTTTTCTTACGTTCAAACAAAGAAACAGGCACAACAACAAAAACATATTTTATTACCTGTTACTTGTAATTAAAAAAATTAATACAAACAAGAAAGTTAAGAAAATGGTGTCAATGGCTTGCGATTGACCAATGTTCTCTACAAACACGACGCTGTGATGGTGTTCTGAGTGTATCCCCCATAGTTTCCTAATTAACAGCATCCACGTGTTCTTTACAGTCGTTGTGTTTTCGGAGAGTTGAGGTTCTAAAATTTGTACACCCTTTTTCCGATGGCAAGGGGTTTGTTTTCTTAGATTTCCGACAAAAATGGCAGAACATCGCCTCCTTTTCATGGCCCAACAAAGTGTAATTTCGCAACCAAGTTTTCTGGAAATATCGTGGTTTCGTTTGCGCCCCATCTGTTTCTTCCTCATTAATACACTTTTCTTCTTCTGTATTTTTTTCTCTGATCAATCTGACCTCGATTTTAGGCGAAAAAAGCTATCTATTGTACGAATAAGTTTTCGCCGTGACCTTTTAATTCCCAGATGCGTGCATTACGCTTGGTTGAACATCAGTAGACGGACTGAAACGTGACTTTAAAATGAACTTAAAACGCACGATAAATTTCCTCCCATGCACGGTCTGTGTTTCAGATTGTAATTTTTGTACTCAACTGTCTCTTCTTGTGTGCTTCCTTCTAAGTTTTCCCCCAGATTTTGAAGGGGACAAAAATGTCCCCTTGGCTGTTTTTTTTAAGGACAATTTCAATATCAGTGCGGGATTGGCGCAATGGCGCGGCCTGGCTCAAACCCTGTGAATGGCGCTCCTATCGAGCAAGTTACTACTGCTAAATCACTAGGATTGCGGCTCGATTATAAGCTTACTAAGGACCTTACATTGTATTTACCAGGCCATACACGTGTATTACAACCGATTTCAACTACAGAAATATTGTTTGGGAAAACTGTGGGGTAACTTTGCAGGACAAATTGCGAAAGCTACAAAACAGAGCAGTCCGTGTTTTGACCTACACTAACTATGACGCTGATGTCAATAATTTATTTGAACTCCTAGCTAGGATGGAAAATCCTAGCTAATTGAGAGAGCAACAGTGGTATTTAAGTCCCTACAGGAACTAGCGCCTGATTATCTCTGCTCGACATTTGTCCATCGCGAATCTGGTTATTGTTTGAGAGAATAGGGTAAATGTTCCGCAACCACGCATAAACTACTAGCTACTACTGCAAAAACAGGTTTAGCTATAGTGGCGCAGTTTTGTGGTACAGTTTTCCTTTACAACTAAGGCAAGCAGTCCCTCAATCAATTCAAACGATTGATCAAAGAGGTTATCTAAGCCACTATGTTAAGCACGGCATTCATGGAAAGCAGATTTTATTTTATATTAGGGTAGGATAGCGACGATGGTTTACATAGTTTTATCTATAATTGGTTTATAATTTTTCATTGTTTGTATATTGATGATGAATTGTACCGTGGTTAAATAAAGATTATAGACACCTGAAAAATTCAGACGGCTTCAACGGGATTCGAACCTATGCCCTCTGCGGCGATGCCTGTGCAATGATCTACCGACTGAGCGTTGTGAAGTCACTCAGTTGGGAGCAGGTCAATTTGTTGGGGGTACTGTGTTCATTGGTTGTGCTGGTGTGTTGGGCTTAATGTGTTCATTTGTTGGGCTGGTTTATTGGCAGTGGTCATGATTTCAAATCCCGTTGAACACACATGAATAGGGAGTTTAAGAAGCTACAACGGGTACGGCAACGACAACGCCAAAAAGCAGTGATATTATTGGTTCAAAGAACCAAAATGCTCGTGCTGCACGTGCCGCACGCATTTTTGAACATTTCTCTCCCGTCACTCGTCAAAACTACTACGTGAAATGACCAAGTTTAAGGTTTTGACGACAACGTGGACAACTGCAGTGAATCTTTCAGTCTCTCTCTTTACTTCAAATCCGTCCGTGCCAGTCCAGTTATAGGACACTTCGCACATATTGTAGAATGTAAACAAGATTGAATAATCCCGAAATACTTAGAATAGCTACAACGTATATTTTGAAGTGACGTTGCCGTCGTGGTTTTTTAAACTCCCTAATATCTCAGGTGTCCGAGACAATAGACCTTATTCACGATGGCCGCTATGCTGGATTTGCTATTATCATGCAAATTAGCTACACACTTTTGAGGAGGCAAACAACACAAATTCGAGAGCTTATAACGAACATCTTAGCCACACAGATGATTTGTCTCACGTTTATTGAATGTTTATCACCTAAGTAGTAAAATAGAATGATTACACAAGTTACTTTGATGTTTCTTTTAGTGAAAAATGAGCAGATAACGAAGTAGAAAGTCAAAATGTCAAAGGCAATCAAAGATATAAAATTATTATTAAAGGTACTTAATTGTAAATTCTAAAATGTACTTTTAGCAATGTTATTTCAATATTTCGACAAGCCGATTTTCCGCAATTTGCGTTTTTTCCAATGTTTGCCCCGCAGCATAACACATGGCTAATTTGCATGACAATTTAAAAACCAACGTGGCGGCTATCGTGAATAAGGCCTATTGTTTAAATTGCCCTAGAGCCTAGAGATTCTGACCATTTGTACATGTCATTACCCTGAGTTTTGTCCGGCCGGAGTATTTGATCTCGCACGACAAATATCCAGCACAGTATTTTAAACACGGCATTCATGGAAAGCAGCTTTTATTTTATGATGTTAGAGTAGGATACCGTAGTTTTATCCATACACCTTATTCCAAAATGGCCACCATTTTAGTATTCTTTTGTTTCCATGCAAATTGGCCCTTATGGCCTCGTTCAAGGTTAAATATTCTTTTGAATTTTGCATTTGAAAGCCAGGCCATAAGGGCCAATTTGCATGGAAACAAAAGAATACTAATATGGCGGCCATTTAGGAATAAGGTGAGTACTTAGTTTATAATTTTCAATTGTTTGTATATTGATGATGAATTGTGGTTAAATAAAGATTATAGACACCTGAAAATTTCAGGCGGCTTCAACGGGATTCGAACCCATGCCCTCTGCGGCGATGCCTGTCAATGATCTACCGACTGAGCGTTGAGGCCACTCAGCTGGGAGCAGGTCAATTTGTTGGGGATCCTGTGTTCATTTGTTGGGCTCCTGTGTTGGCAGTGGTCATGAGTTCGAATTCCGTTGAAGCCACTTGGATTTTTCAGATGTCCGAGACAATTGCTTAAAGAGGCACTGTCATGCTAAATATTTGCTGTTTTTAGGTCAAAACTGGGTAAAAATCTAAATTAGTAATTAATTTCACAAGTTCAACATTCCTGACAACCCACTGAGAAGATATGAAATATGTTTATGGCACAGAGAGCTATTCGCAGTTAATTTTTGATGACTTTCTGAAGACATCGTCTCCAAAATGGCCCATCCACTTCCATCCCCTCCATTCTTGGCTGCAACCAACCAAGAATAGCTTCATAGCACTTCAATGGTTATTGGTAACAAAACTACAGCATTATTTTTTGGTCTTCAGTGATGCAAAGACGTCTTTTATTGTTTTCAAGTTTGGTTAAAATAGTGTGACACTTCCCCTTTAAATTGTCCAGAAGACTAGAGATTCTGATCATTTCTAGATGACGTTACATAGGCAGCACTTTTCTTCTCAATTCTTTAAAAAGTAAAACACGCGAGTTTCACGGTCTGGCCGGAGTTTTTGATCTCGCACGTAGTCTGATGCTCAATCGACTGAGTCAACCGTTCGTGTTGCTTGACCTTAAAAACTTTTACTCGTTTGCATCGAATATATCAATCGTGGTGGAACCGCTGTTCTATTCAATACCAGGAGCCCGTGAGTATGAGCGAGCAACTTCCATATCTTCCTGTCACGGCGTTTTCACACACCCATTTATTTTTAGCTTTAATTTCCCGCGAATGACACCCCCGCAGGAGCACGATGACCAGTCACAAGACACTAACGTGACGTCATAGCGTCACCGAACCGGAACTGTCTTTGTTGTTTTGCGGCAAACGTAGTCCAAAAATAGATTGGTCTGTAAAAACGCCGTGACATAGGCATAGTATGGGAGTTGCTCGCTCCTACTCATGGGCTTTTGTCAATACGCATCTTTTCGTGGACTCGGGCCGAAAATACGCGCAGTCGCGGTAGTGCGGGTATAATTCTGTAACCGTTGACGACCGTTATTGCTTCAAATTTCTGAGACTGCGCACAAGGGCCGGAAGTCCGAGATTCGCGACTTCCTGCTTTGGCTGTGGTCGAAGTCCGTGTTCTTGGCGCTGTTCAATAGAAAAGCGGACTCTGGGGACAAGAAGGATTTAAACTCCGAATGTTGCAGGTTTGTGTTTATTGCCAGTGGTGCGTAGATGCGTAAATTACATCTGAAAGAAATGCAAAAAAGTTGAAATTTCACCGGCCTGTAAGCAGGGTATTGAGTAAATATTTTGGCTGTGGAGCCACCAACTCGTGAAAAGAATGGGGAAAGGAAAAGCACTTTCCCCGCCCCATTCTTCTCACGCAATTGCGGCTCGCAACCTGCTTACAGGCTGGTGAAATTACAACTTTTTTTGCATTTTTTTTTTCAGATCTGTCGTAGGTCTTATTACGGCACTATTTGTAGTTAAGTCGTGGTATAAGCTACTCGCATTAGAAATTCGTAACCAAAATCGTGCTGTCTAAATCACCCTTAATTAAAAGAAGCACTTTAAAGTTTTTATGAAAGCCGACACATTGGCTTGGTTCTTTAGGCAATAAGCCATCATTTGGGGGGGTCGTGAGTTCGAACCTCAGGCGGAACAAACCCTCAGGTTTTTTCAATAACCGAGGAGAAAAGTGGAGCTTTTTTGGCACTTATTTCCAAGGAATAAAGTAGCTAGATTTCCTTCCTTTTACTGGAGGATGAGAAGCTTAGGTTCGCTACTTTACGTGAACACATCTTAGCCAACTGAGAGGTCTCATGCAGTGAAGACCCTATAGCGACTGGCTGGTAAAATATCTTCGTTTTGTATCCCAGTCCCTGAAGTTGACATTAGGGTGTATTAGAAACCGCAAAACCAAAGAAAAATGCATCCAAAACCGCAAAACCGCAAAAAAATCCAGCCAAAACCGAAAACCGCATACAAAACCGTTAGGTAAACCGATACAATGGTGACAAGTGGGGCATACAGAGCACACTACACCAACACTTTATTTCATCAAAGTATTTATGAATGTCATGGACTTGTCTAAGGCCTTCATATCTTTTAGTATCTGCTAAAACCAAAGGCTTTATTTCTGCCGCTATTTCGAGCCCGGACGTTGTGGGCTCATTTTCCGTGAAGCAGCTAGTAATGGAACCAATTTAGCTTAGGAGAATTTGCACACAAGTCCTCTCTAGAATTGAAATCTTGCAATTGCAAAAAGTTATAGCTCTGGAAACTTCAATCGAAAATCTCTAATTGATCATTTCTATTTGATAACTAAGACCTGACAGTTTTAAACAGAGATTCGAATGGAATGTTTAATCTTGGTCTAAAACCTCACCCATATAAAAAGGGGAGGGATGCTCGTCGGAAATTTTACATTAAACCCCTAAAGGAGACCAATTTGGGGGTGGCCAAGGCTTTTTTTGACTCCTATAAGAGACCATATTATAACACAGAGAAATAAAAAATACAGCAACTTGTAATGCTGGCAAATACATTATCATCTAATACTTTCACCTGCGTGAAGAAATAGAAAATTGTAAATATACAATTTTATATTTCTTCGCGCGCAACCCGAAAGGAGACCTTCACGGCTAGATATGATTGCGTTTTGCCCAAAACACCCTAAGTGAGACCAAAATCCGAAATCTACACCCCCTAAGCGAGATGATGAGCATCCCTCCCCTTTTTATATGAGAGTCGCCCCCCTTCCCCCCCCCCCCCCCCCACCCTCCTTCCAGGCACCGCCCTTGCATATCGCGACGTTGTACCAAAGAGAAAATTCGTCGATGTCCCTAATTTATCTTGCTGGCCTTGGGAATTGTTGCCATCTGCGCTCACTTCGTCACTACTTTCATTAAATTATTGCTGGCCTTCATCAGAGTCACTAGCTTCCTCACTCATTTCATGCTCGTCCAGATCTTTATGGGGTCCTTCATCTTTATCCACTCCGCATCAACTCGGTCGTCATTTGACACGCGTGATCCCCTACCTCGACATTTAGTTTGTCACGCATCCTCTCAATAACTTTGGCGTTTCGCTAGCTATAGAGTGTTTTCATGTGACGTCTCCGGGAATTGAGCTCTATTATAACTCAAACGTTCTTTTGTTCCGGAGGAAAAATAAGGTTACTGATCACGTGAGTGAAAACAGGCATCTTGTCCCCTATGGGACCGTACATTCTGTTCATCAGGCCGTGGTACAAACTCATTTCAACTACTGCAATATTGTTTTGGGAAATTGTTAGGACAAACTGCAGGACAAACTGCAAAAACTACAAAACAGAGCAGCCCGTGTCTTGACCTACTCTAACTATGACGCTGATGTCAACAATTTATTTGAACTTTTAAGATGGAAATCTTAAGTCTCTCAAAGGCAAATTGAAATAGCAACAATGGTATTTAAGTCCCTACAGGGACTAGCACCTGAGTATCTCTGCGCGACATTTGTCCATCGCGATTCTGGTTATTGTTTGAGAGACTCAATAAGGTACTGAATAAGGTAAATGTTCCGCAACCGCGCACAAAATGCTATTTCTGACAGTTATAGCCTGCGAAATTGGCAGAAATGGATATTTTGCCGGCACGGACCAGAGGACTGGGTCCGGTTGTCTGCTGGGGATTATGGGTAATTTGTCGTATAAATAGTGAACCGTTAGGGATTTAAATCAGTCTAGTTTCAGCTTTCTTGGCCTACTTTTTTGTTAAATTTTCCCCTTAGCCTCCATGGGATAGTGGCACTTGCATAGGGTTTGGAGAATACGTTCCCTCATTCCCGAAGGGTTTTGGGTTTTCGTATCCGGCAGGTGCCCAGTGTACTTTTCCTTTAACAAGTTTTTAGGAGGTCAGTACCATCAAGTATGCTAACGTATTGTTACGCTAGGAGATTTTATGCATATGGTAAGCAAAATTAAACCGGCTTGTGGCGCTTGTTGTCACACATGCCCATGCCCATGTTTCTCTGTCAGTACCATCAAGTACGCTAACGTATTGTTATGCTAGAGCGGAGTTTGTATGCATATGGTAAGCAAAATAAACCGGCTTGTGGCGCTTGCTGTCCTACATGCCCACGTATCTACAGAGTTGTGTTGTGGTTGAGTTAGTCGTGTTGTGTCTGATTGGATAGTGGAGTCAAATACTACTACAAAAGAACAGCTTTAGCTAGAGTGGCGCAGTTTTGTGGAACAGTTTGCCATTAGAACTATGGAATGCGGAGTCCCTCAATCGATTCAAACGACTGATTAAAGAGGTTATCTAAGCCATTATTCTAAACACGGCATCCATGGAAAGAAGCTTTTATTTAACAATTAGTTCATGCGTCAGCGTTCGTATGTCGAGATATTGAGCACGCAGGAAGTTTGGAGAGCACGAAAGAGGCGTAAGAGTTGCACGAGACGCAGCCGAGTGCAACTCTAGCCTCTTGAGTGCTTTCCAAACTTCTCAAGTGATCAATATCTCGACATACGCACAGCTGACGCATGAACTAATTGTTTTATAACATTATCAACGAGCTGTTAGTTTGCTGACGTCATTAGCGTGCCCAATAAGAATATGAAGCACGCTAGCACTATCGAATTTATGTTATAATGTATGATATTGAGTAAGATATTTAATGTAGTTTACATAGTTTTATCTATACTTGGTTTTAAATTTGTAATTGTACATATGGTGTTTATATTGCCGATGAATTGGGAAAACCAAGAAGCACATCGGATAACAAAACCGAAAAACCGCTCGTATTTTCTACGAAAACCGAAAACCAGATGCTAAATAACGAAAAATCCGCAAACAGCAATGAACACCAAAACCGAAACACCGATCTAAAAAATAGCCAAAACCACAAAACCGAAAATCCTAATGTCCCCCCCGTCCCTGCTGCTTTGCTCTACGCTCAAAATATTTTCCCACCACCGCTGGCTTCGCGTTTAGTTCGAGTGACGGGAGACTTAGGAAGGCAAAAAAAGACAATGGAGTTTACTCGACTCTTATGAAGGTTGACTCCCTTGGTTTAATAAAAACAAAGTTGTGGTCAAGATTTCCTATGATGCTTCAGATTTTGGTTGCGGAGGCTTCATCCTGTCACCGGGCATGCCGCCTTTTGAAATTCGGGACTACTGGGTGGACGATAGCAGATCTCTTGTGATTTTTGTTAAAGAAACCCTCGCCTTTCTTATTACATTGCAGGCTGGTAAAACCCTCGTTACCAATGCGCTCCTAGATGTCCACATAGACAGTATGGCCTTTTTACAGTCTTGGGAGAAACAAGGCTGAGAATGCACAACTTAACGACGCTCTCAAGAAGTTGCACGAGACAGCCTAAGCCTTCAAAGCAGTTATTTCTTTATCTTCTGCCAACCTGGCCGATATGGACTGCAAATAAGCAGGCTCAGTTAGAAATTCCCACCTGTTGCCCGGGTAGTCTCCCTCGCAGCCGTCTTTCGGGGTGTCACACAAAACCCCCCCGAAAGGGAGAAGGGGCCGCTTAAAATGAAAGTTACCAATCCCCTACCACCTGGGGCCTGTATTTTGTCTTAAATCCCTTTACTTTCCCAACTAAATTCCCACCTTGTTCCAGGCTGTAGCAGGAGACGTAGGGTTTACGTTGACGCATGTACACAGGCCTCTTGACAGAGAGGGTGAGAGAGAGAGACTGGGTTTCAGGCTGGTGATCACACCTTCTGTATTTTCTGAGAATATATATTGAGCACTGCAGTGTTAACTTTTTAAAAATTTCTTAACCAACGCAATATCATGTCGCAACGTTTTGCGTGTATCGGTGTCGAAGAAGACGTGGAAGCAGTTGATTACGAAATCAAAGATTTCAACACTTCCGCATGGAATTCCAACATGGCGGACCTTTCACAGCCAATGCCATCAGATCCATCAAAACACTGTCAGGAACTTATCTATCGTCTGGATGCTCTGAGAAGAAAAGAGAGTTTCTTCGATGTAACAATTTCAGTAAAAGAGAAAGAGTTTAAAGCTCACAGACTTGTGTTAGCAGCAGCAAGCCCGTTTTTTCTTTCACTTCTGGTCAGTGACATGAGAGAGAGAAAGGAACAGTTCATCAGGATAGAACTTGAAGAAGCAACGGGGTCAGTAATGGAAGAAGTTCTTAAATACATTTACACTGGTAATGTTGCAGTCACTAAGGATACTGCCCACGACTTAGTGGCAGTAGCAGACCATCTTCTCTTACCAGGTTTGAAGACTTTCGCTTGTGATGTTTTGGAGGAAAACATTACAATTGAAAACTGCATTTTCAATTATTACTTTGCCGACAAATATCAGTGTTTGGAATTAACGAGGGAATCCCGTGGGTTTATTAACTTAAATTTCAGTTCAGTCATGAAAACAGATGACTTCCTGAAGCTCGATATTGCACAAGTCATGAAGTGGGTTTCCAGTGATGATGTTACTGTCACCTCCGAGGAAGAGATTTTTAAGGGAGTAGTGAAGTGGGTGACTCAAAAGAAGAGTGAACGAGAAAGCAACTTTGCTGAATTGTTGAGTCAAGTCCGTCTGAAATCCATATCTCATGACTTTCTCTTTAATGAATTGATCAATGAAGAACTGGTGACAATGAACAAGGAGACTTTGAATTTTGTGTTGAGGTCCATGAAATGCATTGTTGATCCATACTGTGAAAATGCTGCCAAGCCACCCAGGAAGTGCTTGGAGAAATACACAGATGTGATTTTTGTTTGTGGTGGCAGGACTGCCTTGTGCTATGCACCTCAGAAAGATATTTGGTATCAGTTGTCAGACATGTTATTTGAACATCAAGAACATGCTGTTGTTCAATACAAAGATAAAGTTTGCATTTTTGGGGGACAGCATGTTGGACCAGGAAAATCTCGAGTAATAGAATACTTTCTTTCTTCCACTAATTGCTGGGTGGCAGTTGAAGGAAGACATGAAAGTGATGTTTGTTCTTGTTTATCAGTTCTAGATGGTTGCATCTATGCATTATTTGGTTGCACCATTATTCTCTATAAGCTTGATGAGAGTTTATGTGAGCATGTGGCTAATCCACCAACTATTCGCTATAGAGCTTGTTTAGTCAGTGATAAAAGACACCTTTACTTATTAGGAGGAATTGAATATTCTCAGTTCCAAGCATCTAAAACAGTACAAAGGTTTGATCCTATTTTAGCCACATGGGAGGAGGTTGCAGCTATGAATGAGGCAAGATATGATGCTTTTGGAGCAGCCATGAATGGAAAGATCTACATAGCAGGTGGCATGACTGAAAATGAGAGACCTTCTAAACTACTGAAGTCTTGTGAGGTATATGACCCATCAACAGATGAATGGCAAGTCATGAGTAACCTCAAGGTGTGTCGTCAATCTGCAAACATGGTATGCATTCAGGA